>NC_088880.1:22421695-22733154 GCF_032884065.1 Artemia franciscana | reverse complement strand
GTTTTAAGTTACAACTCATTCCGCATTCACACAACTGCAATTAGCATGTGAACTTTTAAGCGGTTAAAAAGAGTTGCCACCACGCTTGAAGTTAACCGCACCTTGTCTACTTTTGAAGTTACTTAACCGTCAGAAATATCTTTGAATTTTGACAAATTTGTTGATGTTTTACTGTTGCTAGGAGAATTGATTTCACGCATCTGAAACCATACTTATTTTGTGCAGTCTACCTGGTCTTTTGAACACTGGCACACAAGCCAGACTTATTTTACAGTGGGACCAAATTTATTAAAAACCGAAAAACGTGTCAGTTAGGTAATAATTAAAGAATGTCATTGAAAAAAAAGCTTGAGGATTTTTGGAGGTCGGACTCTAGAACCACTCCCTGTTTGCGTGTTTGGCTTGGCTATTTTCGCGGTAGAACACTTCACTGGGCAGTACTTAAAATAAAAGCAATAACAAATAGAAGAAAAACCCTCTGTTACTCTTAAATAACGTATACCTAACGATTCGTACGAAAGTGATTACTAGTCATTTATATGAGTGGTAAACTATATTTCGCTTCTATTTCTCCTTCTGATAAATTTCTAATGGGAATTTTCAATTTTTGGTTTTCAAAACTAGTCTGAAGAGTTGCCCAGTCAGAAAGCATGTAGCCTACACCAGGTAGTGCGTTCCAAGCGTTGCAGAATTAATTCCACAATTTTTATGTCGATTTTTGTAAACAAACCCCTTCCCGATTCAAGAATGTAACAAAATTTCGTTAAAATTTGAACCGTGATAAGTGTGGTGGAATTACGTGGCACAGGTGGCGTTCCGAGATGTACGACAGGTGACGGGAAGCGGGCAACATCTCGAACACATCTTGAAGCAGTAAAGACATTTAGCTAGACTCAGAAAATGAGAGAAGACGTCCAGGGCTCATCTTTTGTATTAAGAGCCTTTGTGTGTTTCAGGTCGCTCAAAATAGCTGTAAGGAGACGCTCGAATTACTTACTTCACGTAAGTTATGTCTGGAAGCGCACTTTAAGCTCAAGCGGCAAGGAACTGAGGAAGAAAGTATCTCAGTCCCTCAAGAGAAAGTATCAAATGCTTTGACAAATCAGAAAGAAGGCTCCCCTGAATTGGCCAAAGGAGAGATCTTGTCTAAAAATGAAAATAGTGAAGATACAAACCCAGCCATTGGTAAGTTTTACGTTGCCTGGAAAACCTGTAGTATCACCAAGTAAAGGGAGTATTCTCGCATGGAAAGTTATCAAGGGTGAAAGGGACTGTAATGTTAAAAGGTTGAGCATTCATGAAGAAAAATAAAGTTTTTCAATGAATACATTAATTCTAGGGCTTCGGAAGTTTAACTTCGTTTTAATTTCATTTGATACTCAATATAAATGATGTTATACAGCTTTGTGAACATAAAACAGACTTGCTTGAAAGAAAATAGATTGGTATTTAAATTAAAAATTCGATTGAAAAAATTCAGATGCTAGACTTCTGTTCAGCCTCAATGCGCCACCGGTCTTGACCTAAAACCAATTGTAACGATTACAGTAATTGACTGATTTTTTTTTCATAATTTGAATTGTATTAGGCACGGACGCAGAAACGTATTTTGGAAGGAATGGGGGGAGTTCTTCAAATCGTCCAAAAACTGGCGGATTAAACAAAAGTATAGGGCAAAGCTGTAAAAGTCGAGGCATTTGAAGTGGGTGAAGGACCGCCCTGCCTACGTAGTACTACACAGTACCACTAAACGGTACTACTGCACATACTACACAGTACTTGTGTAGTATACCTGGTTAGTACTGTGTTCTTGTAGCCTATCTTTGACTTAATGGCTCAGAGAATTTGATTGAACTTGCATGCTAGCTTTAAGGGCATTAAATTATTTTATTAATTGCTTACTAGAACTTGAATTTTGGAATCCTGAGATTAGGCTACAGAGGTAACTTTATTCAAAAATTTCTCTTGAATGGAATAACTGAAGAGTCCCAATACTTTTTTATTTGATAAATTTTTGGATATAGAATTTAAGGGCCCCACAAATAAAAAAGAAGTTCTGTTTCACCTCTGATTGTAGTTTCTTCTATTTCAACCTGAGCTAATTTTAATTGAAGCTAATTTGAACGATGACACATGTTTTATTGTTTCTTTCTTTTTGGCAACGTTAAGCGTCAACACCATACGATCAATTTGGCTTTCTCTCAAAACAGTTTGGAGTCAAAATTCAGGATATGTCCTTGGAGAACTAAAGCTTTGAATTAGTGCATTAAATTTGATTAAGTTTAGAATAGGTTAAAAAGTACTCAAATACATTTCCTGTCATTATATCATTTTCGTATTCCAAATATATTCCTATTTAACGAAGGATATAAGAATACTATTCAAGCTACTGTAAGCTCCCTACATTTATCCATACACTCCCATGTGTACATTCTTGCAATGTATTCAATTTGACTTTCCTTTCTTCTTGTTTAAACAGAAATAAATCAGGTATTAAACGTGAATATCTATATTGTACTATTGTAGATATAATAGAAAATGAAGCCACGTATGATATACCTCCAGTGTCCAGTTCCGATCTACTGCTTCCAGAAGACCAAACATATGAAGAAATACAAGATACCATCGATTCGGGAATCAGTACTGATGATATATCTCCGACTAAATCCTTTCCTAGGAATTCTATCGTTTACTCTTCATTGACATCATCCAGTAGTGGTGTTACATCGTCATCTGGTTCGGTAGAAGGCCGAATGAATAAGAAATGCCCAAGGTCATGGCAGCCAGATCAATCTTCGCAAAGAGGAGCGCTGTCAGCTTTACAAAGTCCCTACATTAAGCTCGGAAACTACCAGTCCTACTCTCCTTACTATCAGAGGTCATTCAGTAGTGGGTCTTACCGATCAAAGACAGATAGTTTTGTGGAAAAAGAAAGGAGTTGTTGTAGGTTAGTATTTTTAGCTGTTCTTTGCTTTTATTTAAACAGATTGCTGAGCGTATGATCAGGCATGCTGATTGAGGGAGATAAATTTGGCTCTGTCCCCCCCCCCCTCACCCCTTTAAGCTGAAAACGCAGGAAATATGTTCCAGAAAGAAATAATATTCTTGAAGTGGGTCAATTTGAAGGTTTTCTGTACTCTAGCTCCCTTCATCCAGTAGAATTCTTAGTTCTTGCCCCCCCCCCCTTTCTAAAAGTGAAATTATGTCTATGCAGGAAGTAGGGATTTGGTGCCTACCAATATTTTTTTCAGGGTTGGTGCTGCAAAAATTTCCGGGAAGAGTTAATAAAAGATTGGAAGTTGTTTTTCGACAGTTTGTTTTACAAGTACCAAAGGCCAGACGACACCCCCGCCCCCTCATCCTCTTCCTTTTGCTATTAAGACAGGATTGAGAGCAGCAAATTTTAGATGCTAGTTGTTTGGTTAGGATTCCCTTTACATAAAATGCAATTATTTTTATCACGCGTTTTACTTTAAATAATAACTGGTAAGTGTTCTTAAAGCCCAGCCATTTATGAATCTAAGAACAATCACGTACACAACGAGTAGGCTACCTGAAGCAAGCATCTATAGTATCAAAGTTGTTTGTGATGATCAAAAGAGATTATACGTTTTTCTTTTTTGTCTATTTGTGATCGAACAGGCTCTTTGGCCCGTAAGTAATATTGAAGACCGTTCTTATAATTGACCAAAAGACCTTTGGCTTCAAGATCTTTGACTAAAAGCTTTCATTTATTTTTCCTGTTAAACCTAGGATGCACATTTTTTTTTTTTTTGAGCTCTTACAACAAATGGCCTTGGTTGTTGTTTATGAATGGTGCTTTTTCGCGGAAGTGTTATAAAAACTAAATCGTTCATTCAGTTATTTCCTTTTGTGCACTGCGTGTTGAAGTTTAACTTCCATCCATTTTCTTTTTCGTAAGATTATTGATCGAAAACTTTCACTAACAATGAAGCTTGCTACTGTAAATCAGTCATCAGTTGTATTTGTTTGTATAACTGGTACTAAACTCGTATTGTAAAAAGTTTTTACTCGTGTTTAGAATATAAAAAAAGGTAAAGAATACGGCGCTCGACTTTACAGGCTCTACCGGCTGTACTGATCTCTGTTTCATGGTCCTTCAGCAAGAAAATGCAGTGGGGGGGGAGGGGGGCTGGGTGCCAGCCATCCTGTGTACTCGCACACAGTTCCTGTTTACCTTCGCCAGGTTTCTCGAGTAAACATTTAGAGCTCGGTCGACACTGTCTGAGCTGCCGTAGTTGTGGTTCTGACCCCTGTTCCAAATCAAATAACCAGCGACACCAGTACTCGAACCTCTGTCCTTACCTATAAAGGATTTCAAATCTAGCATGCCAATCACTCGGCTAGGATGGCATTGGGAATCACGATATGAAGAAAAAAAATATGCTATTTGTCTAAATACTCGAGCAAGTGGAGGGGCTACTAAAATTGAAACAATTGCTAGATGCACTCTAGGTGCCCCGTAATGCGTAAAGGTACGTAGAGAGCAAAATATAGATTGCCAATTTAGACTTTGTATCCCAAAGGGACACAACAGGAATCGAGACAAAAGTAACATAAAATTGCCCCCTCCACTGTATTGCTCTGCAGGCTTTGTTTCTTGGTTGTCAATTGCTTATGAAACATGTAATGATTTGCAATAATAAGAGGCAAAAATGTCTATGTAAAAACCAGTATGGCTGGATAAGAAGCATTATGTGGCATGTAATAAATGTTGTATCAATGGTGTCAGTTGGTAGGGGGTGTATTTACCTCCCAAAATTTTTGCTCCCTCCCCGCAGATTTGAAAAATACCCTTTTTGGGTAGTCAGTCTTTGTATCAGTCTTTTGAGCCTAACCTGAGAATTTCAGAATAGGGACTTTGAATTTTTACTTGTGGAGCTCAACTCCTACCACAAATAGTGTTTGAAGTAGGCCAAAAATACCACATAATTAAAGAAGATTTCGTATTACGAACTTCAGTTAAAATGTTGATAGTATAAGCAACTTAGCATGCAAAACAAGCGTTAGCATGCATTTTCCGCCCTCTCCTCCTTACCTATCCACCCAGAAGATATGAAATACTAAGAATGCACTATTTTCGGATTTTGACTCCTCCTGGGGAAATTTTCTGATACGACCCCTCCCCTTTTCGACCCAGAAGGTGGAACACATGTTCGCCCATAATTAAGATTTTGTCGTGTGAATGTCTTCAATATCGGTTTATCTTCATTTGAGTTAACGATTTAACTTCCGGGCACTTTCTAACGAACCAGCCAATATTGGCTGTTGTCAAAGGATCTCGAAGTTTTCCAAGTAATATTGAAATTTGTTGAAAAAATAGTTGTTCAAAATTAGTGGAGGGTCCATGAGACTTGTTGGATGGGAAAGGCCCCCTTCTCTGCATGAAAGGGTCATGACTGGCAATTTTAGGGACTTTGTGGGTGGTCAAAAGAAGGTAAAGATCCATAACTGCAAACTAGAACCTAAAAACAGACTAGGGAGAGAGATACAATGTTGTCCGTGGATTTTTGTTTGAAAGGGGAATGCTCAAAACAAATCAAAGGAATTTTTCATGTAACCCACATGTCTGCAGGTACGAAACGATTATCTGAATATAAAAAAAAACATGAAAGAATATTATAACTAACCATGTTTTTTCTTTCCTTTAAACAGTGGCTATGAAAGAGATGGACCTCCTGCTTCAAAACCTCCAAGACCTGATGAGCCACCAGAGCGAGTGGTTTCTCCTATACCGGTGCAGAATAGTCATTTGAACTCAATAGTAGCTGATGTATCTGATGTTGCAAATTTGGATGAACCTAGTGCAAAATTACAAAGGTAAGTATTTTCCTATTTAATGCTTAGCTAGAATTTGATCAGATTATCCCAAATAAAAATCTGATTTACTTGTGAAATTTCTGGATATTTAAATTATCTAAAGAAAGAGTCACATAAGTAAATTCAGAATGTGTTTGCCTTCACAGAATCAGTTTACCGTCCAGCTTAAGCACCGAATAAATGTAGTACCGGATGCCTCGTCAAAATTATGTCGATCTTAAAACGATACTTTTTTTCAAAACGCTATCTTTATAATTTTTTCTCCGAAGACGCATTTTGGGGTGTTCAAGGTTATATCCAGTATTTTTGTTCGGGGGAAGGGCTTTTTTTTCGGAGAGGGGTTACGAAAAATCCTTAAAAAGTGCAATCAAAAATGTGTTTTCATGTATTTTTATTCCGTTTTAGCGTGTCGGACACATATTTTTATGGAGGTGGGTGTTCTAACCCCCTAAACACACCCCCTGACTACGACTTTGGGCGTTATTCCTTTTTATTTTCTTTGTTTTCTTTTTGAGTATTTTCTTTTTTTATTTGTATAGCTACTTTTAAAGCAGCGTTTCATCATATAAATAGTTGAATTTTGTCCATTAATGCAAACCCCAACATAAACTGCATAAAATTATCATGTAACATTTTTGCTATTCTGTATTGCCACTTGTGGTCATGCTATTTTGACGTAGACCGTCTTTTACGCAACACAAAAAATGAAATGATTAACTTTTTTGATATTCTCAAAAATAGCTATTTTTCTGTAAGCAACACGGTTTGACTAGCAAAAGATTTTCCTGCCTTAGTTTTCAAACAAATTGGTCTGTGAGATTTTTTACATCTCGGATTCGACGTACACTGGTTTTCAAGCCCCACTACCAATCTTTCTTGATATCAATTAAGAAATTTATTGTGCGTGCCTAGTTTAAACACCGACAAATCCAGGTTAAATATACCGTGGGTTTAATAAGTTTTGTACGAATATCTTATCTAAGTGTGCTGATTTTGTTTTAATAACACGGCTACTACTGGATCATGGTTGCAGCGTCAGATGCAACCTAGAAATGAACAAACACTAGCCCATAGTAACCGGAACTTTAAAACGCATTTTGAAAAAAAAAAGTCATGTGAAGAAGAATCACCTTTTGAAGCTGGTTCAGGAATGGAGACTGTTAGGTTAAATACTTCCTTATTCATCAATAATGAACTAGTTTATTGTATTTGTAAGTTAATCTCTGTGGCTTAAGTACCAATGCGATTTAACCGTCAATGGTAATATCTGAAGTTACGCTAATAGAGGAGCAGATAAGTTTGGCCGGCTATTCATGGTTCTTAATGATATCAAGGGTGATGATTAAATTGAATATGACTAGTCAGACCCAAGGTTAGCCTTTTCTGCTTCAGATCGAAAACTTGCTTCATCGGCTTAACAGATGTTCTGACGAATTTACATAATAGGTAGACCTATGGTATATGAGGAGAATAGCTGAGTTATTACACGACAATTACATTGACGATCAAAACCCAAAATATACTTTGCTTAAATTTCTTTTCACGAATCAATTTGTATAATTTTTCAATTTCTAGGGTAGAGGTCTTCTTATTTGAAAAAATATATATAAATTGAATCTGGTAAAAAAAACGTAGATCAAAATACTTTTTTTAATAGTCGAGTTATCCTGATCTAACGTCCAAGAGCGTATTTGGGGGACGGTCAAGAGTGTAACAGATCCCTTTCCTAAGGCTTAAATATTCGTATGCTACAAAGGGTGATATCCTCTTTGTAATATCCTCCCATCTCCCAACGAGAACAAAATGTCACCCTTGCTGGCACTATAGCCATTCCTGGATTTGGATTCCTGGTATTATTTTACGCTATAACTTTTGCTTCTTTAAGGACAGTTGAAATCATGGTTGAAGCGACAGCTAGAACCTAGTAAAGAACAAACCATGCCCATAGTAGCCAAAAGTTTAAGATATTGTTTTTTTACTGTCTTTTGAGAATAAGTTGCTATTTATGGTAGCTTTAGGAATAGAAAGGAGAAGGGGTTTGTACAAGAATTATCTGAGAGATAGATCATATGAAAACAAAAGGAATGTAAAGAAAGCAGAGAAAGGATTAAAATATGAATAAAGGAGGTGTGAAGAGGAGGCCATGATAAAAATGCCGAGGATCTGGAAGATGCAGCTAGACGGCATAATAGTAAAGCATAGTACTGGTATGATAGTAAATTGAAAGGGAGTAGTCAAACCGGACTTGTCCCAGTTAGATATAGGAACGGGGCCACAATTAGTGATAAGGAAAGAATCAAAGAAAGATGGGCGGAACATTTTTAGAATGTGCTAAACCGAGATACAGTTGCAGGAAAAGATATAGAGGAAAGTGAACAAGTTTGTGATACCTTGGATGAGAAAGAAGATTTGCTTTGTGAGGAAGAATTAGCAACAGTACTAAAAGGATTAAAAAATAAAAAGGCTACAGGTGCTGATAGTGTGGTTAATGAGTTTCTTAAAATCGTGGTTCTGAGGTTAAAAATATGTTGCTGAAGATTATGAATATGATTTTGAAAAAGGGGAAGTACCTAACGATTTTAGGAAAACCTTAATTAAACCACTGTATAGGAAAGGTGATAAGAGTGAGTGTCATAATTATCAAGGCATAAGTCTGGCTTCTGTAAGTAGCAAATTACTTAGTAATATGATACTTTTTAGGCTGAGAGATGCTTTAAACAAAGTTTTAAGAGAAGCGCAGTGCGGTTTTAGAAAAGGTAGACGATATGTCGACCAAATTTGTACTCTTAGGTGATTAATTGAGAAGTGCCTTAGTTGTCAAACTCCTTTGGTCCTCAGTTTTATAGATTATGAGCAAGCGTTCTATTACGTAGCAAAGGTCTTATCCTCATATGGTATGCCAGAACAATACATTAAGTAATTAGTACTATGTACGAGAATATTACTGCTGCGGTTAAGGTAGGAAATGAGGTTAGCCGCTGGTTTTGTATTAAACTAGGAGTTAAGCAGGTTTGTGTTCTATCCCCCTTTATATGGATCATTTTGAAGGACTTTGTCTTAAGGAACAGAGAAAAGGCAATGGAAGACCACGGAATCAAATGGGGAAGAAAAACTCTCCTGGGCTTAGATTATGCTGATGATTTAAGCATCCTAGATGAAAGTGTGAGACAAATAAATGAACTTCTAGAGATTTTATGAGTTCAGGGTGCTAGAATAGATTTGAAAATTAATGTTAAGAAGAAAAAGTCACAACGGCTAGGAATAAGTGAAGATGAAAAGGTGATGTTGGGTAACGAAAAGATTTATCAGTTGGGAAGCTTCACATACCTTGTTAGTATTATTAGTAAAGACGGTGGGAGCTGTGAAGATGTTAAGAGTAGAATGGCCAAGGCTCAGCTTTTTCACTGTTAAAAAAAGTTTGGAAGAATAGGAAGATAAGTCTGCAAACCAAGATTAGAATATTGGAAGGTACAGTGTTGAAAGTGGTCAAATATGGCTCTGAAGCATGGGTGCTCCGAAAAGTGGATGAAGATTTACTAGATTTCTTCCAGAGAAATTGTCTACGGATTGTTCTGGGTACCCGGGTGACTGACCGTATTTCAAACAGGAGGATGCACGAAAAATGTGGTTCAATCTCGCTTTCTAGGGCTATAATGAAAGAAAGGTAGAGATGGCTAGGGCACGTTCTGCGGATGAAGAATGACGGATTGCCGAAGATTGTCCTTTTTGGCCAACTGTCTACAGCTACAGCAACCGTCGAAAGCAGGTCGTCCTCGTCGGGGGTGCGAGTATGTCAAAAAGAAAGATTTAAAGGAAATGGGAATTTCCTGGGATGGTGTAAAGAGGGAGGGTTTGAATAGATTGGGATGGAGGAAGAGCGTGCATAGCTATGTTGGCCACGGGCGGCCTGGTGCTGCGGTGAGTTGTTAGTTAGAGTAATAATATTTAATGTCTTATTTTTAGCAACAAATCAGGTAAACTCTTTAAAATTTTAAAATCTTTTTACAAAGTTTCTTGCCAATATTTTTAAAACCTAAAAAACATACAAAAATCAATTTATAAGAACAAAGTTTTTCTGTTAAAAGTAAAGAGCAAATTTGAAACTTAAATCCAACAAGAGTTACTGCTCCGTGGTTTATGCAATATATTTTTGAAAACAGTTTCGAAGAAAGTGGCTCGTGATATTGAGAGTTTAAATCATGCCGTAAAAGTAGTTAATGATCTCATGGCCGGATGTAGACTATTGAGAGCTTTGTGAATTATTGTTTATTTTCTACAAGCCACATAAGCGTTTTTTTGTTTCTTCTCCTGATTTAAGGCGTTGATTTTGTGTTTTCAGTGAAGCGCTAGTTTTTCAGAATTTTACAAATATAGGTAAATATCAAGAATCAGTTTGTTCGAAAACTGTTTTTTTTTAAATATGCTGCATGAACCGCCAAACAATAACTTCGCTATTTACTTTTACCAGAAAAACTGAAAAAAAATAATTTCTATATTGGACGATTCTAACCATTTCTTAACCACATTTCATATCTAATTGTGTTTATAGCTGAGTTTTCCAAGAATATGCCGTAATTCGTCTTGCGCAACACTACGAATATTTTTGTTTCTTATGCTTCACCAATATGCAAACGTAATGATATTGAATGTATTATGGTTCAATCCTTGCCAAAAAGTAACTTTTGCGAAAAAAAAATATCACGCGAATAATTTGGCTAGCTGAAGCAAGCAGTTTGGCAGGAACCACTACTTTTTCTCAAAGATTGTTTATGATGCCATCCCCTGAAATAGCTCAATTGATAGAAACGACACCACTTGCATGGAGGATCTTTGGAAAGCAGTATTACTTAAAAATTAAATTAAAATTAATGTTATTCTTAAAAATTAAAGGCTACTTAAACAGTAATGCGCAAGAATCTGTCAATTGCCATTATGAAACAGCCAAGACTAGCTACTTTATGAGAAGCAATTTTTCTATAAGAAAATGAGACTTTATACTACTTTATGAGAAGTAATTTGCGGAAGGAACCACAAGGGCTCATAAAATATTTTCTTCTCTGAAGGGTTGTTCATATTTAAAATGACTTAAATGTCAATATTCCTTAAATGTCAAAAAGTTTGGGCTATATATTTGCACATTAGGGGCAGGGTGGGGTGCATTTTATCAAGTACCTAACTTAACCTAACCTAACCACCTCTATATATAAAATATTTCATTAAAATGTACCTGCATCGTAGTTTGTTTCACGGAAGAACCTAACTTTACTTATTGAGTGTGTTCTGAATAATACACAAGTACCATAAGTTTTTTTTGGTTCTTATATATTATACCAAACAGAGTCGAGAACTTAGCTGAATGTAAGATTTGAGAAAATCGGTTTCGTAGCCACAAAGACAAATGACTGGTGACAGAATGCATTGAACTTGTATAATTTGGGCTATATATTTGCACATTAGGGGGATAGTGGGGGTAAGGCTAGGTTACGTTACTTACTCCCATCCCCTTGTGTGCAAATATATAGCTCAAGTTATATCATCGTATAAACTGAAGTATTATATTTTCATCATCTTTTGGTATATTTCATTATGATTAACCGAACTTCACTTCTTGAGTGTGTTTGGTGTAATAGATTAGTACCGTTTTATCTTTGTCTTTGATTTTATTTTAAATATTCTGTACACTTTAACAGTGTTTTGTTAGTTTTGTTAATTTATCTTCTGTATTTATTGTTACTTAGAACCCTGGTGATGACAGTGCGTGAAATGGTACAAACGGAAAGAGATTACGTCAACGCTTTGGAATATATTGTTGAGGTAAGTATATTTTCATACCATCAGTTGTAAGAAATTTGTTCCTCTTTCTTTAAAAAATAATAATTACCATATTAAAAACAAAGGAAAGAAGACATACATTTGGAAAGCCTTTCGATATACTTAAAAAACATAATGCTCAATAAACACATAGTGGATATTGCCTTCTGAATATTGCACACTTAAAAAAAAATATAATAAATATTATAAATCAATACTTAAATAAATATCGGAACCAATAAACATCGACAGTCAACTCGTAGTTCCGTAAGAAAAAGGAACGTAGCACAAATGAACAAGAAAAATTTTGGCCAGGAGAAATTTTGACACTTTTCGTCGAGTTGGGGGGGGGGGGGTAAAACGGCATTTACAGGGCATGGTTTCTCCAGAGTGAAAAAAGGGTATTTGGAACCATCTTGGGAGGGTTGAATCCCCCAATGGAGATATGAGTTTTAGCTCATCGATCTATGACTGTTGGTAATAAGATTTCAATTGAAATCAAGCTAGAGAAGTAGAAATTCGTGTTTAGGATGTTACTTATTAGTTAATTTTAAGATGCAAAAATAGACTCTTGATGAAAGTCCATTATTGGGAATGAATGCATAAAAGTCTTTTGTGTGTTCAGTTGTAATGATTTGCTATGTTGGTTTGCCAGTCTGTACCTATGTATAATTAAAATATAAAGATACATCCAAGGATTCTCAAGGTCACTGTTTTAAACAATGATACTCAAACAGGATGACATATTTGTTTATCTTCTTCAGTGGCCTCAACTCATGAAAATGTAGATAGGCGGTGGAGGGATAAAGATTTATAAATTATGAAAATACACAAAAAGGTATTTTTCAAAGTCTGGGTGCGGATTTTTTTTTCTTTTTAATGAAAATGCCTCAAAAAGTTGTTTTATAAAATCTTTGCTCCGCTGATCTTGTCGCTCCATATTGCTTCTATGAAACTTTTTGTTTTTATGTATAATAGAAGCTTCCATCCAGAATTAGGGGCATGTTATATGAGTACAAATCTTCAGTTTTAAATCTATGATGTTACATCATAAATCTGATAATGTCGACTTGGCTTTATGCAAGAACATTTATGAAAGGTCGGATTATTCGATTATTCTGATCATAGTTGTTCCTGTTAAATTTTATTTTGCATGTTTTCAGGAAGGCGGTTAAAATCAAGAAACATATATATAAGAAAGTCGCCCTCAAAGGTGACACTGGGGATAACTCGTGATCCCCATTCATAGCAGTTTCACTGATTCTTCGTACTTTTCTTCACTTTATAATATACGAGCAAAAATCTTCCATTGACAATGCTTTAATGTTACAAGTTACGTTATTAGCCTTGGCATTTTGGCTCCCATTTGGCCCTGCACGTCACTTTTTTCTTGCATGCTTGGCTTTACCTTACGAAGGCTTATAAATTATTTATTAGCGAGTGCTCTGAAGCAGTTCCCAACTAAATCATTGTTATAAAATAACTAAGTAAGTAAGTAAGACGACACTAGACCATTAAGGTCCAAACCGGCGGTGCTGATCTCCGTTTCATGGCCCTTCAGCCAGGAAGTGCAATGGGGGGTTGGGGGCCAACCATCCTGTGCTTTTGCACATTCTTTCTGCTTGCCTTCCCCAGAATTCTCCAGGTGCCCATTTAGAGCTGGGTCGACTCTGACTGAGAGTCATACCACTGATCCCCGTCACGAACGAAATAACTGGCTACGCCTGGGACTGAACCCGTGCCCCTTGGACAAAGAATTCTCAAACCACCGTGCCAACCACCTAGTCGTTGGAATACTCCAAACATACTAAATCTACAAATATTAACATCTCTGTAAGCAAAATTGAATATCATCATTCGATGATTTTGCATCAGACAGTTGTTTCGCCTGTTCTTATACAATTATTGGGCTGAAAGTATCTACAACTGTTCTTTTGCTCTCTTTTCTGCTTTTTTAGTGTTCTCTGTTAGGGCAAATATGGTTTTTAATTTAACCACCGCCTTGAGGCATGTGCAGTGCTTAGTAGTTGGCATATCTTAGGTTAATTCTTCTTGTTGGCTATTGGTCGTTTAGATAAGCGTTTCATAGCCTTATTACCTTTGTATACCGTATTCTGAAATCCTTTTTTGGTTTCAAACTGCAATCGTTAGGCATTTACCAATTGAAAGATTCTAATTATTGTTAGCAAGGCTCAAAGATTATATTTAAAATTTCAACGTAGAATTAAATGAAACCAAGAAAATTTTACTCGGAACGAAATTCGCCCTCTTACAAAACATGCTTTATAAGGCTGCGTTTTGTGTCGTAAATTGGTTGTGCTGTATATACATTTTTGGTATTAGTGACGAATAAGTATGTATCCAAGATGTTTGTTCGGGGGGGGGGGAGAAAACCTAAAAACACATGAAAAATTTGTTATATGCATTTTTGTTACGTTTTTACGAGTCGGCCAATTTTTTGGGGGGTGGGTCAAAGCCCGGCAACACCCCTTCTCCTCGTACACGGCCTTGGTGATGAATGAATTATCTTGTTGTTTTTTTTATCTTAAAACCCGACTGTCGTAAGAACTTTCCATTTTCTGGACCTGGGGAGGTCTTTGTGAGATCAGCATTTCAGCAAGTTGGTTTCAACCAATGTTTGTCTAATTAAGATTTCCATTCTTGCAAATTCTTGTTTCCGGATGCAGTGATTAGCACCAGTCAGGATTGGTTGGCTGTGAATATTTATCAGCCACATTTATCTTTCTCTGTCAAAGTGCCTGCATATTTTATTCAAATATCTTTTGGTATTAAAAAATTTTGTCACTAAGGTTCGATGGCGGAAATTTTCCGGGGGAGGGGATTCAAAAATGAAAACAAAGATAATTTGAATAAGAAGCGTTTAGAAATTTTTGGAAACATTGGATGGGGAGCGAAATGCCCCTTCTCCTGCTTACGACCCTGTGTGTAATAATGAATTGCTTTCTTAAAATGAGACTACTTCTAGATTCTCATTTTTCGAGGGTTTTAATCCTTAGTAGATTTTACTTAGTTGCAAGTGGAGATCTGCCAGGTTATTATTCATGATTCTAACAAATTAAATTATTTAAAACTTTATGGATTTTACTGCCCAAGTCCCCAATCTGTTTATATTTATAATTGCTGAAGTTTCACCATCTGGAAAATTTATAAGGAAAGTTTGGGCACCTGTGAGTCCTCTGCTAGGACCCTTTTTGGAACAGCAGAAAAGGCCCATGCATTATATATTTGAACGAAGGTTTAGTTAACACTATTTGACGGCATATTGACCGATTGACCATATTCCAGCTCAGCATTGCCATGCCAAATAATTCATTGGCTTTTTTCGATACCGATGAATTTTCATCTTCTGTGTAAAAGAACTAAAAAAACTAAAACATTTCTAGTGGGAAAATTTAACGTTTGTTTTGGCCCTCTATACTTTAAGCCCAGAATACTTAATCTTATCGACTCTATATATCATTAGACTGAATATATAATAACGATGATTAAACAAAAATCCTCAATTTCTAGCTTTAGTAATCCTTGCTTTTTTGTCGGACCCCCCCCCCTTAAAAAATCTGAAAAATTGTGCCAGGTATGGAAATATTTGTAAAGAATCCAAATAGGCACTTTTTTCTTGAGTCATAGTTTAGCAATCGGAAAAGACCATGTATGTGCACCACCAGGAAACTAGAATTTGATTTCCCCCCTCCCCTGGGAATAGGAAGATATTAACAAAAATGTAGAAAATAAGGAAAATGAGAAATACTCCCATTTTTATCCTGAAGAAACAAATTTCCTGATAGTACTTGACCCCCCCCCCTGGAATTTTCTAGTGGTTTTCATTAGCATGAGGGAAAAATTGGGCGACAGCTGAATGCATAAAGAGCTTTTTCTTCTGAGAATTTTCGAACAAATTTACTAATTCAAGGACGTGTATATTGTTTTCACTATTAGAGCTTGATGCTGTAAATAGTTGTATTTTTTTACTCAAATATCATGATTTTTTCAATTGGGAGACTTTTTATATAACCAGTGTCCAAGCAAGGACATAAGATTTTTTTTACCATGATTATCAACATCGCATTCCATTCACCATTTACGAAGCCAACATTGCGTAAATAATAATAATAATAAATAGAACCCAAAAAGGCAAGACTTAATAAAAGTGTATCAATTAGCCTAATTAAAAGCAGCTGTTTAGTTTTAATTTCTTAGTCATTTGTAAGTTTTGCTGTTGAAGCTTCGCCAAAATTCCTTAACCAGTTTCTTAATCCTAACTCCGTGGGAACCGCCACGCTATTGCATTCCGATCATTGCTTGGACGCTTTCCTTATACTCATCATTTTCGTTTTTATTATTCTGCAAACGTTCGATTCGCAAATATTTTCTCCTTAGGAAATGTTTGATATTTACTGATTTTAAGCTAATCTCGCATTTGGAAAGAAAATGTTAAGGCTCGTCGGGAGTTACAATCACCTGCACGAACTTCCATAAACAAATTTGTATATTAAAAGAGATTCAAGGCGAAATTACGTACTTAAAATGTAAAATGAGATTTTTTTAACCATTAGTTTTTCAGATAGTTTGTCCATGTCCCTAAACTTAAAAAAAAAAAGTTACAACACTGTGCTTAAATATATATTACCATTCTAAAAATATAATGCTTTTTAAATTGATATCCTTTTGTGTTTTTTATTTTCTGTTTTTCTGCAAGTGCTTGTAAAGGGTCATTAATAAATTAGTATCAGTACTAATATCATCTAAAATGTTAATAAAACTGTATTCTTTTAGCATTATATACCAGAGTTGGACAGAGAAGATATTCCACAGTCACTTAGAGGCAAACGAAATGTAATATTTGGCAACGTTGAAAAAATTTATGCATTTCATAGCCGATATTTTCTCAGGGATTTGGAAAGATGTGAAAAAACACCCCTTTCAGTAGCACAATGCCTTCTTAAACATGTGAGTACGAGTCAATTCCTGACAATTTATTTTTAATTTATGAGGGATCGAGCCTTGTCTTGTAGGCTGCTATTGAAGAAGGTTGGATGATCTAAAAAATAATATTATGTTCATGTATTTTGGAGCATCAGAATTTAGATCTAGGAGTAATTTCTTGGATCCAAATGTAAATGGGACAACGACTTCAGAAAGTATAATATGCACCTTGGATTAGTATTGTTTCCTTTTCTAACACATACTACAAATATTTCTAGGATCAGTGCTGTAAAAAGAAGACAATAAAGGTTATGATTTTACATTTTGAATATCATTATTATGTATAGTCATCATATTAATATCACCAAATTCTTGAACCATGAATATAATTAAACCCTTAAGATTGCAATTAAACCAAATAATTCGATCGGCCTGCTTCGAACTAGGTATATTTTTTCATCCTGTTATCTAACTTCTTATATATAGAGAATCTCTTCTTCGGTGATCAAATTTTTAAATATCAAATACTGATTAACAGATATGACATTCATCATGTGCAGGTAATGCTATGATATTGGTGTGTGAAGGAGACGCAGGCGTGGTCTTTGTGTGAAGGTTGTATATGTGATATTTGTTTATAAGTATGAATTAATATCAAAAGATAGACTTTTCTGTCCCAAGAGAGTTGCTAAAGACCCAAAAAAGAAAAAAAAAAAATATTAAAAAGTAATATAAGAAATATTAAAAAAGAAAATTATTTCTTTTTATCTTCAAATGCAATAAAAGTAATATGCCACCCAGGAATATTACCTTATTTTTCAACCATTCATGTAGTTAAACTCTTATGATGACGATTAGTCCAGATTGTTGTATATAATTCGAATTGATCCAAACTATGTGTATTTTCTTCACGCTTTTGTTTAATTTTGCCAGTTTAGAGGATCCGTTCTTCGGAGATCAAATCGTTAGAAATCAATTGCCAACTTAGAGGTATGGCATTCGTCATACGTAAGTTGTTTGAAAAGACGTAGGTGTGGTCTTGGCATGAAGCTTCTTACGTATGATATTTTTTAGCAAATATGAATCATTATGATTTAATATAAAAAGAAATACTTTTCTGTCCTAAAAGATTTACTAAAAACCCAAGCAAGTAATGTAAGAAATATTAAAAACATGAGAACAGCTTTATCTCCAAATTTACTAAAAATAAAATGTTACCCGGAAAAATGGAACATTTAGAAGACCAAATATTAAGGCGTATGGCGGTCACAACATGGAAATTCGTCCTTGTATAGTTTTAAAACATGCCATTATTGGTCCATGGTTTCATTTTTGATTTCAATCAGTTTTTTTCAGTTAACAAGAAAAATTTGATATTACTTATAAAAGCTATATCAAATTTTAGTAATATGTGGATTTGCAGATGAAAGTGCTTAAATTTTGTATTTATTTGGATTTTCTGACGTTTTGCTGATAGCTCCATTAGTAAATTATATGCCAGGCAAAGTCAGAGTGTGTATTAAAGAAGTATTTCCATGTGAAAGTTGAACAAATTAAGATCGTGTTTTAATTGTTTTCATGTTATTCCAGGAGCAGCATTTCTACTTATACGCCTTATACAACAAAAACAAGCCCAAGTCAGACTATTTAATGCAAGAATATGGTCACGCCTTTTTCAAGGTATTTTGCATTTGTTTTTAATTTGCATATGATTAGGACTTACTGTTTATGAGATTGTCTTGCGCTGGTGAAGCTATATCTTTATTTTTCATGTAAAAATCAACTACAATCACGGGAATTAGAGAGAAGGACAAAAATACTTTTCAAAATCTAGGATCGATGGAGGGAGTAATATTGTTTTTCCCTGGAAGTATTAAAACATACCATTTGTCAATAAGAATACCGAAAAATACAAAATATAGGTAGGGATGGGGTGGGGGGGGGCAAATATAACTGACGTCATTACGGTTCAGTATTAATGTTGATTTTATTTATAAAACATATCTAGAATGTAAAAATCTTAGAAACATCCTCCTCTTACCTCTATATAAAAAAAAGCAACACACGAATGAAGATCACCCCTTTGCAAGAGAATGGTTTTTAATTGGACCAATCCAAAGTGTTGAAGTTTCATTCTTCAGCAAAAATAAGCATTTATCAATCCTCCTCACCCTGTTGTCTTGATCCCCTTATTTGTATAGTAGTTTAAGAATTTATTATTTGCTAGTCCACTTTCTGTTAACTTTCTGATGTTGTGATTTCCTTTTTTATGTTTATGCCTTGCAGTCTTTTATCTTTTTCCCTAAGCTCATACAACTGCGTTTTCCTTTTCGAAGCAAATCGGTTCTCACATAACCGATGCAGCAAAATTACCGAATTGGTCATATGAAGTCAAAACGAGAAATGGAAGCAGTGAGACGGAATAGAAAGACAAAATCTTTAAGTTTAATTTACAAAAGAACCCATGTATGAATCTTGAGGCATTAGCTTCTAGTAAATCTACAATTTTTTTTTATCGCATGTTAGCGTTGTCAATTAACTGTCCGGAATTATGAACTTATGGCAAGGAACATATGAAACCTTGTGTGAAGCGCCAAAACGTCTGTATCGAATGACAAGGTAGTAATGTAAGCCAGAGACGTACCCAGAGGTGTCTCAGTGTCCCATCTGAATCGTTGGATTTTCAGAATTTCGGAGTACTTTTCATTCAATGTATTGGTAAAATTCTGCTTAAGCTACTTTTGGGTTTCTTGAAAAGGGGTTAGGTTAGGGGTTAGGGGTTTAGTTAGGGGTTAGGAAAATGAAACTTTCAGTGATGGGTCTACAGGCTGAAGTATGTCCCAGGAAGGTATTTTGAAGTACCTACCCTCATTCCTCCCTCTAGAGGGTCCTGATCTTTGATTACCTTAAAAAATATGTGTCTTATAAAAGTGATTAGATAAAAAAAACAAGTGTTTTTAACTGAAAGTAAGGAGCGACATTAAAACTTAAAGCGAACAGAAATCACTCCGTATATGAAAGGGGCTGTTCTTTCCTCAACGCCCCGCTCTTTACGCCAAAGTTTGACTCTTTCTCTCAACTCTACTTTTTAAAACAGTAAAAAACTAAATTAATTAACTTACGTTACGAACTTCTATATTCGTATGTTTTATTACATATATGAGAGGGTTCGCCCTTTACGCTAAAGCTTAAATTTGGTCCCAATTTCTTAAGAATAGCCCCCTGAATCACAAAGGCTGTAGAATAAATAGTTGAAATTAATAAAACTACTCTAGCTTAAAGAGCGAGTTATTAGGAGGGGAATTTTCCATATGCGTAATAATTTCTGTTCGTTTTAAGTTTTAATGCTGCTCCTTATTTTCAGTTGAAAAAACTTTCATATTTATTTTCTCATTGTTTAAAAAAAAAATGCTAAAAAAATTCTGCGCCCCCTTCATGGAAATTCTCTTCCCCCATGACAAATTCCTCCATGGAAGGTCCACCCCCCCGACCAAAAAATCCCCCTGACAGCGTCTGTACACTTCCCAATAACCATTACTATATGTAAACACTGGTCAAAGTTTGTAACTTGCAGCCCCTCCCATGGGGACTGTGGGGGAGTAAGTCGTCCCCAAAGACATAGTTATTACGTTTTTCAACTATGCTGAACAAAATGGCCATCTCAGAATTTTGATCCGGTGACTTTGGGAAAAAAATAAGCGTGGGTGGGGGCCTAGGTGCCCTCAAATTTTTTTAGTCTCTTAAAAAGGGCACTAGAACTTCTAATTTTCGTTAGAATGAGCCCTCTTGCAACATTCTAGGACCACTGGATCGATACGATCATCCCTGAAAAAACAACAACAAAAAACAAACAAACAAACAAATAAACACGCATCAGTGATTTGTCCTGTGGCAAAAAAAAAAAAACTTCCTCATTTTTGTAGATATGAGCTTGAAACTTCTACTGTAGGGTTGTCTGATACGTTCAATCTGATGGTGTGTGATTTTCGTTAAGATTAAATGAATTTTAAGGGGTATTTTCCCCTATTTTCTAAAATAAGGTAAATTTTCTCAGGCTCGTAACTTTTGATGAGTAAGACTAAACTTGATGAAACATATATTTAAAATCAGCATGTGATTCTTTTGATGTAACTATTGGTATCAAAATTTCGTTTTTTAGAGTTTGTTACCATGAACTGTTTGAAACCTTGAGAAATAGATCTTCTGCCTAAATGAGGTACAAACAAAATGTTTTCAGCTTCACAACTTTGCTCAGTCCCAATTTATGAGGTTTTAAAGATATGCAAATACATTTCCTAAATTTTGAAGACAAAAAAATTCATATGGTTTAAAATTCTACTCAAATAAAAGGAATTGCATTTTCAGAACTTAAGCCAAAGAAAAGAAACTGATAACTTAAAATTAAAATAAAATGTAGTTTTGTCAGAATTTCAATAGATATAGACCTGTCGTGTAGATAAATTTGAGGACCCTCTAGAGGGAGAAGGAGTGGAGAAAGGTATATCAAAATACCTTCCTGGGGCATACTTTAGCCTGTAAAACCACCCCTGAAAGTTTCATTTTCCTAACCTGACCCCTTTCCAAGATAGCCAAAAGTAACTAAAGTAGAAGTTTACCAAATTGTCAAGTAAATTGCATGCCTTTGATGGCCTTTCATTGCCATTTGTGGTTCTCTACTGATATTTGAATGACATGATTTTTTCTGTTTTTGGCTCTTTGGAGGATTCGGACCAGGCCTCGGGCAATCGAAATGGCAAGAGGCTACTGTGTTGAATATTTGCTAAAAGTTTAATCAATGAATAAACTATGGGATTTGAGGGTGTCCTAGGATTAATAACTTCTAAATTCCATTGGTGTTTGTGTCCTGTTTGAGGACTAATTAAATCCGATGGTGCGAGTTAGCTGGCTCTATGGTTGAGAGAAAATTCGAGAAACGAGATTAAACTTTATTGGTAGTAAAACTAAACCAAATAACCAAATAAGAAGGTTTATCAGTAAGTTCTTAAACCACAAGAATTATTTCCTTAAACCACATGGTAGGGCTTTGGCTTCTTATAAAGCTTTAAAGAGGATTAAATAAGAAAAACAAGTTTTTTTAACTGAAAGTAAGGAGCGATATTAAAACTTGAACTCTTAAAACTGACTCTTTCTCTCAACTCTACTTTTTAAAACAGTAAAAAACTTTACCGTAAAGAGCGGGGCGTTGAGGAGGGAACAGTCCCTTTCATATACGGAGTAATTTCTGTTCGTTTTAAGTTTTAATATCGCTCTTTAGTTTCAGTTAAAAAATCTTGTTTTTTTATTTAATTTCTGAACTTTTTGAATTAATGCATGTTTTGATTTTGGCTGTCCGCACATGAATAATTAAAACGTAATTTGCATATTAATTTATTTTTTTGGCTAAATGGCTTCCTCATAGTTTTAATCGGACGATTTTGGGAAAAAAGGAGCGGGGAGTAGGCCTAGTTACCCTCCAATTTTTTGGCTATTTAAAAAGGCAACTAGAACTTTTAATTTTTTACGAACGTTTTTATTAGTAAAAATATATGTAACTTACAAATTAACTTACGTAACGAACTTCTATATTCGTATGTTTTTATTACGTATATGAGGGGATTCATCCACTCGTCAATACCTCGCTCTTTACATTAAAGCTGAAATTTTGTCCCAATTCCTTAAGAATGACGGCTGAATCACAAAGGCCGTAGAATAAATAGTTGAAATTAATAAAATTACTTTAGAATAAAGAGCAAGGTATTAGAAGGAGGTGAACTCCTCATATGCATAATAATTTCTGTTCACTTTAAGTTTTAACAGTGCCCCTTTCAGTTGAAAAAACTTTTTCATATTCTATTTTTCATTGTTCTTTAAAAAAAAAATGCTAAAAAATCTTGGGCCCCCTTCATGGAATTTTTTTTCCCTTGTCAAATTCCTCCATGGAAAGTTCCCCCCGCGTAACCCCGTACCCTCAACCCCTCCCCCAATCATAAAAATCCCCCTGAAAGCGTATGTACACTTCCTAATAACCATTACTATATGGAAAAACTGGTCAAAGTTTGTAACTTGCAGCCCTCCCACGGGGACTGTGGGGGAGTAAGTCGTCCCCATAGAAATAGTTACTACGTTTTTAGACCATGTTGAATAAAATGGCTATCTCGGAATTTTGATCCGATGACTGTGGGAAAAAGATGAGTGTGGGAGGGGGCCTAGGTGCCCTCCAATTTTTTTGGTCACTTCAAAAGCGCACTAGAAATTTTAAGATCAGTTAGAATGAGCCCTCTCACGACATTCTTGGACAACTGGGTCGATACGATTACCTTGTGGCAAAAAATACATTCTTGGACAACTGGGTCGATACGATTACCTTGTGGCAAAAAATACAAAATGCCACATTTTTGTAAATAGGAGCTTGAAACTTCTACAGAAGGGTTCTCTGATACGCTGAATCTGATGGTGTGATTTTCGTTAATATTCCAAGACTTTTAAGGGGTGTTTCTTATTTTCTAAAATAAGGCAGATCTTCTCAGGCTCGTAACTTTTGATGGGTAAGTCTAAACTTAATGAAAATTATATATTTAAAATCAATATTAAAATGCGATTCTTTTGATGTAGCTATTATTATAAAAATTCCGTTTTTTAGAGTTTCGGTTACTATTGAGCCGGGCCGCTCCTTACTACAGTTCGTTACCACGAACTGTTTGATAAATCGGTAGTTGTAAACCAATATTTGCAATGTATCATTTCTTTTGTAAAACTTTACCCTACTTACAAAAGAGCCTACCCCCTCAAATTATTTAGCTCTGTCCTATCCGTTTTCCTTATCTTTACTGGTTCTCAAGATATTTACAATATTTTTTTTTTCAAAAATGCGTCACGTACTATCTTCACTCGTATAAATAACAAGGGAAGGGAGCTTTTGTTTCAAAATTATTTTTTTTTTCCACTTTGGGTATCTTGCTCATTCAAACAACTGGCAGTTAATAACGGTCGAAGCCCAGAGCACACTTTGAAGCGGTCGAAGCCCGGAGTTTGTTTCGCTATTTTAGACCCTCTACGAATATCAGGAGGCAGAACATTTCTTAAAAGCTTTCTATTCGGGAACACTTTTGAGCATTTGAGGGTGTTTTTAGCAACCTATGATTCTTTTTTTTTTGGTAAAAAGAAATTCTTTAAATTGCTGTTTAATTTTTAGAAAAAACAGCTGGAATTGGGTGACAAAATGGACCTTGGAAGCTATTTGCTCAAACCAGTACAAAGAATGGGAAAATATGCCTTACTTTTGGCTCAGCTAATAAAACTCTCTTCAGAAGCACTTCATAAGGACTCGAAGTTGGAATGTGTTAAAATGCATGAAGTTCATGATCTGATCTCAGCTGAAAGAATGGTTAGATTTCAGCTAAGACATGGCAATGACCTCCTCGCTATGGACTCTATTCGAGAATGTGATGTAAGTTTCTTTTCCTTCTTCTTTTCTTCATTAAATCTTGAGTGATTTTTTGATTCGCTCTTAGGTCTTTAGGTCTTAATCTTATAGCAGTCATTGATAAATATTAACGTGCTTGAGTTACAAATTCTGCTGGCGACTGAGCGTAATGAGAAATAAAATGTTCCGTCTCTAGTTTGAACTAGGCTCTGTCAGCACAATGACTTAGTCTTGTTAACCTCTGGACTAAACCTCAGAAGGGGTTTAAAAAAAACAAAACACAACATCAACATCATGTACTCTGCTACCACAAACTTAACATTCAACTCCTTCCTTAACACACCTCAATCAAAATAACCCACTAAATGTAATGGTTCAATACCAATTTAATTTACTAACAATGCATCCTATTAAATTAATCATTAAAATCATATTTAGAAATCAATTACTGTATTACTTTTAATGAAAACTGATATTTCTTTCTTCTATGTCTTAAACTTGTTTAGTTTGAAATGAAGATTATTCAAGAAAATAAAACTACCAGTGTCACTGTATGCCAGAGCCGTATCCAGAATATTTTCGTTTTTTTTGAGGGGGGAATACAAAAAAAAACTTTTAAAAATGGATCAAAAATTTGAATATATTCATTTTTGTTATGTTTTTGCGAGTCGGGCAAGCATTTCGGGGGGATGGGTTCAAACTCCCTACCCCACTGGACGGCCTTGCTTTATGCTAACACCTATGAAAAGTATCCATTGTGATTTGAGACGATTGAGATAACCCTTAGTGAGTTCTTTCGGCAGATTTCTTCCTTCTTGCGTTAAATAAATATTTCGCATTGACAAAAAAGTAATGCAAACCAATAGTTCCTTCAATGTGTCAAAGATAGAACATTATTTATTTCAGCCCTTCGACAGTCAAAATTTAGTAAAGCATGTAAATTTTAAAATTAAAAAACAATATCTTAATACGACACTCCCTTATACTTGACATTTTCAAGAGAAATATTGGTATTTTAACTTGAAGTCTATTTTTTTTTGTTCCGAAGCTGTGCTGTTACCCTAAATAAACTGTAATTAGGTTTGTATGTAAGTTTTATTTAAAGTATTTTAAATTACGTTTTAAAACTAGAAAATTTCCTGGTTCCCGAGTAGCAAACTAATTATGTCTATGTTTTTGAAGGTCAACTTAAAAGAGCAAGGTCGCTTATTACGTCAAGGTGAATTCACGGTCTACCAAGGAAAGACGAAAAAGATTCGACATGTTTTTCTGTTTGAAGATCTGATTCTATTTAGCAAAGCCAAAAGAGATCCAGAACGCAAGGTAAAATTTTTATCCGTATTTTGGTTTCAGTTGAATTTATACTCATTTCAACTTGTTTTTCCTTTGTTCAAATTCTACTTTTGTTGATCCTCATATTTCTTTATATTTCTATAGCTCTAAAGATCAGGAATAAGCAAACAGTAGGATTAGATATAGGTGTTACACAGAAAAAAAAATTGTTTAGGCCTTTTTGGCTTAAAAAGAAAAAGGTGTTCAATGTAAAGTGTGGTCATCACAGGGTCCAAGATTTGCACCTAATCCGATTTTTGACACCTCAAGAATTCCTGCGAAGATTGGAAAAATATTGCCTACAATCGACTTGGCTGATAAGCTTGACACGACTATAGAGATAGTATTGGTCATTTGCAAAGTAAGAAATGGAATTATTTTCAGATTCAGATCATAAAATACTAGTTATTTATCGAAAACTGCATATTTTACTGTGATCAAATAGAAAGGTAGCAGACGTTGGGATATAAAATCTGAAATCTCGAAATTTTAGCATTTTAGGAGTTTGGGACACTCATTTTTCAAATCTAATGAAAACCATGCCTTTTTTTTCACCATAGTATTTTTTTACAGAGGTTTGAAATCATCAACAGCAGTATTATCGACCCAATGCAAAGAGAAAATTTTCAGGTATACTTACATGAAATCAGCAAAATTCAACATTTGTTCGTTGAGTATGTTGATTTCCCGAATGAGCAGGGAAAAGCATGAATACATAGGGACATTGAATGTGAAAATTTGAAGTTTAAGTCTCACTTGAGTTTAAGACGACGATTCTTTGGATTTGACGAGAATCAAGTCATAAATTAGGGTTTATGAGCCTAAATTAAGGAATATTTTGTCTCCACAATTGAACATCTTATACAAAATCAAGATCAATAAATTAACAAAGGCGAAGAAAAATCTAGACTTCAGTTATAATCATGCTTATTTGTTTTGGTAAGGAGCATTTCGTGGTAATCTTGTGCATTTGTACGCGGCATTTTTTGGCAAAAGTTCTAAAACGACTCATCATAACATGCAGTCTTTTAAGTCATATTAAATCATCAAGAAAAAGCATTTTGCCGAATAAAACTTAGTGAAAGAATGCAATCAAATGACGTTTTAACATTTTGCCTTTAAATTTCCAAAATATTTCACCTTTTTTTGTACAAGGGCCAATATATACCCTTCTCCTGAAGACTAATGCTGTATCTCGTATTTTATAATAAATGAAAAGTGACTTTCATCCTTCTAATAAAAACGACCAGACTATAAAGCTTGTAATTTGATGAAAACATTGGCAGCCATTTTGTCTCTTAGGAAATTCAATTCATTATTTGATATAATCTTCCTCTTTAAATTAATGTTAAAAATGGTTGGTTTAAAGATCTGATATGTTTTTTCTTGCGTAGGAAAAGTGAAAACAAGTAGAAAATTATTTTTTTTTGTGAGTGTCCTTTAATAAAGCGTACAATTTATTTGTTTCGTCAGATTTGGATGATATAAAACGACTACTAACAGCTCATCGCAGTACAAAGTCACCTGGGGCTAACAGCGCACATGGCTTTGTGAGTTTCTTGGCTGTGCTTTTTTTCACAACTACAACAATCGTTTTATTTAAGCTTTCCTTAGATCTTAGTTCCTCTAGCGCCTCCAGAGGCAAACAGGGCGTCAGTAAGTTGCTCCAATCCTCCCCAAATGAGTTGCTGCGTATATGTCCTCCCACTCTGGGATGAGACTCGTCTGGAGGACTCTTTTATTTCGGTCGCACGCCCTACGGAGCACGTTTTTTGCTCTTCCTCGGTGGCGAGTGTCTTCCGCTCGCCATTGAGGAACATTTTAGGAAGTCTAGTGTTCGGAGATTGGTGTTCTGGTGTTCGGAGGATATGTCCAATTTATTGCCATCTTCGAGCAATAAGAGGTTTTACTTAACGGTTTATTTAAAGCAAATAGAAAGACGCAACAACCACTAGATGTTATTGAGAAATCAATTGTTGAGGCTACGCATCCGCTCGAAATTAACCTGATATTTATACCAATCTCAGAAGAGCCGAAAAAGAGAAATAAAAAAAGGTAAAATAATAATTAGATATCGTACAAATTTAAATGATAAGAATATAAATATCACAAAAGAAAATAAACAGTTAATCTTTTCCCAACCTAATGCAGTTTTTCACTCCAAGGGTCAACACTCGAGAGATTGGTCTTGGTAAAGGTAGGTTTAAACCCCAGTCCCAAGAATTTCTCGGGGTGGCTTTACCCACAGCCTTGTTACAAGTTCGACTGTGTACGAGTATCTGCAAAAGAAAGGAATACAGATTTTATTACTGGAATATCAAATATTGTCCTTTTCGGTCAACCATCTAGGGCAAAATAAAAAGCAGGTCACCCCGAATGGAGTGGAAAGAAGTCGTAAGAAAGGATTTGAAGGAAATCTGAACTGCTTGGGAGGTTGTAAAGAGAAAATTTTGAATATACTGGGATGGAGGAGGAATGTGCAGAGCTGTGTTGGCATCAGGTGGTTTGGTGCTGCTGTGAGTTGTTTGTAACAGCACTAGTAGTAATAGTGAAGTTGTAAAAGACATGATTTTTGTTTCATTTTTTCTATGGAACTTATTGTGTCTAATGATTTGTTTTTCAGAATCTAGACAACTATGTATATAAGAACAGTTTAAAAACGTCAGATATTGGTTTTACTGCACGACCCGAAGAATCTCCGAACCGCTTTGAAATTTGGTTCCGCAAACGAAGTCCTCAGAATACGTACCAACTTCAAGCAACTTCTACGGAAACCCGAGATTCATGGGTAGATGAAATTGCACGATTATTGTGGAAACAAGCCATTCGAAATAGAGGTATGTATATTTTTACTGCCTGTGTAGTTTTGATTTTACGGTCATCTGAAGTCAAGGAACGTTTCCTACGTTGGCTTAGATGCTGCATTGGTTGGCACCATTATCAGATTTGTGTATGTGTTGCAAATACAATATTTATTATAATTTTCTACGCCACCTCGTAACTTCAACCTAAGATCCATAAAATGTTCTAAAAGGTATGGAAAAAGGTTTTTTCTTATGATTTTGAACGACTAAGGGAAATACCGATTTATCTGGAAAGTTAGCAAAATTAGACTAAAGAAATATCTGATAAAAGATAAGTAATGATTCAGTCGTGGAAATTGAGTCTTTATAAATACAATAAGTGGAATGCGACCTCTATTAACTTGAAAAAATTGATTGTTTTGACAGCTATAGATAAAATAATCGGGATAGTAATGTATGATTTCAAAGCTTTTAAGGCAGTTATGTTTTTTGCTCGGCTGGAGTCCCCTATGCAGGAGGGGTGGGAGTTACGGAGCCTTGGAACTGCGTCCCCTTTCAAATATCCTGTTTTTACCAAATTTTTCTTCATTTTTTGTCTTAAGTATAATTTATGTTTTTCGACGTTTCTTAAGTATGGATTTAAACAATTTAATGCGCTTTGTACCTTTCAGAACTCAGAATGGCTGAGATGGCAGAAATGGGAATTGGAAACAAGCCATGCTTAGCTATTCGACCATCTGAGGACCAAATTAGCGATCGATCAATCGATGCACGCCAACTTACTAAAAGTAAGACATCAATTGATAGTTCTCGTGGTTTCAGTGTTTCTGATTTCTTATTTAAAGACTAAAAAAACCTCAAAAGATATTTCATAAGTCAACTCCAAAAGCAAAATATTTTTTATTAACAAAGCAAAAATGTTGACTTATTATTTGAAAATTTCTTTTGTATCATAAAGCAGATTAACTTTATGTCCTCATTTTATTTAAATATCTAATGTAATACATTTTGTTTATTTGTAATATATTTATTTATTTAAGTATTTATTTCTAACCCGTCAAACAATTCATAATAAGTGCATAAAGACGGATTATGCAATAGAGAAAACGAGAAAAAAGGGAATAAGAAAAAAAGGATACCACAATTAAAAGACGGATTATACAATAGAGAACATGATAAAAAATGGAATAAAAAAAGACATCACATCTATATTGTGTTTGTAATATAACAAGCAGTTTCTTTTACCTGTGGTGGCACATTGGATTGATCTCAATATAGGGCTTTGAGTTCGGTCCTAGCTACCACAGCGCTGATGCAACGTTATTTGTAGTCAAGAAGCGTCGTTAATTCATAGACTAGACCAGGTATTTTATGTTCATACAAATGGGTAGGAGTGGTTCGGCGAGAAAGACCTCGACCCCTTCTTCCTAGTACCAGAAAAAGAGAAATGGCGCGCGAGATTGCGTTTTTTACATCTGACTCACCTGACGAACGCTAAAAAAGTAAATCATAATTTACTTCTATGTGTTGTAGTTCCAATCGTCTTTTAGAACAGGATTCTTACGAAGAAGCGCTGCCTACATGATTACTTTTGTTTTCTTCAGTCAAAGAGGCTGGGCCAAAAGCAGTTATGCTTACCATTCTCCAAAATGGTAATGGTTCTTCAGATAAAAGGTACATGACCCATAATCCCATACCATGAACTGGTACAAACATCGTTAGTCATTTTTTACTTGCATGAAAAAAACACTGCCGTGTGTCTTTTTTCCTTTCCTGTTTGTGATTTTTTCTTAATCAATGACAGTGTTTATTCTAAGATTTCGATGGTTTATTTTTGCTCTTTTTATTTCACCATTTCTTAACATTTTTGCTTTATCTATGGTTTATTTATTCTTTGATTTATTATTATATTGCATTGACATTTTGCTAGGCCCTATATAAAACAAAAAAAAAGGCCAAGGGTTTCCAAAATCCTGATTCTGGATTAAGTCATTTTTGCTGCGTCTTTTACCCAAGAATGATCAATTACCCATTATGATATAAATCCATTTCCCATAACTTTTTTTTTGGCATTTCAGAGACACCTAAAGTGTTGCAACTGTTTTTTAACAGAAAGTAATTGACTATTCTAAAAAAATGATGAAATTAATCAACTGGAATATACCTAGTTACTCTTTAAAACGATAACAGGTTATTTATCATATTTCAATATTATTATTTTTTTAATGAAGTTTAAACACAATTTGAGGCTGTCCCCCTCAAATTGTTATTATTATGAGTGTTAATTTGATTTTTAACAGAATTGGAAAAACTTGGAAATTCTTCGCTGCCTGAAGAACTTGAGTTTCAGACATATTCTATGCCCTCAAAAAAAATCAAAGTGAGCCTGGAAGGAGGAAGGAACCCTGCACACTGTCAGTCAAAAGTTGAAATGTACATTTAGACATTAATTATCTAGTCTTCCATAATTATTAGTTTTCACATTTTGTTTATTTTTAGTAGTTTTATTTTATTTTCATTTTTTTAGTTATGCTTTCATTGTTATTATTTTTCAGTTGCGCGTCAAAGGCCATCTCTTGGAAACCTTGGAGACATGACAAGAATTCAATCAAAGCGACCTCATTCCATAATATCTGTAACTTCATCTAGTGGATCATCTGGTGGTGTTACATCGCCAACTCTGGGCGCCAATCATTCAAATTGCTCGGGTGGTTAGTATTCTTTTTTTTTCTACGCTATAGAATAGAATAGTTGGAATCATTTGCTTGCAAATTTTTCAACAACAAAAAATATATAAAAAAAATAGAAAAAAGTATTAGTATATAATTAAGAAATGGCTAATTTATAGTGAAATAGCTCCTATGATGAGAGATATAGATGTAAATTTAGGAACAGCTTTTTTATCGATTAGTGACACATTCAAGTTGGTCCTGTTTCTGCTCTTCGTACGAGGAACAAGCCAAATTTTTCACGAGATTTGCCCAACTGCTTGCACACTTTTTTTTTGATAAAAACATGCACTTGAAGACGTTGTTTGATAGCGCAGCGTTGACGATGATAATATTTCAATGCAAGCGGAAAATGTGACGCGACATACTACCTTATGGGTGTAGTAGGTGAATAGTCTCCATGCTAGCCACAAAGTCAGCTCTTCCCCGCTTGCAAATCATTTGTCATTTTTGTTTAATTTTCGGCCGAAGTCAGCTATACAGGGTGTAAACGCAGTAGCTGCAGTAAAATATTTATGACTTCTAGGGTTTCCTTTTTAATTTTATTAGAATTGCAACCCTCTCCGTTTGCTTCATTTTGTCCACCGTTGTCAAATTACTTCCCGGGGAATAGCATAGCTTTCCAGAAAATTGACAGTGTTTTTCACCCTTTCGGCATTATCCGTGAAAAAAGAGTCTACAATAGTCTGCAACATTCTTAAATTGTATCGTCAGTGACCAATTTTACAATTGTAGCTAGAACAAAATTATAGTTTCAATGGCCAAATCTAGGTCATACAAAATTTTTACGTCCGGTAATCTGTACAACCACTATTAATTTTTCAGTTAAATAAACCATCATCTTCCATCAAGGCCGTATCCAGGGGGGGGGGGGGGGGTTGCGGGGTTCAAAGTCCCCCCTCCTCCCCAAATTTTTTATACTCGTAAAAACGTAACAAAAATACATATAAACAAATTAGTCCCCTCACGTCCAATAAGAATCCTGGATGCACCCTTGTCTTTCATGAAAAATACCGTTGTTTAAAAAGCTACCTAATTACATGGTATTAGATGAATTCCCAATTTCTTCAATTTCTTTAAATTTAAGATTTTGTTGAGGAGCCTGATACGTATAGGGTCTTATTTCAGACTTATGGCTTAAATTCTCATATATTTTTTTTTTTAAGTTGATACGCCATAAGGTTTGAAAAAATTGTGCTTTAGTGGAAATGGGATTTAAAGAAGAAAGCGCTATGAAGGGAGAAAAAATTGCGCTTATAGTTTAGACCCCAATTGTTTTTTTTTCTTCGATGAAAACGAAATTGAAAAGTGAATTAGAGTTTGAAGCTGTCAAACATCATTAGAGATTTTGTTTACATGTACAAAATCGAAATGTACGGCCTACAAAAGCGAATCTTTGCTGAATGTGGTATAGTAGTACTTGCTGATGTGGCCTCGATTTTTGACGTCGATGAATCGCTGGACATCCTCTTTCCGATTTAGCTTCGTTCAAAAACATTAATTGTTGTTACTTGCCCAAAAGATATGGCAGGTACAAGTCCATTTCTCAGAAATTAATCTTAAGCTGCAGGAAATGCTTTTGATTTGAGATCACAGAGAGTATGTATTAGAACAAAACTTAGAGTTGGTTTTGTTCGTGAAATGGGCTTAAATACAATAAAGGTATCCAAGATAAGGTTATTGAAATGATGATAATAATTATTTATTCTTTTTAAAGAAATCTTTTTAAGTAAAATTTCAGTCAAATCCCACGGCTTGAAGTTGAACGTCTTACAAACAACTAGAAATGGGCAACAATTACACAATACGCTAGAAAATTTTATTTCCATGTATCAGCCGCTGAAAAATACATGAAAAACTTGTACTCTCTTTTCTATACACGTTTGTCACGTTGTCAAGGTGACAGGACACTTGAGACCTTAGCTCTCTATTTCTCTGATTGCCTGAATGGGGAAACAACCGTAGTTGTTGATAAACAAGTTTGATCGGTGGTGTAAATCTATTTGGCGGGTTTTCTTGCCTTCAGGGGCTATCTCACTAAATTCACCTGTTGGTTTTTCAAAATAATTACTATGAGGATTTTCTACCTGCAAAGGAAAAAAGGTTTTGCTTTAACGTCTCCAGATAACCAAAAAAGAAGAAGATATGAAGATATCTGTGTTAGGCGTATATGTAATATGTATTTTGTGTTTTATGCCAAAATTGAAAAAAGAGGGAGTATGTAGTTTTTTTTCCTATTATCTTGCGTTTAGCGAATTAGAAAATAAACTCTATTTTTAATTTTTTTATAATTATCTTGTAAAATGGTATAATTAGTAAAATGTCTTACTCGTTTCATTTGAAATCATACTATGAAACATATTAGCTAACGTCATAGAAAAACACGCTGTTGCCAACTTTTCAAGTTATGAGCCTCGAAATTAAGCTTGTATTGTGGATAATTCTAAATGTATAAAATAAAACTACAGGATATCCACAAAGTCTGGATATATACAAATTTTGATATTTTATTTAAAATGTTTGTATATAGGAGCTTGGAACTTCTGCAGTAGGGTTCTCTGTTACGTTAAATATGATGGCGTGATTTTCCTTAAGATTGCTTGAATTTCAGGGGGCGTCTTCCCACTATTTAAAAAATAAGGCAATTCTTGTCAGGGTCGTAACTTTTGATGGGTAACACTAAACTTGGTGAATCTTATATATTTGGAATCAGCATAATAAGCTGATTCTTTTGATGTATCTACTGATATTAAAATTCCGTTTTTTTTAAGAGTTTCAGTAATTTTTTAAAATTCGTATGTATCCAGACTTTGAGACATTTAGTATGTGCTTAAAGTAAATTTTTTAAGCTAAATTATTGTAGCACATTTAGAACAATAATTTTTGTTTTTAAAAGATGATAAACAGCTCAAATGGACTTAATATTAGCAGTCTTATTATAGGCAGACTCATGGCATTAAAGTCGAGGCTGAGGCCGCAAGGGCTCATTGCCTCCATACCCTCCTCCCTGTTTCCACAAAAAACAAAACAAAACATAGCACTAGTACCCATTTTTCTATTGGTATCCCTTCCAGCGTGTTGAAATACTACTACAACTAACAGCTCACAATAGCACCAGGCCGCCTGAAGCCAATACAGCTACGCATGCTCTTCCTCAATCTTAATCTATTCAAAGCATCCCTCTTTATACCCTCCCAGGAAGTTTCCGTTTCCATTAAATCTTTACTTACGACATCTTCCCACCCCAAGCGAGGACGACCGGCTTTTCATTTCGTCGTAGACGGTTGTCTGAAAAGGACAATCTTTAGTAATTTTGAAAATTACCAATTTAGAAACTCTGGAGAGCCCACCCACAGGCTTCAGACCGGCTTTGGCAGACAACATTTGCCCGCCAAAAGAGAGGTAGGATTCACTCAACAACCGCCAAACGAAGCAAGCGGCACTTGAGCCTCACAACCGGTATTAGCAAGAGAATATCTTTATGCCACCTGTAATTGGTGGTTGCGGCTTCAAATTTCCCGGTGGATTAGCCCCCCCCCCCCTTCCCATTTGAGTGGGGTTTCAGCAACCAACCAATACTGGCTTCTATCCATCCAATCTTTGCTGTATATCATATAATACCCTGCCTCAGGGTCAGACATGGGGCAGAACGGCTATTGCCTGGAAGGTAACTGAAATTAGCGGTAGTAGCCTTTTGTTTATACCCGCAATTCTCCAGGGACATCACGAGAATGTTGCTACGACTACCCCTTGAATGAACTTATAAGATCCTTAAAATAAATTTTCCAAGAGAATTGGAGCAGAGGAATGTGACTAGTACCCATGAAGCTGGTTGGGTCATTACAAAAATCACTGAAAGAAACAAATCTAGAAAACTTAGGTTGGAATGATGTCTTGCGAGAGGCTGAAGTCATGAGTCCGGCCTGAGAAAAGTACAGGCTACTTGTTAGGGTGTAATGCCCGGGTGCCGTGCCTGCGGAGCAAGCGAAGGGAGATGACAAAAAGCTGACAATGTCCCCGTTCTTTAGCTTTTCTTCCATATAAACGAAATCAGGTGGCTTTGTGTGCGTCCTCAGACTAGATCGACAATTGAAACGCTACACTATTCAAGCTAAACAGTTCAACTGCTCAAAACTTTCATAAGTTTTCCTTTAAAAATAGAATATTACGTCTTGCGAGGGCTGAAAGCCAGAACTCCCGAGGTAGGACACAGGAGCTGAGGAAGATGACAAAAAAAAATTCTGGCCACAGCCAGAGAAGCTAGCTCTCTAGTTAGTCCTTTGCAAATACATCACTAATATACTCTTAATTTAATTTGCTATTAAATTCGTTTTGTATGGACATAGATTTATTTAAATGTTTACGTACCAGTATAGTATTTTTGTTGCTTTTCTGAAGACCTCACACTAGCTTCACATCTTAGGGTTGTTGTGCAGATGATTTTTTTTTTCACCATTGGGAAATATTTGTATCAAATAACAAAAAGGATAAATCAATAATACTTTAAGAAGATGTAGATGCAAAACTGTTGCGGTTTAATTGACGGAAAAGAAGTCGAAAAGACACTGATTATAAGCTTTTGCAGCGACTTAAAAAATATGCTAAGATCAACAACATACGAGTTTTTTCTTCTTTTTCAGAAAGCGGAATATGTATCGACATCGGACAGTCTGAGGATTCGCCAAACCATCGTGGAATTGGCAGGTCTGATAGCTCAGTAACTTGGCTCTCTTCGGATTCAGATCAACAAACAACAAACCAGTGCCCAAATCCAGTGCTTTATAATTCAGAGTCTCCTGAATATGTAAATATACCCTATTGCAAGCCCCTCTTTTCTAATTTGTCTGTTTTCACGTTAGCCAAAGCAAACCAGCCAGTCACTGAGTTGTGAAATTTGTTTAAACAGACTTGGAGGACAATATTGTTTTGCTGTAAATTTTTTCTTGAATATTTATTCACCATGAATGTAAGCCATTTAAGTTGCTAAAAAGGTATTACAGAATTGATAATAACCCGTCCGAGTTCTTTGGCTTTACTACTATTGATTTTATGCTCAATCTTGGAAGAGTAGAACAATAGCGGGATGGCTTGTGGCTCTTTCTGGATGCTCTAGGTGCCTGTGGCGGAATAGAAGAAATTGAGGTCTGGAGAGAAATATAGTTTATTTTGTATGTCGGAACGAACGTTTTGATATCGATTAGTGGCTGAGCGGTCACTTTTGAGAATCGGCTTATTTTTTCGTCAGTTTACTGTAGAGTGGCCATAGCAGTCCAAAATTTTTTTTACTTAGGAATTAAATTAGACAAAAAAAACTTTAACGGTTTATATCCTCCATCATAAGCTTGCAACAACTGCTTGCCTTACTCTTGATAGTGCAAGAGAGCTTTTTTTTTATATATATATGAAACATTCAAACTGGTCACCATTGGGACTCATATAGACATTCATTTGAAGAATTTGGATTCTCAACCGCCCCTCCCCTCCCAAAAAAAGAGAGAACGCAGTACAAAAGTAGCCAAGGCCATAGAATGTAAAATATAGGAAGGAATGGCAAATAATTGTAAATAGCTTGACAATTCGTGAAGAGATTTCAAGGCAAACATATTTCTCACAACTACAACGCCACATGAGCAAAGCATAGACTATTTAGCACATACCAACTTCTTTTGATTTACGTGCTGGGAATATAAGTTTGAAGTCAAAGAATCGTCATCTTCAAAGAATTCTTCGGAATTTTATTTTATGCCAAAAATATAAAGAAAAGTGTTACAAAAAGTCATTTTTTTAAAATTTAAGAGCAATCTCTACCTTATTTATTATTTTCGTTGGATTCAAAATTTGAAGGTTTTGCTACAAAAATAACAAAAAAACTGTTGTCTATATGAAGGATATTTATATAAATTTATTTGTTGTGATGTGTTTACTATTTATATGAAGCCCTGTACCTAGCTACTACTATTTAGTTTTCAATAAATATGGTTATGAAATTATAAGAATAACAGTCTTGTTTGTTTTTTAGGAAGTGTTTGTGCTATAACTGAAACTTATTAGCTAGCTACTTTTAAGAACATTGAAAACATGGAAATGTCCAGGGTTTCCCCCAGGGGGGCAAAAATTCTTTTTGGAGGAGCATTAGTACTGTGGAAAACCTCTTTCAGATCTGATTTCGAATATATCCTTCCGTTTTTACCATAGACCCTGTCAAAATTTAGCCTTACTGGATGATGTTTTCTCCTACCTCACTCCTCGGTTTCGCTCGTCTCTAACTATTTTTCAAGTTTCACACGAAAAAAGATGCAAAATTGAATGAAGCACGGGAAGTATTATTCTCTTTTTGTCTAATTGAAATAGTTCTGCTTTGCCTTTCTTGTTCTGCAATATTGAGGAATTAGGAATACTAAAAATGTGGTTATAACTTATTGAATAACCAAGAACGTCTTTTTTTTATGGCACTTGGTATTAACCAAGTGACATATAGCAATCGCAAATTCTGTCGGTCCCGGTTTTGCTGCTTTACGCACTTCCAGGTAAGCTAGGACGACGAAATTTAGCAGGCGTATCAGGGACCGGACCATATCAAATTAGAAATAGTCGTTTTCCCGATTTGACCATCTTGGGCCGAGTGGGGGGGCCGTTAATTCGGAAAAAAATAGAAAAGAGGAAGTATTTTTAACTTACGAACGGTTGATCAGATCTTGTTGAAATTTGATGTTTGGAAGGACATCGTTTTTCAGAGCTGTTATTTTAAATCCCGACCGGATCTGGTGACATTGGGGGGGGTTGTGAGGGGGAAACCTAAAATATTGGAAAACACTTAGAGTGGATTCGGGATGAAACTTGGTGGGAAAAATAAGCGCAAGTCCTAGATACATGATTGACATAACCAGAACGGATCCGCTCTCTTTGGGGTAGTTGGGGGGGGTTAATTCTGAAAAATTAGAAAAAATGAGATATTTTTAACTTCTGAACGGGTGATCGGATCTCAATGAAATTTGATATTTCAAAGGATATCGTGTCTCAAAGCTCTTATTTTAAATCCTGACCGGATCTGGTGGCAATGGGGGAGTTTGGGGGGGGGGGAACCAAAAATCATGGAAAACGCTTAGATTGGAGGGATCGGGATGAAACTTGGTGGGAAAAACAAGCAGAAGTCTTAGATACGTGATTGGCATAATTGGAACGGATCCGCTCTATTGGGGGGGGGGGGTAATTCTGAAAAATTAGAAAAAATGACGTATTTTTAACTTACGAAGGAGTGATCAGATCTTCATGAAACTTCATATTTAGAAGGACCTCATAACTCAGATCTCTTATTTTAAATCTCACCGGATCCAGCGTCATTGGTGGGGGGTCAGATGGGAGGGACCGTAAGTCTTAGAAAATACTTAAAGCGGAGAGATCATGATTAAACTGGTTAGGAAGAATAAAAACCTGTCTGAGATACGTGACTGACATAACTGGACCGGATCTGCTCTCTTTGGTGGAGTTGGGTGGGGGGTAATTTGGAAAAATGAGGTATTTGTAACTTACGAAAGGGGTGACCAGGTCTTAATGAAATTTGATATTTAGAAGGATCTTGTGCTTTAAAGCTCTAATTTAAAATTCCGACCAGATCCTGTGACATTGGGGGGAGTTGGAGGGGAAAACCGGAATTCTTGGAAAACGTGAAAATTGGGGTATTTTTATCTTACGAATATGTGATCGGATCTTAATGAAATTTGATATTTAGAAGGGATTCATGTCTCAGAGCTCTTATTTCAAATCCCGACCAGATCTTTTGACATTGGGGGAAGTTGGAGGGGGAAATCTTGGAAAACACTTGGAATGGAGGAATTGGGATGAAGCTTGGTAGATAGAATAAGCAAATGTCCTTGATACGTGATTGACGTAACCGTACTGGATTCGCTTTCCCCAATAAAGTCTTTTTCCCAGATTCGACCATCTGGGGGGCTAAAGGGAGAGAAAAAATTAGAAAAAATGAGGTATTTATAACTTACGAGTGGTTGATCGGATCTTAATGAATTTTGATATTTGGAAGGACATCGTGACTCAGAGCTCTTATTTTAAATCCTGACCGGCATTAAGCCTCTCTTAACTCTTCTTGCCTCGTCACAAGTGCCATATGAGTTCTTAGCACTTGTTTTTTTTTTTTTTTTTTTTTTTTTTTTGCCAAACACTCAAAATTGTCTGGCAAGAGGAAAAATTCAGTATTTGATACAATATATTATGATACCTCGCAAATGAAATGGACTTAGTGTATTATTATGAGTAAAAGGTGGCGCAAGGAATCCAAAAGTATTTACTGTATTTAAGATTCTCTAATAACCGGTTTTTAGGGAAGCGTTCAAAGAAGACGACATCATTACAAAGTGCCTTATCCCTAATGGCAAAACAATGGATAGTTTATAAGCGTCCGAATTAGTTCAATAGCTTTTGTATTAGGCAATTTTGATTACCCTTGAAACCTCCAAACAATCTGCGGAATTTGCCCTTCCTCTCTTACGATATACGGTCGTGGATATGTTCCCAGACTACAACGGCTTTGATGTCTGGTCATGTTAATTCCTCCTCCTCAATTTTTACCAAAAATTCCTGTTATCACCCCTGATATTTGTGTTTGTACACCTAATTATTTGAAAATCGTTCTTTCCACGATTTATCAAATTACTTATTCCGATGCCGCTTATCCTGATTTTCCAATATCTTATTTCGCTTTTTGTTATTATGACTCACCTTGCATTCATTTTCTGTTAATTTCTGTTCCTTGTCCTTTGGGTTGCAAGTATCATCTAGGCTTCGGTGACATATTTATGGCCTTTTTAACTGCTTTGAATGAAATGATACTGCTACTACTGACAACTCATTGTAATATCAAGCCGCCTGAAGCCAACATAGCTAAACACGGTCCTCCATCCCAATCTATTCAACGCCTTCCTCTTTACATCGTCCCAGGGAGTTCCTATTTCCCTTAAATTTTTCCTTACGAAATCCTCCCACCCCGTCCGTGGACGACCTACTTTTCATTTGGCCCTAGACGGTTGGCCGAAAAGGACAATATTTGGCAATCTTTTATCCTTCATCTGCGGAACGTTCCCTAGCCATGTCCACCTATTATAGGGAGCGCAATAGCCCTAGAAAGTGGTATCGGACCATACTTTACGTACAGCCTGCTGCTTGAGACATGGTCAGTCGGTGTGGTACCCAAAACAATCTGTAGGCAATTTCTTTCGAAAACTTTAAAAACACCTTTCTCCTTTTTTAGAGCGCCCATGCTTCAGAATCGTACTTCACCACTGTCATCACTGTAGCTTCCATTATTCTAATATTGGTTTGCAGACTTATCTTTCTACATTTCCCAAACTTCTTTTAACCGTGAGAAATACCCTGGGTCTTGGCTATTCTACTTTGAACATCCCCACTACGCCCACCGTCTTTACTAATCAAACTACATAGGTAATTGAAGATGTCCATTTGATCCATCTTCTTGTTACCAAAGATCACCTTTTCGCCTTCACTTATTCCTAGTCTTAGCGACCTAGTCTCCTTAACATTAAATTTCAAACCTATTCTTGCACCTTGAACTCTCAAAACCTCTAAAAGTTTATTCATTTTGCTAAAACCTTCATCTAGGATGCTTACATCATCAGCATCATCTAAATCTAGGCGAGTTCTGCTTTCCCATTTGATTTTGTGTTATTCCATTGCCTTTATTGTGTTCCCTAGAACAAATTCCATCAAAATGGACCATTCAAATGGGGATAGAACGCAACCCTTCTTCAACTCCTGATTTAATACGAAACTAGCTACTAACTTCATTACCTTAACCGCAACGATATTATTCTCGTACATAGCACATTTCACTTTAATGCATTTGTCTGGTATACCATACAAGGATAAGATCTTCGCTAAAGATTTTCTATCAGCTGAATCAAAAGCTTGTTCAAAATCTATAAAACTGAGGACTAAAGGTGTTTCGTGACTTAGAGACTTCTCAATTTTTAATCAAACAGTGAAAATTTGGTCGGCACACCCTCTACTCTTCCTTTGACCACGCTGTTCTTCTCTTAAAACTCTTTTTTTTTATCTCATCTAAAGTGTCATAAATTTTCTTGTTCTCCTCTGTATCTTTTCCTGTAACTCTATCTCGTTTTAGCACATTCTCAAAATGTTCTGCCGATCTCTCTTTAACTCTTTCCTTATCATTAATTGTGACCCCGTTCCTATCATTAATTGGGGTGAGTACAGATTGGTTACTTCCTCTGAATTTATTTACATGGCAGTACAATATTTTACTCTTATGCCGCCTGGCTGCATCTTCCAGATTCTTTTGCGATTTTATCCATGGTGTCCACTTCACACCTCCTTAATTCATGGTTAATGGTTTATTCGCGTTCTTTACATTCCGCTTATTTTCATATCATCTATCACCTAGATAATTCTTGTACAAGCCCCTCCCCTCCTCCTTTCTATTGAACATAAAACATTTCCACTAATATTCCTAGCTGTGCTCCTAGCTTTCTTCCCTAAGACACCATCAGCGACTTCACGAAATATTTTCTAAAAATTATTCCGTACATCTTCTACATTATCAAATTTTAAACTCTTCAGTTTAGTATTCAACTGTTCCTGGCAGGTTTTCCTCAATTTCTCAACCTGGGGCCATCAACGTTATATCTTCCCGGAAGGAAGTTACACTTTCCTAAATTTCAGCTTTAAATTAACAACATTAGACACTACTAGATGGTGGTCTTTACTTTTAGCATCAATAAAAGCACTTATATACCCTAGTATCTTATTAAGATCCAGTCAGTCTTCGGTTTACAATACCATAATCAATAAGATTAGCTGTCTTACCATCATGTGAATACCATGTTTACTAATGGGCTTAATCTGGCTTAAAACCGGACAACAAGAAGTCCCTGGGACCTCCAGTAGAATGGACCCTTATTGAAACCCTGGACCCATCTTGGTGACAACATGGTTTTCCACACTTGGCGATGCTCTTTCAGGAACAAGAGTTGAAATTCTGTACACACAATCTCAAACATATTACCACCGACTCGTAATTTATTCATGCTTCCAAATATAATGCTACTATGGGGAGGAAACCCACGGTGGATAAATTAGCTAGGAAGAGGTAAATCATCACAAAAAAGCCCACCAAAACAGATTTAACATAGAAAAGGATAGGATACGGCATTAGACTTTACAGTCCCTACCGGCGGTGCTGATCTCCGTTTCTTGGCCCTTCAGCCAGGAAGTGCAATCAAATTAACATAGAAAAACTATTCATTAATCAGAATTCAGTGTAAATGATGTGTCGTTTATTAGCTAGGAAGCTGTGAATTATAGAAGGCTATAATTTCCACGAGGGCGCCACTCCTCAAGGTCATGCTGTAGCGCGTTAGTCATCACCTTGCTTGGCGTGACGCTTAGCGGTGTTCCATCTTCATCACTTTATGGTGTGCTGACTGATTTGTTATGCTAAGCTTAGAAATTCCTATACTAAGAAATTTCCAAGCTTAGCTTGTCCCTTGCTCTCACCTATTGTTGGCAATATACTTAGTGTCAGTAATAACATGACAGGGTTATCTTGAAATTCTAATTCACTGCTCTTTGGGGCCAATAAGGGCGATTGGGGGCAGAAATGGTTCTGAAATGGCGGGAGGTTGCCATACAATCGGATTTCCTATTGGAAAATGGTACTTTACCCTCAGAATCTACTGTCGAAATAACCATCCCTCAACTTTCTTCAATCTTTTGTTCTAAAAAGAATAAAAAATGAAAAAAAAAATTGGAGATACTTTGCTCCTTATTGAGTCTACGCCATTGCGCTAACTATGAAAATTGAAGATTTAAATATTTGCAGCAATTCTCCTCTTTTGAATACTAGGTTTTAACCATTTTGACATTTGTACTTCTTTTTCGTCAACGTTTTGAAAATTTTTTTTTAACTTTCCATGAACTACCCCAGATCTTCTGAGACAAAAAATACGACTTTAATCATGACAATAATCAGTATTGATTTTATTAACACGGTCTATGACAGCGACTCAGATCAATAACTTCTATCAGTAAAATGGACCACTTATTCCTATCAGACAAAAATACTGAATAGTAAATAACGTATAGCAAATTTATTAACAAGGACTCAACAGATATTGGAATTTTTCGATTAACTTATAAACAAAAAACTAAAAAAATTAGCTTTATATATCTACAATAAACTCTTAAGTAATCTTAATAGAAATCCCTTTCATAGAGGGCTTATTTTTGTGGAGGAGTTTTTGTAAATATAGATGTGCACTTAAATACTGAGAGAGGATACCAGCTGATTTTCGGTCATGGGTTCGATGTAAAAAAAAAAATTAAAAGCCCCTTGAAAATTTTTAAAATTAGGACCTTACAATTCATTTTTAGCCTTTCAGAAATGACTGCTTAAATAAAAAAAGAATAGAAGAGAGGAATCTTGATAGGACTGCTGGACCCTTAGAATCTACAGTCGAAATAACCCTCCCTCAGCTTTCTTCAATCTTTTGCTCTAAAAAGAACAAAAAATGAAAAAAAATAAATTTGGAGATAATTTGCTCCTTACTAAGTCTACGCCATTACGGTCACTATGAAAATTGAGGATTTAAATATTTGCAGCAATTTGAATACTAAGTTTTAGGCATTTTAACAGTTGTACTTCTTTTTCACCAAAATTTTAAAAATTTGTTTTTAACTTTCCATGAACCACCCCAAATCTTCTGAGACAAAAAATACGACTTTAATCATGACAATAATCAGTATTGATCTTACTAACACGGTGTATAACAGCGACTCAGATCAATGACTTCTATCTGTAAAATGGACCATTAATTCCTATCAGACAAAAATACTGAATAGTAAATAACATATAGCAAATTTATTAACAAGGACTCAACAGATATTGGAAATTTTCGATTAACTTATAAACAAAAAACTAAAAAAAAACTAGCATTACATATCTACAATAAACTCTTAAGTAATCTTAACAGAAATCCCTTTCGTAGAGGGCTTATTTTTGTGGAGGTGTTTTTGTAAATATAGATATGCACTTAAAGACTAAGAGAGGATACCAGCTGATTTTCGGTCATGGGGTTTAATGTAAAAAAAAATCAGAAGCCCCTTGAAAATTTTTAAAATTAGGACCTGACAATTCATTTTTAGCCTTTCACAAACGACAGCTTAAACAAAAAAAAAGAATAGAAGAGAGAGGAACCATGATAGGATTTCTGGTATATTCAATTAGAAAGCAGGGATGAAAGTTTTAGAGGTAAGTGTGCCACCATGTAGCTGTCGAATCCCTCCCCCCCCCCTAAAAAAACTACTGAGAAGTTAAACATATCTGTATTCAATGGTTTTGAATCAGTTAGCCATCTCTGAGCCTTCATTCGAAATCATTTGGTTGTTAGGTCATTCCTTATTATTCCAGATTGTCAATTCCTGATTTTACTGCGTCTCAGAAACGTTTGCTATTAATCCTTTTTTTGAAAGAATTTCCTCTTGAACACAGCCTACATAGTTAAGAGTCGATGAAGTTTTTTAAGCTAGAATCAAACATAACAGCGGGAAAAATGGACTCGATTATTTTGGCATTTGAAAGGTCCATATTCGGGAAAACAACGTTTTTATACATTCTACAATGGACGTAGCGACCACAAAATACGTAAAAATCCAGAAATTGAGACGTAAAAACATACTTCTTGTCAGGGGAATGAGACACTCCCTTAAGAAATACTCTAATCCTCTTTAAAGTTGCGCTAACTGGGTCCATAATTATGAATAATACAACTCTGTTAAAACTATGAAATTTAAATTAAGTTCACATAATCAAGAACGTACTAACAGACATCAGCAGTGGATAGCCTCCGTCAATAATGGATGTCAATAGAACATGTTAATAGCGAAAAAAATAACAAATTCTCAATTTCTTTTCTTTCGTTTATTTAAACAAAGCTCTAGCAAAACTAATTAGTTAAATTTAGCAAAACTTTTCGTCCACAAAAATTCAAACATTAACAATCTCTCCAAGTTACTTTACTCCAAATATTTTCAGCTTATTTTTGCTGATTTTTTACCCACGTTTCTTTTTTTTTAGCTTAGGCGCCCGCTGCCACCTAACAACTTGTATAACTGCATATAGTGGCCTTTTCCATCAACTGTTGAATTCCCGATTTTTCCTAATTTATATATATATATATATATATATATATATATATATATATATATATATATATATATATATATATATATGTATATATATATATATATATATATATATATATATATATATATATATATATATATATATATATATATTTATATATATATATATGATTTCATTTTTGCTGTCCTTGGTATTTCATTTTTTTTTTTACCGTGGTAGCTAGGGTTATTCTCCCGTTTTCAGGTATGAAAGTAACTTAAAATTTGTCGATAGTTTCTTGGTGCCAGGGGAGGGTTCTCATATCCTCTCAATGGATATGAGAAAAATATTCAGAACACGCCTGAGCGTGAGAATTATTGAAAATAACCTTTTAAAAGAAACACCACAACTCATACTATTGCTGAGTTTTTAAAGAAAAAAAGCACAGTTCTAACTATTTAATCTATTCAAAGTAAAGTTCAACCTCGGAGCATCCTCAAACTGAAAAAATATTCTTAAAAGGAATTGATTTGGAAACACTTAATAAGAAAAATAGACTCGTATAACCTAAAACAAAGGTGTTCAGCCTGCATAGTTCACAGAATTTCGGTCAAAAACATTTCTCAGAAAACAGGAGGCCTAACGCTGTCTTGACCATTATCAATTTCTTCCCTAACCCTCAGGTGCCATTGAAGGCACTCCTCAATTAAATTTGAGTACAGCGGCTGCATTTTACCTGAACTATATTTGAGAATGTTTTTTTGAGTTTCAATTTAGTACATTCTGTGGAAGTTTGAAGTTGTAGTGCCCTTACAAAAAGTAAGAAAAAGACAAAAAAGTGCATGTTTACAAAATGATAGCTTATCTATTTAAATTCTAAAACTGGGATGACTGTAACAACACCGAGTTTTACTCGAAAGACGTTAAAATTAAACCTATCATACACATTCCTGCATGCAAACAATCAATCGACCTGAACAGTAACACATCAAAATGATCACTCGTACAAAGAAAATTCCCATATGAAACAAAAGAATTTTCCTAAAGTTTACGTAGTAGACCTGTGTATCGTTTTTAGACGCGAAAAAGTACAGCTATGTTTATATTTCAGTAATTAAAGATATCTTAGATTTGGCCTTCTACGATATGCAACAAGCTCTACTGAATCTTCTTCCCAGACCAGTGTCAACCTGCAAAAATAAACCTAAAATTAAATTGAAATGAGGAAGTTCATCAGCTCAAATTACAGCACTGATAAAAAACAAAAACAAAGAAAACAGCTTTTTATTCAAGAAATGTAAACACTCTTTTTTTTCAGAATCCACTTTTTGATAGTTAGGTAACCAGTTATGATGCCGGGAAAATCTAGACTAAAAGGAACTACTTCAAAAGTCGGCACTTATATAGACATTGATCCGTCACCCAACATAACATCAAAATAGGTTATCGTTTAAAAAAATTATTTGTTCAGGTGGTTTATACCCTGGAGGCTGAGCTTCTCTCCTCAGTCTGGTTATTGTTGCGGACGGACCTGAAGAGCTCGGGTACTTTCATTTGATATTTTTTTCTTGGACTTGTACCCATATTCCTTCTGGTTTTATTGTTTTTTTTTATTTCACATTTTTATTTCTCTGCACGCACGGATGGGTGGTGCTGGGGGGTGGGGGTGGAAGGTTAATAGAAGACTATATATTTTTTATCTGTCTCTTATAGTGCATGGTGTCATGAATGAACAGTTAGTCTGAATGCTATATTTGATCATTTAATTATGCTTTTCTCTTTTTGTTTTTGTTTCATCCCGTGCTCTAGAAGAGCCTAAACTTGGACTGTTAAATTCCTTATTCATAAAGCTTCTATAATGGAAAGATTTGCCATTGCTGGTAAAAATAAATAAATGCTTTCTAAGACTACACTGCCTCTCTATTTCAAAGAACTGGAAAGAAATGAAAATGGGGTAAAACTTTCATTAAGCCGATGATAAGCAATATCAATTTTATGTCTGGGAATCTTTTTTAATCAGTAAAAATAAGTATAAAACCAAATTTAAAGCCAGTTACGAATTGAAGTGAATAAAAAAATTCATGATTAAATGCAATTTTTCTAGCACAAAGCATCAAAAAATGGAAAGTTTGTTTTATTAGGACTATTAATATTCGCCCCTTTTAAGCAAAAAGCTGTCTTATTTTGTTAAATGAAATCTCGACCACATGGGATGCTTGAGGAAAATTCATAGGGTTTGTTTAGATTACCCTCTTTTAACTTGGTGTTTTCAAATTTTTCTTTTTAATGAGCTATGCCATGATATCATGGTACCTCAATTATAGCTAGTTCTTAAATAAATAAATAAAATCATGTAATTACTAAAAGAGAATATTTAAAGAATTGCAAGGATCATCGGACTTTAAGCTAGGGCTGATGGGCAAAGCCACTGGGCAGTGGCTTTTCTCATTCTTTCGGTCGGTTGAAATGAATAATTTTGGTACAATTCTGGAAAAATTATGCCAGCTTTGCCTCTCACATAGACCATCTATCTTGGCTTTAGTCAATTTAGCCACGGATCACGAGCTCCCTAATGTTTATGCTGATTTGGAACAAGCAGCACAAGTAAACATCTCAAACACCCAACGCTTCAGAAAATACTTCTTTAATTTCTAGGATCAAGTTCTTTTTCTGAGTAATTTGATTATAATAGCTCATGGTCAAGCATTAAATATTACGAAGTAATTTTGGTTGTATGTGCGGCGCTTTAGAAAAGCGAGGGAATAAGCAAGTTTATACCTTTCAAATTTTAATCTTTCTTATCACCTTCTTCGGGGTCTTTCAACGTATGCCACTGTGCAATAGGACGTCTCGGAGAAGCTAGCATATCTGACCAATGACGTAGCTCAGTGCCACTAGCATTACATCCCAAGACAACTTTACCAATCGGGTCTGAGGTACCAATCCTATCGTAGTCTACCACCGTTATGAGTAGCTCCACTTTCTAAAATATGGTTCATACGTTAGTGAGAACAACCAAGGCCAACAAACATACATAAAGGATTTCAAACAGAACATACTGGAGAGAGAAAGTTTTACTCATATTACACTCGAGTAAAATTACCAAATATACAGAACAAACAAATATGCGTCTGCGTTCTGCCCAACTGAAACTTTTTTTAGGAAAAATGAGAAAGACACACCTAAAAGCTTCAAGGCTAAGGGTTAAGCTCTCTGATGAGCTGGAAATTTGTTTCTTTTTTAACAGGTCTTCGTGGCGTACTGCAAGTAAAGAGCAACGTGTTCTAATAGTACCTGAAACCCTAAAAGAACGAATACTGATAACAACATATACACCAAAATAATTTGATTTTAATGTTTATTTTCAATTTGTACAATTCAAGTCAGCTAAAAGTTTTATTTTAGTTACCCATCAAAAGTAATCAATATAGTACAATTTGTATAATTTACCAAAAGGCAGTAAAGCCCAAATAAGGGAAACAGTCTTGATGAAAGTTGCATCATCAAATTCAGCGGATGTGAGAACCTTAGGGCAGATTTTTTAAGCCCCTATCGAATATATGCAACATTTGTGTTTTATGTAAGGATGGCCACTGATGCGGGCTTGTTTGTCTGTATATATATATGTTTTTTGTTTTTCGTTTTTTTTTTGCATGAGTGATCATATTTTAAACACAAGTTGTGGAATAAAAGAAAAGAGCTTTCGAATGTGAGCAGGAATAATGCCCCATCAACACCCTACTTAAGGTTTAACCTAGAATATGCTAATACGTACTTGTAGCACGAAGAGCTTGCGGATAGGGGTTAAAAGTTCCTCGAGTTTTTATGGCACTTGGTTTTTACCAATTAACTTGGTTTTTACGGTTAATCTGAAAAAATCAGAAAAAATGAGGTAATTTTAACTTGATAACGAACGGGTGATCGGGTCTTAAAAAAATTTGATATTTAGAAGAATACCGTGTCTCAGAGCTGTTATTTCAAATCCTGACCAGATCTAGTGACATTGGGGGGAATTGAAGGGGAAGCCTAAAATCTTGGAAAACGCTTAGAGTGGAGGGGTCGGGATGAAACTGGGTGGTAAAAACAAGCAAAAGTCCTAGATACGTGATTGACATAACCAGAACGGATCCACTCTCTTTGGGGGAGTTGGGGAGGGTTAATTCTAAAAAATTAAAAAACGAGGCATTTTTAACTTACGGAGGAGTGCTCGGATCTTAATGAAATTTTATATTTAGAAGGACCTCGTAACTCAGATCTCTTATTTTAAATCCCAACCGGATCCAGTGTCATGGGGGGTGTTGGGGGAGGAGGGGAACCGGAAATCTTGGAAAACGCTTAGAGTGGAGAGATCAGGATGAAACTTGGTGGGAAGGATAAGCACAAGTCCAAGATAAGTGAATGAAATAACCGGATCCACTCTCTTTGTGGAAGTTGAGAGGGAGGGGGGGGGGTTAATTCGGAAAAATTAGAAAAAATGAGGTAGTTGTAACTTACGAACTGGTGATCAGAGAAATTTTGATATTTAGAAGGATCTTGTGCTTCAGATCTCTTATTTTAACTCCCAATCAGACCCGGTGACACTGGGGAGAGTCGGAGGGGGAAATCGGAAATCTTGGAAAACATGAAAATTGAGGCATCTTTAGTTTACGAATGGGTGATCGGATCTTAATGAAACTTATTATATAGAAATATCTTATGTCTCAGATGCTCAATCTTCAATTTAAATTCAATCCGAGGACAAAGGGGGCTGGAGGGTGAAAACAGAAATCTTGGAAACTGGAAATCTTGGAAAACGCTTAGAGTGGAGGGATCAGGATGAAACTTGATGGGAAGAATAATCACAAGTTCCAGATACGTGATTGACATAATTGGAACGGATCCGCTCTCTTTCGGGGAGTTAGGGGGATTTCCAGTGCTTTGGTAAGTTCGGTGCTTCTGGACGAGCTAGAACGATGAAAATTGATAGACGTGTCAGGGACCTGCATAAATTGACTTGATAACAGTCATTTCCCCGCTTTGATCATCTGGGGGGCTGGAGGGAGAGGAAAAATTAAAAAATGAGGTAATTCTAACTTACGAATGGGTGATCGGATCTTAATGAAATTTGATTTTTAGAAGGGCCTCGTGTCTCAAAGCTCTTATTTTAAATTCTAACCAGATCTGGTGACATTGGGGGAGTTGGAGGGAAAACCGGAAATCTTGGGAAACGCTTAGAGTGGAGAGATTGGGATGAAACATAGTGGGTAGAACAAGCAAATGTCGTAGAAACGTGATTGAAGTAACCGGACTGGATCTGCTCTCTTTGGGGGAGTTAGGGGGGTCCAGTGCTTTGGCATGTTTGATGCTTCTGGACGTGCTAGGACGATGAAAACTGGTATGCATGTCAGAGACATGCACAAATTGACTTGATAAAGTCGTTTTCCCTGATTCGACCATCTGTGGAGCTGAAGGGAGAGGAAAAAGTAGAAAAAATTAGGTATTTTTTACTTACGAGTGGGTGATCGGATCTTAATGAATTTTGATATTTAGAAGGACCCCGTGTCTCAGAGCTCTTATTTTAAATCCCGATCGGCATTAAGCCTCTGATTCTCCTTTTAAATCGATCTATTGATTCTTAGACTTTTGCCAGAGCTCATGCCATATGAGATCTTGGCTCTTGGCTCTTCTGACATCGTCACAAGCTTTTAGCTCTTGTTTCTATTGTGTACTTAAGAATGTAGAAATTATACACCATTTTCAAATTTGTTATAAATCACAATAATGCATATCAAATTGAACGACTGACTTGCCAAGTCTGTTATTATCATCAAATGGCTAAGGTATGTTCCATTTGGTAGAATAGAATTTTATCTGGGAGTAAATTGCATAAATTGATCTTATTCACATTCATCTTACCTGAATTTGTTCAAAGGGAATTTCAAATGTGAAGGATTCGTTAAAATAAGGATTCAAGGTGCATTTCTTAATACTTGTCTTCTTCTTCTTTAACCGTTTTCCATTCTGGACTATAGCAATCTTCACATAAGGATCTAAAAAATTACAACTTTTGAGACATATTTGAGTAAAATATTTTGATAAAAATGAAACATGTTTAAATTATTGCAGTTAGCTTTGTTAACTTAAAATAGATAGCGTACAAAAATGTAAACAAGGTAAAGCATAATGTGTGTTTGGAATAGGAATTGTTATGCCCTTGTAAAAATAAATAAACAACATGACAACTTAACTTAAAATATACAAACAGCTTGAAACTTAAAAATCTCAATAAATCTGGAGATCTGCCAAAAGTCTTACTACCAGTAGTGTGAATTCATGTTCAACTTAAGCCCAATATGCTCACAGGAGTGCAAATATAAAAACGACCCATATAAAGAAAGACCAAGAAGTCAATGCTAAAAATTTGTGCCTTTCAGTTGAACATTTGATTTTTCTTTCACCGCGAATTTCATAATTTTTATAACAAAAATATACAAATCTACCAAAATACTATTCGTAATTTCTTAATTGAGCTTAAGCCCCAGAAAGCAGAATTTTTAATATTTAATTGAATAGTTGAATACAAATTTTGGGACTAGGATTTGATTGCCAGAATAAGGTTTCAATTAGATTGGCGCTGGTTTAAAACACCACTAAGAAGCGTTAGGAATGAGCATCTTAAGAGATTTACTAGGTAGTTTTGTAATAGAATAAACGAAATAAAATAAAATTAAAGAGAGACATTGATATGACACGCACAAAACTTATTTCACCTATAAGGGGGGACTGTTAACCCGTCGACGACCAACTCTTCACACTGAAGGTTGAATCTAAAAGTGCAACAAATATAGCCGGTTAGTAATAACAATAATGTAATAATAATTTGTTTATAACCTGCTTATAACATAAGAGAAAGGCAGGGACAAAGAAAGGAAAAAAGACAACACAACACATATACAACAAATATACAAATGAACAAAAATGCAGATGAGCCCCTGGTACGACCCGAACTTGCCATGGGCTGACTTCAGCACCTTAACATGAGGTAGCTTAAGTTTATTGGTCATATCAGATATACTGTAATCATGAATAAGTTTTCGGTTCCGAGTACGGGAAGGCAAATAAAGAAAGAACTTAAGATACCGATAGTAATGCGAACACAGATGCCTAATATCCTTGCATTTTAGGATACTAAAAACAATAACAGGATAATGCACATCATCATCGAAACATATGAATATAACTTGCATAAATCTTCCCGATTCAATTTTTCTCTATTTACTACAATTTTAGAATATTCGATCGAAAATATTTTTTTAGAGTCACCCACAAGCTTATTACGTATACTCATGACGCTGAAGTATATATAAATACCAAGTCGTTTCAAAGAACAAACAATAGAACTAGTAAAATCAGAACGTTCTAGCGGGGATGACGAAGTGCGAGAGTTGAAACATAAATTCTCGCACTTTTCATATTTAAAGCTACAACATTTTGAATCATGAATCATAAATGAATCACGAACACTACCAACCATTTTAGACAACGAAGACTTTGGTTGGCTAATCGATAAAATGTCGTCAGTATAAGCTAAATGTGAAATATCAGACATTCGGTAGTAATAAGTCGACCAAACAAAATTATCGTTGAGGCTATACACATTATGGGGATAAGACCCCTCCTTGGCACACACTGCGTCGAACAAAGATTCATTCAACTGGGTTTACTTCAACCCGCAAGTAGGCACGTTCACACCAATGCCTCAAAACAAAAATAAGATCATGTGTATTTGTATGATTACTTAAAAAAACAACCTTTTTTATAGACATCTTGTTATTTCAGTCAAATGCATACAAATAAGCACTTTTATGATATTATTTTTGTGCTAGTGGATTGGTTCTTCAAGCATTGCGAAATTAACATAACACGAACTTTAGTGTACTGAGCAGTGGGTTGATAGAGCTAAAATCTTTCCCTACATTTATCTGATGCTTCTTCTTGGAAAGTGTCATAAATTGGCGATCAAAAATGCAGTGCATTTAACTTTGGATAGCCCACTTCTTGATAACTGGCACCTAAGAGGCCAATAGAGTTTAACCGTTAGCACTACTGGATATACAGTATGTAATAAATCGATTCGGCTTACTTGAACTACATGTATTTTTTGAGACTGCTGTATGACCTCTGAAACTGGGAGGCTATGAAATTAGCTTTCTGACTTTTACTCGAGTACTTTGGCTGTATTTGGGATAAAAGACCACAATTCCAGGAAATTAGGAGGAAGGAAAAAAACTTACTTTTCAAAATATAGAAGGGGACAATGTTTTGTTAACTTTTGTTATGGAAATAACAAAAAAACATTTTTTTGAATAGAAATACAAAGAATGGAATTTGCGAAATCTAAAGAGAGGATCAACAATTTCTTTTTGCTGGGGGGGGGGGGGTAGACTCAGCGTTCAATAGTCCTATAGAAATGAAAAAATTATGCCGTTTAACGAAACTAAGATTTGGATCTCACCTACCCCTCTGTTGACGGAAAAAAAAATCCTAATTCAAATAAAATTTATATAAACAATTGTCCCTTTTTTTGTTTTTAGTTTTGCAAAAAGAGAAAGCCATTCATAAGAGAAAGGAAAGAAAGAAATGATTTGCTAAGTTGCAATTCTAAGTTAACAATCCATGTCTACAATTTTTATGACATAAAACACTATAAAAAGTGTTTTATTTGTGCTCCCCTTCGTTTGAAACTTGGTATAATGATAGCTTTTTAAAAATGGACGGCAGAGGACTGTGACACCTTTAGGTGCCTTGCTGCTAGAGTTTGATTTGAGAGCATATTAACTGTTGTACTTAGAACTTGAAATGCTTTGCACAAATTCTACTGGCAAAAGTAAACAAATTGACAAAAGAAAGCAAAAACAAATCTGAGAAGTCCAAAAACTACCATAAAACCAAAAACACCTAGTGCTTCTGAAGGAAGTGTTTAGTTGCAGCAAAAGACAGTAACGAAACTTTCAAACAGTTTATGGTAAAGAACTGTCGTAAGGAGTGACCCGGCTCAATAGTAACCGAAACTCAATAGATACCAATAGGTACATCAAAAGAATAACATATTTATTCTGATTTTAAACATATAAATTTCATCAAGTTTAGTCTTACCTATTAAATGTTACGAGCCTGAGGAAATTTGCCTTATTTTCCAAAAGAGGAGAAAACGCCCCCTAAAAGTGCCTCACTTTTGTCCACCTGCTTACGTTTAAGTTTGACTCTTTCTCACAGTTCAACTTTTTAAAACAATAAAAAACTTTAGCATAAAGAGTGGGGCGTTGAGGAGGGGACGTCTCCTTCCATATACGGCATAATTTCTGTTCGTTTTAGGTTTTAGTGTTGCTCCTTACTTTCAGTTAAAAAAACTTGTTTTTTTTTATTGAATTCAAGTAAAGGGCAGTAGCCTTTTACGTTGTTTCAATATTTTATGATGTTCATTCTGTTCTACAATTACCTTTTCTTTGCTCACCAGAGAACTTAGGCATGAATATTATCAGATTTCCCATGTTGGTTTGTTTTGAGCGGAAATGTAAAGACATGAACAGGATGGGAGCTACTTCTAATGCACTAAATTTTTTCAGATAAGGGGAAATGAGTCTGGCGACAAAAAAACCCAAAGTGCTCGCACATTAGTTATCAGGTAGACTTAGGGAAAGCACTTGAAAAATAGCTTTTGTGGGTGCAGCCATCTATCTATCTATGCGCCCCTCCAAGTGATTATTCAACAAATGCCATCTCTTTATTCCGTCAAGAAGAGGATCATGTGATCCGTAAAATCTAGCCACTTAACTCGGTACAAAACTTGTGAGATGTTGGGCGTTCATGATGTCCTTGGCGTCACAAAGTGTATCGTAAAAAAGAATTAAAAATTAATTTTGATGGTTTTATATCCCTTTGTATGGTTACCATCGTTCGCTGTTCGCTGCTGTATTAAAGGGGAACTGCAACCTCAGTATCACTTGTTATAAACCAACGCATTTTAGTATTTAAGCGTGATATAAATTTTCAGTTGAATATGTGAACAAGACCTTTGCTCAATTGAAGACCTTTGTTCAATTTGAATACTAAAAAAAGACCTTTAGACACTTGAAAGTCTGAGTTTTTTTATCCGATCTATTTTTGCCATATCTTATAGGTCTCAACAAACTTAGCTGAAAAAGAAGACCCTTATTGACAATCTGAAAATCCAACGGTGACTTTTTAAATTTATTCCAGGGCCTATAAAGAAAAATACTTAAGGCTGTAATATATTTTATGCCTTTATGGGAGAGGTGGTGAAAATTTTTAATCCCCCCCTTACTGGCTCTCCACATACAAATAGAGCTTTCGAAGGGAAGTTGAACTTTGGTTATCTGGCAAATGATCAATGAAAACTTTCTTTTTTCGTTTGGAGAGATTCTGATGTTAAGGAACCCCAGTCTCTATTTAAAATGTTAACCCCGAAAATTCAGAAACAGAATTTTCTGTCGGTGCAGGTTAAAATATCAGCTGCAAATATTTTTATGATAAAAAATAGCAAAATTCAGTCTTATTTAAGTGAAAAATATGGTTTAAAAAAAAAAAAACAACAACAAAACACCTTGACATATTGAGATCGAAAATAATTAAGTTCAGATCAAAATAAGTGCATTAGAACGGCATTCTTTTCTTAATATCAGAAACTTACCAGAAAGACCACCAACGTCCATTTTCTTCAGGTTCTTCGCCTCTAGAATGACAACTGTCAATTTTCCAGCTGTTGGTACGTAACGGAGTGAAAAGCATATATCTCCCAGCTTATTTTCCTATTTCGGAAAAAGATGTAAATTTTTTTTAAAGCTTTCAACATATAAAACCCTACAATCAATATTTAACTTAAATACCAGGAGGAAAATTGTTGAGCCAGTAGGTCCCTATCGAATAAACTTGTAATCCAAAACAAGTATACGATTTGATAGACACTACAAGAATGCCATTTCTTTTCAGCTTTCAAGAATCAATGCCCAAAAAAACCAACAAACATCAAAAACAGGAAGAATAATAGGCTTTATGGCCCTTGTACATAGGGCCTAAATATTCATTCAAATTAGATTTCCACGCTTCTGCGAAAAGAATTCCCTACTGTTCTTCTTGTTTTTGATGTTTGTGATCGAAAGGCAGTGTGGTCTTCGTCGCTATTTACAAAAAATCTAAAAAATTGGCTAAAAACATACTTTTTCTGCTTGATGTTTACTCTCAGGCTCGTGCTCAGGCATCATTCGAGGATCAGGTTAAAATGGTCAAAACCTTCGCTAGCAGGCAAATTATACGAGACATATGGTAATTGATGAAAAAATGAATATACTAGGAAAGGAAAAAGATCACCCCTCCTCGTATGTAGGGTCTGCTGTTGTTGATAAACAACAGCAGACCCTACACAATGTGATTTGTTATTTTGCTGTTTTAACCTTCATTATTGCTGATTTTTCTCCTCATTTAATACCTAACAGAGGAATATTTTGAAGTAGTTGGCTGTTGGGAAGTTGATATTGCAATTTCACTTTTTACTACGTTGTGTACTATTCCAAATCGGTTTAAATTGCAGTTATAGACTTTCTGTCCATGGAGTGCTTTATTAAAAGTTAATCAATTTATTAAGCACGATTATCCAATATATTTAAGGTAAATTATACCTATCGAACAGCTAAAATAATAACTGCAGTATTCCGAATATTCATTGCAAAAGGCATGTTTCTTTAGAATATAAATTAAGCCACTGATAGACGCAGTAAATATATATACCCAATCTATTTTTTTTCTCTTCGAGGATGTACTAGAAATATCTTTTTTGCAATGTATCTTATTTTGTATGTAATTTTATACCAAATTTAGACCTATTTAAACAAAACTGCTTGCCATCTTACATTTCAAAAAGAAGCATCTTATAAATGATCAGTAAGGTAGGGAGAAAGACGGAAAAAGAGGGGTAAAAAAGAGAAATAGAAAGATTGGGGTATCGGGGTCATAAAGCAAGATAGAGAGGGGGTAGAACGAGAGAGAGGGAAAAGAAGGGAAAAGGAACGGAAAGAAGACGAGAGAGAGAGAGAGAGAGAGAGAGAGAGAGAGAGAGAGAGAGAGAGAGAGAGAGAGAGAGAGAGAGAAGAGAGAGAGAGAGAGAGAGAGAGAGAGAGAGAGAGAGAGAGAGTAGGGGGAGTGATAGTGAGGGGAATAGAGAAAGTGGGGCAAAGTTAGAAAGAGAGAGCGAGAGTGAAAGGGAGAAACAGAAAATTTACGAGGTAGGAAAAGAGGGAGGGGAAGGGGGTGGGGTGAAATAGAATGTGAGAGAGCGTATGAGGCAGGGGAAGGGAGGGAGTGAACAATTCTTCAGGCTTTGGATAAGTAGACATGGTATAGAAAACCGTCAACTGTTGCCAAATTGATAGAAAAGCTGCCGACCGAAACCCACATTCAAAACAGCGTCCGGAGTAATGGCTATGATACGCGAATACAATACAAACGGCAAAACAAATTCTCTTAGATGAAAACCCAAACAGTACATAAGACAAATAAATCAATCTTAAATCAAGCAAAACATTCCAGACAAATATTGAATGTTATCACAACCAGGCAAAAACATAATTAAAACACCTTGGGACATTTTATAGCGACAAAAATGTACATTGCCTGCCTACAATGACAATGGATGAAGAGTTACAGATGGTGAAAAATTTTTGAAAAGTCCTTAATCTCTGGAAAAGCCGCCTTGAAAATAAAATTTAAACCGGTAAACCGGTAAAACCGGTAACAGAACAATGTGTCTACCCTGAGATTAAAACGAATCTTTGAATGTCTCAAAAATAATGTACTCTCTTTAAAAAAAGAAATCAAAAATTCTTCGGTGTTAAATTAAAATCCAATAAGCATAAGATCACATAGAAAAGACTGATAATTCTGTAAAAATTACACTTAATTAAGTAAGAACGATTTTATGTAACAGGAAACAAGTTTTCATACTAGTGTACATAGTTCATGCTTGTGTGCAACGATCAAAATTTTAGATTTGGTTGGAAAAATACAGTAGAAAAACTCAAGTAGAATGCATGAAAAGAATTAGCCTTAAAGCTTAAGAATTAGCTATAAAAAATACTCATTATGAGGGTAAATCTATAAGAGAAATCAGAATAAATAAAGCAAAGGAAATACCGTTTTTTCAGTTTTGCTTTTCTGCTTCTTTATTAAAAACAATAAAACTGATTTAAGTGCATTGTGAATTGAATATCTCAACATTTAACTGATTCAATTGACCCCCTCCTCTATGGTTTATTATTTTAATTTTGGGTAATAGAAATGACATCTCCTTCTGTTACTCAATTCCCTGTTCAAATGACATGATGTAACTACCACTGTTATCAACGCTTCAAATATGATTGCTGACCGCCACTAATTTCGTTGTCGTGGTGCTTGATTTTCAATAGCATGCGACTCTACTAACTATAAATATAGTTTATTAAAGATGAAAAAGCAAGAACGGCAATGAAAGCTTCGAATATCATTACTGACGAAGGAAGACAATTTTTAGGTCAAACCCTTCATTTTTACGGCTTCTTGTTTGGGCCAATATTTTGAAATAGTACGGGCCAATATTAGGAAATTACTGAACTGTAGTTTTACGGTACTTTTGAAGTCATAAGCGTCTCAAAACTTTGTGACATCCAATCTGTCACTATTAAACCTAGAAGTGAATAAGTTGACTGGCCCTATTTTCCTAAATTTGGGCAAAAATCTCAAAATTTTCCTCAATACCAAAAATGGTCCGACTGAGGTTCAAAACGTCGTTAGCATAATTTAAATATGACATTCTTGATGTTAACACAAGAATATCAGCAGGTTGGTTTTTGCGTTAATGAAAATAAAACTGTAACAGTTGATTTAACCCTTAAAGGATGTTCTCATAAATCCATCAATTCGCAAAAATAACTTATATCCCCGAATCTGACAATTTCATTTACCTGGGAATACGAATAAGAAAATCAATTAAAAAAAACTATCAAGCTTGCCACCCACAATCTTGAAAATAAAGAGAAGGATCGCTTATTCTTCGCTTTTCTCTAATGTTGCGCCACTTACTCGTTTCTGCCTTTCTTTTATCTACATTAAAACACTTATTGGTCCAAAAACTGAAAATAAGCCTTCCACTAACTTGTATCGTTCTTTAAACTATTCTTCATTTAACATATTCATCAAATTAACAATTATATAGAAAATCTTAGTGACTATCTCAAAATTTTAATCGAGCAACTTTGTGGAAAAAGGGGTGCTGGAGGGGGGACAGCTAGCCTCCAACAGTTTTGGTAACATAAAAAGGGCACTAAAACTTTCAATCTACGATAAAATGAACCCTCTCTCGATTATGTGGGATATCTGGTTCAATGCTATTACCCCAAGGACAGCATGCCTAATAAGAAGAAGCTGTAGCCAATTCTCTTCTTTCAAATATCTTAATCTCTTGAATGATATCTTGAATGGGAAAAAGCAATCTGCTAAGACCTTATCAGTTATCCTACTTTTTTTTTTTTACAAATAATAGAAATTTCTAAAGTTGATTTGTAATCATTTTGGATTTAAGTTCAGTTTGAATAATCAAAATTAGGGAAAAGTTAGGAACGCCTTGTTTGAGTCATAATATAAGCTTTTGCTATTTTTTAGAAAGTCTTATAATAATAAGGCAGACATAGAACGCTTTCATGTACTTTTATCATATACTTACCACAGATGCAAAATAGTATCCATTTTTTGATTGACCTTTTGACCTAGTAAATTTTCTATGATAGGACCAAACTTCTACCAACAGGTGTCACGGGCTAGCACCTTTAAACTGACGTTTCAGTTGTTTTCTATCTAGCATGAACCCAGCTCAACAAAGACAATTTTATCAATTGACATTTTTCGAAATTTTTATTCTATTGCAAATCTGACCTTAGTAATATTGCATAGCGAGTGACCAAGACTGAGAGAGTGGAAAATGAGGAGAGGCAAATATTTCCTCAATTTTTCTTATGAAGAAAAACACTACAAAATCTAAGGGAGATTTAATTTTGATCTTATACTGTAAAAATACTGAACAGAGTATTTCCTAACTCAAAAATGTATTTTAAAAATTCCAAATTGCAGTTGCCCTCCCTCCTATTGGTTTCCCTTGTTTAGTTAAAAAAAGTTTTACATTTTTTTATCTAAATATGAAGTTAGGGCGATATGTTAATTCAGTTTAGGGGCAATACCTTCTTAATAAATGGATTTCTTTTGAAATAGTTTAATCTAGTTTTGAACTTGTCGGTTTATATAAATTTCTAATTTCCAGGATCTTTGCGAGAATTGTACGTAAAACTTTAGCCTGGAGAGGGCCATGCAAATAGGAGTGAAATGAAATTTTATAAAATCGATAATAATACAACAAATAGTAGATGTTAATGAGAAAATTACAAAATTTCATCACTTGGGGACGGAAGGGGGCTATAGGCTTGAACTTGTCCTTCGTGTGCACATGTATAACCATTAAGGAGTCTATCACTTTTCATTGACAAATCTACGAAGAAGAGAGCAAGTACTTATTATGAAAGTTCTAAATTTGCTTATGAAATAAGCTAGACCTCTTCTTCGTGTTTATGTTTACTTTACCTAATAGACTCGGTTTTAAAGGGGCTGCTTCCTCATCAACGCCCCGCTCTTTACGCTAAAGTTTGACTCTTTCTCTCAACTCTTCTTTTTAAAACAGTAAAAAACTCTAGCGTAAAGAGCGGGGCGTTGATGAGGAAGCAGCCCCTTTCATATACGAAGTAATTTCTGTTCATTTTAAGTTTTAATGTCGCTCCTTACTTTCAGCTAAAAAAACTTGTTTTTTATTTAATATTAACCAAAATCAACACAAGAGATTATCCCTAATTCCCCACCAAGAATGGGCTTTTCAGGGCCAAATGGATTGTTTTAAATAAAAGGACCCCCCCCCCTTTCGGTGCCAATTCCGCATAGGAAGTGCAAAAGTGGTGGACGAGGATTTGAAAAAACGTTGGTTAGATTTTAAAAACAGAATAAAAAACCTCTAGCACACAATTTTCTCTTACTCACTTGGTTAATGTTTAAATTGTTATTACCTTTGAATTATTTGTTGGAATCTACGGCCTATATCATGTAAAACCCCTTGGTTGTTTGTGATAGTGGAATAGCTTGGTAGTAGCTCTATAGTGTATCAAAAAAGGCAAACGTCCATTACTTGGTTATTGCCATATTTCCCAAGATTGAAGTATTTATGCCAGAAAATGTACTTTAAGACAAAAAGTGCTAAAGAAAAGAAGTTTGAAATATTTTTCAATATAGATCCGATTGATGGGTATTCTTTAAGATTTGTTTCGTAAATTAAGTAGACCGAATTGAAAACCAATTTAGACCAATGTGAAAAATTCCCATAAAGCTGCCAATTTTAATTTATAGCACTGTAATCCTGTTTGAAAATGTCCATTTTACTACAGATGTCAAAGTTTGAAATTTTTCTATTTACTGCAAATTTTAGCAGTAAATACGTTCAATGTTGGATCATTTAAGCAGTCGAAAAGGGTCATCTTCATCACTTTGCTATGAATTCAAATGTGGCACACATACTTTTTCTCCCTCACCCCAAGATTATTACTACGAAGAGTTAGATTCCCCCTTCTCTAATACATCTGATTTCCGGAAAACACCATCTTTGCGTAGTACACTTAATGTTCAAGTACAAAGCTTTAGGTCGCTACCTTTTTTCCATCCAGGATGTAAGCAATTATATTATGACTCGCAAGTAATAGAAGTGTTAAAAGAACTGGATTAATGATTAGTTTTCTTTCAGGTTGGCTAATTGGAAAGATTCTTCGACAACTTTACAATCATTAAAACTTTTCAAAAATTGTTTACATTTTTTTCAGATTTTGCATGACTTTATGAAAATGCCTGATTAACTTATTGGTTTTCATATAACTGAGTAAACCATTATTGTTTTTTAGTTATATTGTATAAATAAAACCTTAAATATTCAAAATCTAAAATTTAACATGTTTCCTGTCTATTGTAAATTTTTAATCATAGAGCCATTTCATCAAAATAATGAAGAAAAAGTGAATACAGGACTTCAAAAGAAAGTATCAATAATGTTTTGTGCTAATTGAGGGGTTGGACGCACTTAGCTGATATTATATTACAGTGTATTTTAATTTCGGAATCACCAATAAAGTTATCTGGTTTAAGTTTCTGAAGTTTAATAGTCAAAATTACATAAGAAAAATTATAAACTGAAATTACAATACAGGGTGGAAGGGAGGGGGGGGAGATTATGCAATATATAGAGTGGAATAACTAAGGTTTAGCACCCCCGGCTCTTCTAAATACAATTAAATAAAAAACAGGTTTTTTAACTAAAAGTAAGGAGCAAAATTAAAACTTAAAAAGAACAAAAATTACTCCATATATAATTTCTGCTCGTTTTAAGTTTTAATGTCGCTCCTTACTTTTAGTTGAAAAAAGTTGCTCTTTTTATTTAATTTATGGACGTTAACGCGTGTTTTTATCTTGGTTCTCCGCACATAAATAATTAAAACGAAATTTGCCTATTAATTATTTTGGGCTAAATGGCTTTCTCATAGTTTTGATCAGAAGATTTTTATAAGAAAAAGGAGCGAGGGAGTAGGCCTATTTGCCCTCCAGATTTTTGATTGCTTAAAAAGGCAACTAAAACTTTTAATTTCTTACGAACGTTTTCATTAGTAAAAAAATATAAGTAACTTACGTATCAAACTTCCATATTCGTATGTTTTTATTGCGTATATGAGGGGGCACACCCCCTCGTCAATACCTCGCTCTTTACACTAAAGCTTAAATTTTCACCCAATTTCTTAAGACTGAGCCCTGAATCACAAAGGCCGAAGAATAAATAGTTGGAATTACTAAAAATACTTTAGCGTAATGAGCGTGGTAATACGAGGAGGTAAACCCCTAATATGCATAATAATTTCTGTTCGTTTTAAGTTTCAATGATGCTCCTTACTTTCAGTTGAAAAAACTTTTCATATTTATTTTTTTATTGTCTTTTTTTTAAATAATGCTAGAAAATCCTGCACCCCCTTCACTGAAATTCTCTTCCCCCATGACAAATTCCTCCTTGGAAAAATCCTCCCTAGTAACCCTCTCCATCAACTTCTCCCCCTCCCCCCAACCAAAAAAATCCCCCTAAAAACGTCTGTACACTTCCCAATAGCCATTACTATTTGTAAACACAGGTCAAGGTTTGTAACTTGCAGCCCCTCCCACGGGGACTGTGGGGGAGTAAATCGTCCCCAAAGACATAGTTATTAGGGTTTTCGGCTATGGTCCACTAATTTCCACTAGACTCAGTCCTCTTGCGACATTCTAGGACCACTGAGCCGATACGATCACCCCTGGGGAAAAAAAAATAAACACGCATCCGTGATCTGTCTTGTGAATTAAGAATTAAGGGTGCTGTAGAATTAAGGGTGGCATGCTTTGAAAATATCCCGCTTTTCAAGAAGTAATCTTTTTAGACCATAATCTTTCCTGGTGTTACCAAAGATAAAACACTGTCAGTGAAAGCAATAAGTTTCCCTTTGGCATCCGTGCTACTAACTACCATAAGGGATTAATATGCAAAAAAGCAAGACAAATAAACAAAGATTTCTGCAATTCTTTGTTGATAAATAAGTAGCCTTACGCCTGTAAACAAAAGACGAATTACCGATATGTAATGAGTACCGTTATTTGATATTGCAAAACCTTCAACTACTATGTAGGTCAGGTTTCTTAAATGGGAATTGGGAGGGTAGGACAATGTCGTGAATTAGTTTTTGTAATTACATTGATTTTTATCCAAAATAAGGCATGTGAATTTCCCATGTATATTTTTTCTTTGTTTACCCTTTAGAGTTCTAATTTAGGACAATGTTTCTGCGACTTTTCGTCGTTCTGGAGAGTTCAGAATAGATTACATGCCTTGAGCAGACCCTGCAGAGCGTAAGCCATTTCTCTTACTTTTCCTGATAGTTTGGTTGGCTTCATTTTAGTTGAAAAAATAATTCACCATTTTTTTTTAAATCATGCTTTCTAAGGTTATTTTTACTTGTTGTGGGAGGATACAGGCTAAAAAGAGCTCCATGATAGGGTAGCAATCAGTTTCAAAAATTGTTTTTGGCCATAAGTTGTGCTAGCAATCTATTTTTTCTACTTCTTAAGACGTGAATAAATATTGAATTCGAAGATTTTATATCTTCTCATGAATAAGTAGAAATCTAGCACCATCTCTGTGCATACATTACCATAGAAATTACTATAAGAATGTATACTTGTGTAAATAATTTTGTTTCAGATAAGGCCCAAAAATTTTCAGTCGTACGGCTTATTTGTTTATTTTATGCCTTACTTGGTTTTACGCAAACAAGTAGTTATGTAAACAAGCATCTTAAACATATTTTTGCCCACTTAGCCTCATTTTTCAAAATCACATGCTTGTTCGAAGCTAATAGAAAAGATTGAAGAAAAAGAACGCTTTTAGAATAATAAATTCGTTAGATTACATGCACGAAAACACCATTCTATTTTCTATTGGTGAGCAGTTTTAAGTCATTTTAAGATGAGGAAAGGGGTTTAATCCTACTGGGTACAATATTTTTTTTTATCGTAACTAGCATTGAATTCTTCGTAAGGTACTCTAATCTCGAAATAAATGTCTCTAGTGATTTTCAATTGGACAGTGTTTCAAGATAAACCATTAGTAATGATTGTTTCGACTTTTGAAAAAAAATATCCCAAGGTATCTTAACCGTAATGAAATTATATACAATTACTTACGTGTCAAAAAAATGTGAATATCCAGAGTAGCATGCATTGGCAGCATCATTTAAGCGGAGGTGATAAGCGCAGGGTTGAAAAACGAGCAGGAAAGAGAAAAAATTAAATTGAATTATATAGAAGATGCAAAAATTACAAATAGTATAACTTGCAAATAGAGTAGGCCTACCCTACCAAACTCATTCTCATCTACAAGAAAATTTAAATTGACTTCTTATGCTTTCTAACAATATAAATAAGTTATCTGAACACAGATCAGATTCCACTAGAATTCAACCCCACGTTTAATATAGCTTACTGCAATCGCTTGCAATGGATTTTTGTCATTGATAGCCAATGATAACCATCTTTCTTCAAATAAATTGGTTTTCATTGGCCGTCAGTAACAAAACCATTTGCAATCGATTGCAATAAGTAATATTGAACCTACGGCAACTTGAGTTTCGAGTCGAGCCTCAGCTTTATATGTCTCTGTTGGGTCCGCGGCCCCCATTATCAGATAAATATCCTGTTTTTCATCTATAAATTAGCTGCTTGCATTCACGCTTTAAATGTGTTAATTTTTCAAGCTTAAATAGGACGAAGAAAACAAAATGGCTTATAACATTAATATATCTCTATGAGTCATCATATTAGCTTACTTAATCTTCTTTCATTGTTTTTATATTCTGGAGCGTGTCAAATTGAGTTTTAGACGGTCGTTGTTATATGTTACCCCTGATTGGTATACTGGCCCGCGAGAGCAGCCACTTTACTTTTTCTGTGTTTATATATTCTATAGTTAGTTCAAGTTAGTCCAAGCCCAAGTTCATGTAAGTCAAAGTTCAAGTGAGTTAGTTAATAGTTCAAGTTTTTGTTGGTTTGTCACTTTTTTCAATAAAGCTGACTTACATTTTTAAACCCATTTTTAGATATTCTCCTAGCCCGTTAGGTTGGAGATGGTAGTTCTATGCGAGTTTAGAACTAACTACGATGGTTAAACATTAATGGTAGTATATCGACACTCTTCAAGTTTTGAAAGTAATTTTTAATGAGGAAAATTATGGCAAATGTCCATTCAAAAATCTTAAGTTTGAAAATATAAAACAACAAAAAATCGAAAAAAAAAACTCTGGCGTTGTTTCCCTGTAAAACATCAAGGTTCAGAACAAAACAAGGTTTTTTTTAAACATATAATGATTTTTAGAGCTGTGCAGCTTGTCCTTTTAAGGTTGGTGGGATATAATTTAGATAAGACAAAGTTTTGGATTTGGATATTAATTAAAATATTTAGATAAATTTAGATTTAATTCTATTCATTTTTAAGTTTATTATCATTTCCAGTTGTCTTTGGTATCGAAACTGTTTTGTATATCACCACATAAATTTTCTGTACAGCTGAAGCAATAATATCGTAGCTATTCTGGAACTTGGAGCTGAGCCAAATACTTCTGGGAAAGTTAAAAGAAAAGTTGTTTTTTTTTTATTTGGGACCTTATGAAGCTGGAAATGTACAAAAAAAGAATGCTATTCTTACAAGTTGATCTCAAGATGAAAACCTGTAATTGTGGGCTAATTTAAAATGTAATATTTACTGGGTGGCAAAGGTTCATAGCAATTAACGCATAAAACTTTATCTAAAGCTGGCGTTCCAGGATAGCTTTATAAAGGTGTATCTTCTGATCTTTTTGTTCCTTTATTGCAAAATAGGTTGATTGGCCTAATAGACGGAATAATCCCAATAATTTCTTCAGTATTTATTTAATCTGACGTAGCTAGTCCCAGAATTTGAAATTAATTGAGTAGTAGAAGCACCAAGAATAATGCTAACGGTAAAAGAGAATTCGGTTCCTCGACACCCGGCTCGAGCCTGTTTGGACCTAATGTCGAAAAGGTTGCTTGCTAATTTCAGTGCCCAGAACGTTATCCGAAATTGGGGTTGACGATTACTAATTTCAGTGCCCATGAAAATCATTAAATTAGCGTAGATGGCATAATGGTGCCTCCATGTTTACAGGGCGCCATTATTCTCAAGGTGCCACAACGCTAACCGTTACGCTGGGAAACAGAAGTTAATTTTATATATAGAAGAATATAGAGGACAAATCTTGGTTGATGTACTAACTCTAAATCAGGCACGTGTACAGGAATATATTTTGGGACGGGGCCCCAATCCTTTCAAATAGAAGATATAAGGTGCATTATATTACGCAGTGTCTATAAAAACTAAAAGCACACATATAAAGAAAATAGGGACTCACCCTATATTGCAATGCACCATACGAGTGGAGCTATGAGCAAACCTTACCACAATCTCATCCACTGATACAGAAACATCTCGATGTACTTTCGAAAGTGTCAAGCCATTAAGATGGCTTTCACCCATTCGGCTGCGGAGATAGATTTATAGACTTTTCATAGAAGAAAATGACCTCTCCGTATATGCTGTAGAATTAGGAATAACATAGAAAATATAGAGTAGCATAAGAATGTTGCGAAAAATGCCTTGCTCATACTCAGCCAGACCTTGCACTGCCGTCTTTAAAAAGAAGACTGGGAGCTATTTTAGCCACTCCGCTTACCATAGTTATCATACGATAGACCTGAGGCATATATCTTGAAAATTTCGGTTTACGTCACCAATAGGCACTTTTACAACAAAAAAAGGCATGGACTCCGCTGGGGCTTTTCAGAATAACTTTGTGCTTTATGGATCGACATTCGAGTGACTGGATAAGTTGGTTTGCGAAAGGGTTGATAACTAAACTCGACAGCAAAAATACTTTTTTTGTCGGGAAATATCATACAGAACGTTGACGACATTTCTCTATCGTTTGCATGGCAACGGCGATTTCAAGTTTCTCGCATATGCGGGGGACTTCCAGAAACAGCTAGTCGAATCGCTCCTCCACCTTATTTAGAATATCTTAATAGGTTTCTATTGCACTTTTTACACACTGAACGCACACAGCCATATTGATGTTTCCTGACTTCAGCAGATTTTGAAAATTCAGTGAGTTCCCCAAGAAAAGATCTGTCATAATAACGGAGTCCAAGCTCAGGATGCTATTGAGGAGACTTCTGGCTTTTGACGACGCCAGCTAATCCCCTTTTGTCTCTATGTCTTCTATGGCCTTAAGGACGGAATACCTAACTGCTTTGAAATCTCTATTGCATCATGTCTTTCAAACTATCGAGTTTCACAGAATCCTTTCAGATTGACTTTAGTGGAAGTTTTTAAGACAGCGCTTTGCTTGGCACTAAAATGATTGAAAATTACTGTTTCACGAATAACCTTAATACGGTTCTTGATATCAGCGATCTTGCTCGAGTCCGTCAAAACCAAGTTCAAGGGACATCACTTGATGAATTATATTTTCAGTAGTGAACAATCCACAGATTTCAACCAGTTCATTCTGGTTTCTAGAGCTGCATAACTGGATATTACCCACAATTTCCTTAAACACGTTTTTCATTATTGGAACGTCTTTCATCTGATAGCGTAGCAAGGTTCTAAAATTTCTATCATTTTGTACATGCTCTATAAAGGTCAATTTTCTCCAATTTTCGCCCCCACGTAGTGCAAGTCCTTGCCGTCCACACAAAAGTATCGTCGAACAGTTCGTGGTAACGAACTGTAAGTAAGGAGCGACCCGGCTAAATATTAACCAAAGCTCTAAAACAGAATTTTGATGCCGATAGATGTATCAAAATTGTATCAATAATTGGATTTTTATGCTTATTTCAAATATATAAGTTTCATCAAGTTTATTTTTAGCCATCAAAAGGCTACTAGCCTAAGAAAATTTGCATTATTTTCGCAAAAAGGGGAAAACACCCCCTAAAAGTCATAGAATCTTAATTAGAATTATAGTGTCAGATTCAGCGTATCAGAGAACATTACTGTAGAGGTTTCAAGCTCTTATCTGTAAAATGTAGAATTTTGTATCTTTTGCCAGAACAAAGATCACGGTGTTTATTTGTTTTTTTTTCAGGGACGATCATGTCGATCCAGTGGTCCTAGAATATCGGGAGTGAGCTCATTCGGGCAGAAATTAAAAGTTTTAGTGCCCTTTATAAGTGATTGAAAAATTTAAGGCCGATTAGGCCCCTTACCACGCCCTTTTTTCAAATTCGTCTGACCAGAATTTTGTGACAGCCATTTTGTTCAGCATAGTTGAAAGACCGAGTTACTATGTCTTGGTAGAAATCATGCCCCCAACAGCCCCTGGGGAAAGGTATTTAAGTCAGAAAATTTGCCCATTGTTTACGTAAAGTATTTTATATTGGGAAGCATGAACACATTTTCGGGTGGAGGGAGCAAATTTTTGGCTGATGGGATTTTAACGGAGGTAATTTATATGGGGAGGAAGTTTCTAGGGAGTAAATTTTTAGGGGAAATTTTACACTGGGGGGATTGGCCAGAATTCCTATACGGAATTTAGTGTCTTGCTTTCTCTTTGGTGACTCAATTTTACGCTTGGAGATGCTAAGGGTAATCGTCCGGGGTAGATTTTTACCAGTATTGGTAAAAATTGTCTAGAGAGTAAATCCGTGGGTAAGAGGGATTTTTCCTTAGAGGGGTTGCCAGATTTCCTGACATTATCTAAAAAACGATCAGAATTTAAATGAAAGTAACTGAAGTCCTTACTTTCAACCGAAAGTAAGGAGCAGCATTAAACTTAAAAAGAACAAAAATTATTACGTATATGAGAAAGGTTGCTCTTCCTCAGCACATCACTATTTATACTAAAGTTTGAATTTTGTCCAAATTCTTTACGATTCCTGAAATACTATGTTCGTTTAGCTAGAACAATAAGGAACTTTTTTTTAAAAGTACTGAAAAACTTTAGCGTAAAGAGCGAGGTATTGAGGAGGAGTAGCCCTCTTCATATAAGTGATAATCTCTATTCGTTTTAAGTTTTAATATTGCTCCTTGATTTCAGTTGAAAAAAATTGCTTTTTTAAAATTTAATTTCTCTGATGAGAAAGAGCTGTTTTTTGTTTATTTCTATTTGTTCTCTTTTCTGAGTATTCAAGATTTCTTTTATAGAGGACTCGTGCCAGCTCATTATTGTCATAAGACTCCCTCCCCCCAATCAGTAGTATCTTTATGGTAGAAGTTTCAAAGGTGTTTAGAGAAGTCACCCAGGGTGTATTTCCAATTTACTCGAGGCTCGACGACAAGGTGCCATAATTTTTGGCGAGACTCTCTTCCGGCTTGATCACAATCAAACAAAGCACAATATTTGCAGAAACGCCCTTTTTCACTGCAGAGTATACTAGCTAATCGTACTTGTCCATCCAGCTTTGGAATCTTTTTGTTATTGAGCCTGCAATATGAACTGGGAAAGGATAGTCCTTGTTTGGTTTAAAATACCTTTACAGTAAATTGTATTTTGTTTCATCGGAAATTGAACCTCTCCCTTGGAAATGGTTCCAATATCTAGCTCAAGGCCAATGTTTATTTTGTCACATTTGTCTGCTACTATCTTGACCTGAAGTCAAAGGTTCAGTCGCAAAAGCAATGTTCATATGATTACTGCTGTCAAAAGCCGGAGAACACTTATTTTTTACCTTTTCACGCTTGTCCAACTTTTAGCAAAACATGATTTTAGACCGTTATTTGCCTGGGTTTGATTGCAGTAATGACCGCCTTATCTCCTAGAGACTACACAAGGACCACAATCAGAAGATCTTCCAAACTAACAGCTAACTCAAAAATTGTTTGACAGAGGGTGAGAAACCGGACCGGAAATTTGCCAACACCATACTGGAGACTCAATCAGGTAGTTACAGGAGCAAAAATTCTCGTAAACAGTTAACAAATTATGTCCAGATAAGTAACTTATACTTAACTTACACTCCGTGAAAATAATAAAACTAAAACTCTAGTGTACAGATCAGGGGTTTGATGTAGTTAAAGTATTTCCCCCCATTTATCTGAATGTTTCCTCTTGCAAGGTATCCAAATTTGGGACAAAAAACACACTATACGTAACTTTGGGTAGCCAAATTAACAACCTACTACCCCTGGTTAAGATCCAAGGGAATACCAGTCTTAGTATCAAAGGCCTGATTTTAGTGAACCTAAATTTAATTTGGTTTCCAGCTAAGGACAAAAGAATGATTAACGTCAGTAAGGTATTGCCTGTTATTGTAAGGTTAGCTGAGGTCAAGTGGGCTTGAGTTCCTTACTCCTTAAAGTTTTGCTCTGTTAGTCATACAGGCTTAATTTATCATGTATTTATCATATTTAAATTTTGAATTAGGTCAGAGTAGTCTGAGAGGTAGGAAAATAAGCCTCTGGAGATAAAATACGCCTTAGAACTCCGTTTAAGTAAAGTCAACCGTACGTCTGACTGAAATTCTAACAAAGTCGACATATTAAAGGTTTGCCTCCCTGTCAGTAAGGTTACTGTCAGATTGTCATTCAAAATATACAAAGGAACTTAAATGGAGGTCTTGTTAAATGCCTTAAGATCACTTTCGCCAAAAATTATGAAATTCATAAATGAAATTCCGAACATGCTTAAGGGACCACGCGCTGAGACTACTCAAAGGTAGGAATTACTAAAATACAACTAATTTGAGGGTAAAACAATAAAAGTAGCTGTGTCTACAGATGTTAAAGTGCTTGAGGTTGATTTTAGTTTAAATACATCCAAAAATAAAGCACAAGGTTCGAACGCACTCTTGAATTGCAGAGTTGTCTGATAAAAAGTACTTTAGGGCCGTTAGATTTCAGGCTGACATGATGGAACCTCTTAGAAGAGGCTGTATCATTACGCTGCTTTCTTGTTGTTGGTCTTGAGGGCAACAATAGTCAGACTCTACTTATAACATTGAAATTGAAGAAAGTGAACTTTCTCACCTTGGAGAAAGTAAAGACTTTCTCTAAGGTGAACAGGCTAGGTGTATTATTATTGATTCCCACACTTGATTGATACGAGTTCAAACCAAGCGTAACAGTCTAGTTTGTCCATGGTTCCTCCGCCTTTTCTTCTGAAGGGCAGAAGGTTAGTATGCATAATAGTGACGAATTGCCCTTGTGAATATAGCCGGATAAATCTCTTTTAGATATCAGATTTGAAATTCAGTTTGGGATCGGAAACCTTCCTAGATAGCCTTCTAGGGGGGAGGGGGTACTCTGACCCTCTGGGAATTTGATAAGCAAAAGTTATACTTATTTTTCACAGCCAAGAAGATGCCCAAGACCTAAAATTCCATGATTACTTCCAAGGTCGTAACTTTTCCAGACTCAGCCTAACAAAACCATGTTTTTTTTGAAAAAATGCTGGAGCATTAAAAAGCTGACAACCATGAAAATACTCATCAGTTTATACCTTGAAAGGGTAAGATGTTACCTAAATTTTAGTTTTGTCTGCATCCAAGTTTCACTTTAAGGAACTGTAGATGTGAGTACTAGTTGTTTAGAGAATTTATGATATTTTTTGGCTAATAAACCAGTAAAAAAAACGCTTTAACCTGGATTCACTCAGCAAATTTGGCCTTATATTCATTTGACTTGTTCTTTGCATGTCATCTCTAATACTTTGATACTAGTTCTAGTAAAAATAAGCACCGAGAAAATTCAAACCAGCTGAAGCGGAGCTGCTCTAAGCGATTTTAAGCAATAAAGTAACTCATTTGACAGAGTAAATAAAAATAAGGTTACCTATTGCTAATACTACCACTATTGCTTATCCTCCTCTTCTCGTCAAGACTAATCTTAAAACAACTGCTCGTTGGTCAAATAAAGCAATTATTCTTAAATAACCAGTACTGCTTTTGCTATACCTCTACTCTGCAACTAAATTAAGAGAGACCCAGATATTGCATCAAAATTGAACACAAAATAAATAAAAAACTAGTATTTCTAAATAATGGGAATGAGCGACATTGAAGCTCAAAACGAACAGGAATTACACCGTCAGGAGCTTCCCTCATATATTGGACACTATTGAATCATTAGCGTTTGTTTTAAATTTTAATAATGCTCTCTACTTTAATTTTTATTTGTTTTTCTTTTTAAACTAGCAAACAGGTTAGTTTCCGAAATCTTTTAAACTCAACCCGCTTCGCTACTGTTGATAATGTCCCTACACTGCTACTAAATTTAACAGAGCCTCAGATGTAATATCAAAATTGAACACAAAATAGATAAAAAAGAGGAATTTTTAAATAATAGTAAAGAATGACATTCAAACTAGCAGAAATTACACCACCGGGAGCGTCCCTCAAATGTTGGATAATAGTGAAGAACAAGGTTATATCAAGGATAATACTAAAATTTTAAATTTTAATAAAATCGGTTTAAGGACTTTTTAAGCCCTACCTGCTTCTCGACTGATGATAATACCACTTCTCTGCCACTCTAAATTTAAGAGAGCCCCAGATATTACATCAAAAACGAAAAAAAAAAGAAATAAAGAATGAGCGTTTTCAAATATTGGTGAAGATCGAAATTGAAATCTAAAACAAACAGTAAATACACCACGGGGAGCCTCCCTCATATTTTGAATAATATTGGAGAATTAAGTTTCGTTTTAAATTTTAAAATTCTTTTTAGTTTTATTTATATTTCATTTTTAAAACTACCAACAAAGCTGGTTTAAGGACTTCTTAAGCCCGACCCGCTTTGCAGGATAGTAAGCCTAGACTCTGAATCTTTTTATCATTTCAAATTTAGTTTCTTGGATTTAAAAAAAATGAAAATGCCGAGATATCAATGGCTTGTCTCTTTTCAGGGAAGTTTCGGCTTATAAAGTAAAACCACTGAAACACATATTTTACTATACAGCTAAAGATAATAAAATGGCATCGATAGCATCACTTAAAAAGAGCAAAAATTAAAATTAAAATGAACAGACGGTTGTGCGAATAATAATAAATTTGTTAATGCTAATATAGCCTGTTGTATTAACATCGAATTGAAATTGTGAATGTAACCGTAAACTAATTTTGAATTCATTCAAACTGTAAAGGGGCTTATTCCGCCAATAGTATAGAAAAAGAAAAAAACAATCATATGTCCGTGATTACAATTAAACTGAGTATATTTGCAGATACTGCATAAATTGTTCACTTCGTTGGTGCTAAAGTCCAAAGCCTACCATATTCTTTGGCTTTATACGTCCGGTTGCAAATTATTTGGGCTATTCTCAACACCGTCCCTGTATTTTTGTGATGTCCATATACACGTTTATATCAGTATTGCTTTAAAAACCTACTATGTTGCTGTGCTCTGTGGCACTCTCTCTAAGTGACTCAGTGAGTGGAGCCTCTTTTCTTTGACTCAAAAAGCAATAGCACCTTTACATATTAACTACAGTGAAAAAAAGAGAAGAAAAAACAAGCAAGTGACCGAAAGTTTTCGAAAATAAAGTTAAATGAGAGGAAACTATTATGTCTGAATATATGAATAGATTTTGGTTGAATAACCCTTTTGTGAATCAGTTAAATAGTTCGGGTTGAACGAAAACTCCCTTTATTTACCGGCTGTAAAGCAGCTTCAGATTTTGCTAGACTTTCGTGTTATTTATTATTTTGTAGGGCAGTAAAGTTGAAGTACTGAAACAACGTGCCAAAATTTAAAGGTGTTGGATCTACTCTTCTATCAGTGCTTTAGTGCTTGTTTGTGCTATAGCGTCTGCGCAATTCGCTACAATTTGACTCATAAACTATTTAAATAGAGATTTCAAGGTGAGAAACATATTGTATTTTTGTCTCTTTGAATTCCAAAACTATACAATCAAATGCCAATGAGGAGATTTTATGTGTTTCCTGCTGTACCTCATGATTATTGTCTTATTTACGGCTTCTACTATAAGCTTCTATCTACGTGAAGTGACGTGACTGAAGTAATACGGAAACGTCCATTTCTTCATCTACACATGAAACGTTGGTATCCAACAATTTTATTCAGAGGAAGAAAAGAAAAAAATAAGAAAAGAAAAACCATGCTAAAATAAAAAGCCATGCTCTATAGGGAAGGCTGTGCAGCTTCGATTAGTGTTGAGCCATGCATTATATGGTGAAGCTTTGATTATCAATTAGACATTTAATTGTGAGAATCATATTTGATTTACAGCTTCATCGTCAGTTAGAATTTTCATATATATATTTTTGTAATTAAATCACATGTCTCTTGTTGTAGCTCTTAATATTGGAAGACAAGTAAAAATCTAAACAGGTATGTACTTGAATTAGAAAACTCCTAAGTTAATCATACTCTTGATCAATAACATAACAAATGCACAAACTGCCTTTACCTGACCGTTGTCACCCTCCACGCTAGTAAGATCTTTCCATTCTTCAATTGTCTCAGCCAAATCCACCATGCATAATGGAACTTTAACTTCGCCAATTTGATCATGTTTTGAGAAGCGATCAAAATCATAAATAGCGAAAACCAGGGTTTTGTTCATTGCATCTGCATATGGCAACTAAAAATAAAAATTGGTGGAAGCGATAATTGACTCTGATTTCAAGGAAGATATTTGCGATCCAGAGTGGCTTCGCTTCTTAGCTCTTAAAGGACCTGAAATGTTATATCAGTAGCAGTGACTTTGAAGAGTTGGATGAAGAAGGCAGACCCTAGGTGATAAAATTTAGGAACGAATGTACTCTAGTTGGTTTTTCCAAGACCACATTGCCTTTCTACAATGAACCAACGAAAGTTAAAATAGGGATTTCGAAGACTACATTGCCTTTCTATGACAAACAAATGAAAGTTAAATAGGGATAAGTCCTTTTATTAAACAGGGGAAACAGACACAAAAAGCTCTGCAGTTTGGTCTTCGAAAAGATACCGACGTCATTTATATGGGGATGATAGGCCAAGCAAGTATATAACTGTAAATTCAGCAACATTTCGTTTGTAAATGGAAGAAGAAGCAGTTTGCGCCACCTTCATTAAAATTCACCTAACATTTAGGGAACATGAAAGAACTCAAGACTTTAAATGAACCCTCTCAGCCAATGAATCAGAAACCGTCTGTGACCCGGGATAATCATTTTATTCTGTATAAATATAGTTTGTTTGAATTATAATACTTCAGTTTATGTGGTGATGACGATCAGTGATGTATGTGGTCGAGATATCCAGAACTTTCTGTATTTGGTTTTCACTGTCTTATAAAAGGACTTATCCCTATTTGAACTTTCATTTCTTTGAATTTATTCTAAAATTTTTAGCAAGACAAAGGCCCAAGCAAATAAATTTGAGCGTTTTGCTTTCATTTTCTTGTTCTTCTGAACTTTTGTCAGAAGCGGGACTTGACTTCAAAACGAATCAGTTACTTAGGTAATTGCTAAAACAGAGAATTTAATTAAAGTTTCTTGATGGTAGTAACAAATATCTTCAATGCAGATTGACTGAAATAGTTTCTTTGATTGAAGAGTTTACACTTGGTTTCCATGGTAGCTCTGTCATTCGAAACAGTTCAAATATCCCTCTCTGAATAGGTAATAATCACAAAAAAAATGTAAGGTAACGTTTTGTTGTTGTTTCCATTAATTGTTGTAAATTCAGCTACAAGTTTTGCACATTTAAATACTAGTAATTTGTTTTTCCTCTCAAGGTGCATTCCGAGTGATAGACAAGCGACGAAGCAATTGTTTCTTTTCGCTCAATATGGAAAACCTATATGATAAAACAAACATCAAAATCTACAATAGTTTGCAGATTGTTGGGAAGACGAAGTTTCCATTGGAGATTTGGAAAATTCTAATTCAGTAGCATGCTGGCGTCGGTAGTAAAAAAAAATTATGTTAAATCTCATAAGTTTTAAAGTAGCTTGTTTGCGAGTGAGAGAAAGGAGACATAACAATTTTTGAAAAAAAAAACATCCCAGCACGGTCAGAACCAAATGAAGTATGGAAAAATGGCCGATTTGAGGAGGACAGGACGTAAATGCCACATGTTAAAAACTATCGCAAGATTTATAAAACTGCTGCAGTCGATGTGAATGGCAATAGCTAATTCTGGTAATTCGGCCCATTTAAAATAAAAACCAGCTTTTGGTTAAAATAAGATTCAAAATTTGAAACAGAAATGCTCTTAATAAACGCTTGTTAATTCTTTAATGTTTTTATCTTTCCATTTGTATGCGCTTGTATGTAAACTCGTTTGAATTTCATCAATTGAAAAATAAAATGTTTTCACGTACATAAATATTTTTTTTTCTGACAAACTAAAATTCATTATTTATGACCTCACCGGGGTCACATTCCCCAGGATGAGATATGATGCGTTACACTGGTGACAAGAAATTAGTTAAATGCTTGTATCCTAGATATAAGTTACGCTTCATATGCGCTGAGAATGGTAAAGCAAGAGTGCTGCTTTGAAGATGGTTGTCACAAATCTTGAAGGGTTTAATAGCAGAAAGCTGTTTTATGGCCGTATCCAAGAGGGATTCGTTACACAGTTTTAACCCCCCCCCCCAACCCACCAAAAATAATTGTCACACTATTACAAAGTAGCAAAACAAATGTAATCCATGTCCACTAGAAAATTTTTGTACCCGTACCCCTAACAAAAATCCTTGATACAGCCCTGGGTGCCACATATATAAAACATATATATATATAATATATATATATATATATATATATATATATATATATATATATATATATATATATATATATATATAAGTACGTTAATGAAAGATTAAATATTTCGTTACATTTTTGTGCCTTTGGACCCTCTCCAGCACATGTCGATGTTGACAGATATATTCTGGTGAATGTCCAAAAGAGAGGAAAAAACCATATCCTTATCTCTGGTAAAGGAAACAAAGAGGGTGGAAGAAGTAGCGTATCAGGTTCTTTCAATGTATTTAATGTTTGGGGCTCCAGCAGTATTGCGGTCATATAATGGTAGAAAACTCTGTAATCAAATCATACCCGAAATTTGCGCTATGTATATGATAGTTCATGGAAAACCTCGTCAGAGTCATACCCCCTTCTCTCTTTCCTAGTGAACAAATAGCAAATATCAAAACCAAAGAACAACTTACAGATATGGCCAGTGCTTTTTAAATCGAAGATCAGCTTCAAGAAATAGGTAACACTTCTGAAAAAAATTAAGCGGTACTCTTACCGAAAGCCATATTCCACAGAAAGATTTTGAAGAAGACTTGCAAATTACCACGTTTTCGCAATAAATTCTAACTGAAAAACGCAAGTAGATTTCTATAACCAGAGGGACCGTGAAAAAAAATCTGCTGCAATTAACGAAAATGTTACGAACCTCACAAAAACAATTTTCTTTTGCTCCATTTGGTGATATTGTGCGAATACAAGTCTATGATGTCGACCGGTCGTGCAGATAACCGAAATGGCTTAGCGGTTGTTGTTGGAATAGAAGACTCCGACTTCTATAAACTTGCAAATGCAAATGGTACCCTTAAGCAGCTTCACACACGTAATAAGTTTTTAATTTGTAAAGAAAAGTTACTTTCTATGGATGAGATTGCTTTTCAATAAATTTCGCTGAGATAAACAGCTCGAGAAGCAGTCGACAAGGCTATATATGCTGTCATTTCAATAGGAAGTTTTCATCAAATAAATAAAGGTGTCAAAAAAGAGCCTTCTGTCCAATTCAAAGAGCCATAATAGTTTAAGTTCTTGCAATAAATAAGATACCGCAATCAGATGACGGTAGAGAATTCAGTAATCAAGTCGTATCCGAAATTTGCGCTATGGAGAATTTGTTATTGCTATTATTTTATTTCTACATCCAAAATGTACTGTGTGTTTTACGTCCTTAGTCATTCCTCCCAGAAAGTGTGGCAAAAATGTATCGCGACTGAATTCAGGAGAAGAATATATAAATCTCAGAAATGGTCAACATTCACCATTAGTGTATAGTGAATGTCGGCATTCCCCGTTGAAACTCAGAAATAAGGGTATTTAACAAATATTTTGAACATACAAGCGACCATGTTTTGGTGACATTCACCAGTGAATGTCGACATTCAACAGATTTTGGACATTCACGAGAGTTCTTTAACGGGTAACCTCAAAAAGTTTGAGATTATTCTCCAAAAGTGTTTATGCATGGTTTTTTTTTTGTAAAACTACTGAGAAATCGCAAACATAAAAAGAAATCATATTTGTCAGTACAGAGCAAATAATCGCTTTTTTTTTTACAAAACTTTCTTTAATTTTTAATCAAACTCAGAGTCACCCAAAGAAAAGGAATGGAAAATATATTTCATTGCCCCTCAGTATTGTAGACCCAAGTATCCACTACAGTGTCCTCTGGCCACCTCCGACACTTCTAGGTGTTTAATTGAATAATACTTCGTATACAATTTAGTAACCTCTTCGAACTAAATTGCCATGGGTTTTACCAATATCGGAAATAAGGTCGTGTCATTTTCATTACCACTGGCGTAAATTCCAATTTTAACCGCAGTCAGAAGTGTTTAACTCGTGTCCGGAACAGTGGCGTAATCTCGTCAAAATTCTGATTGGGGGGGGGGGGAGGAAGCTAAAATTGGAGCCAATCTTCCCAGGTCAAGTGAAAATGACAGTAAACAATGAGTCATGTAGTACCATAAAAGCAAATTTATACTAAAGAAAATTGATCTGTTTCTGTAAATGCTTGAATTATATAGGCCTATACTAGTTTTGACAATATTTTTGAAGGTGCTAAATTTCGTCTGGGAGGAAAACTAGGATTTTGGAGGGGGATCAGTTGCCCCTTGCCTATATCAAACAACACCCCGGTCTGGAATGCTGTCATGTCCAAGATGCAGTTATTTATTTCATTTCAAAAGGGTATGTATATATACTGCTTGAATTTCTGGAAAGAGATATACCGACTAACCCTCCCCTCCCAAATAAAAGCAGGCCCTGAATTCCCAATTTTTTATCACTCTACGGCGATATCAAAATTACTGCCTTAGCCTACTAAACAGTAAAGATTTAAAAGACATACAATAATGTTACATTATTGTAACATTACAACATAAAGTTGTTTATGTAACAACTTTTAATGTTACATAAAAAGTTGATTCGACTCACTTTATGTAAATATAGCACAAGAAGTTACATTTATTGAAAAAGAAAATTTGCATTACAACCTTTTGCAATTTTAGGACGATCCTTATATTTAGGACTACAAACTAACATTGAAAAGCATAGAAAAGAAAGAAGATAAACCATGGAAAAAAGTGAGAGAGCCATCACAAGGATGTCATTTTGGACAGGGCCAGATAGAACCATAAAAAATTTGTTTTAGAACAAGGAATTAAAAAAAAAAAAATTTAAATAGCATGCTTTCTGGAATCTTTAGCCCTCCCCCTCCCAAGAAAAATTTTCGATTTCAGCTTCTAAAATAAAAGTGTACTCACCTTAAAGTTAAATGTCTCATTGAAAACGGGATTCAAGGTTTTTCTATGAACTTTAGTTTCAAACTTCTTTTTCTTATCTGGAAGAAGATAGACCTTCACGTAAGGATCTGAAGTGCCACCCATATCAAGAGCCGGCAGCTCTTGTGCTTGTAAAACTGATACTGCTAAGTTGCTGTTGTTAAAGTCATACTCCATCTATAAAAGAATTTAAGTTTATTTTTCAAATTTAAGGGCTCTAATCTTAACTGGCGTCTTCAAACAGTGTCTTCCCCTGTGATACTTTTCTTATAAGAAAAATTCCTAAGGATAACTACACAAAATAAATAAATAAATAAATAAAAATGAAAAAAAAGTTTTCATCTTCAAAAGCAAAAAAAAAAAATGTGCTATCTGAATCAATTGAGAATTATAAAAATGAAAACAAAAGCGTGAGGCGGCGAAGACAAAAAAAGATCGTCCTTGAATACTTTTTATTGTATTTGGAGATAAGAGGTGTTTAAATTTTTTTTTAGATGTTTTGTATGTAAGCCTGATAGATCTTGAAATCAATTTGTGCCGTTCATATTTACAATTTTGCATGTGTTTTATAACTGTTCTGGGATCTCTCAAGACCTTTAACTACTCAAGACTAATAATTCCCACTTCACACGTTTTATAACTATTCTGGGACCTCTCAAGACCTTTAAATACTCAAGACTAATAATTCCCACTGCACTCGCCTGATCATGAGACCTCGGCTACTCCTTCAAAGTAACCAATTAGCAAAGCAACCAAAGCAATCAACGTTATTTGAAGTAAACGGGTATTTAATCTTCAATTCATTCTGAACAGACAACACTACAGAAATCGTTAAAATAAAACTGCTTGCAATACTTAGCGATGCTCGCGGTTTCCAACTTACACTCTCATGCCCGAACGAAAGTCAGTTTCTGACATTTTCATAGTTTTACAGGACAGTTAAATCTAAGTATTTTAGCCTTTCATTGCTATAAAGCTTTTTTCAAGGATTTGCATAAGAAGAATATATAAAGATTCCAAATAGTAAAACTTTCGAAGTTAATAAGTAAGCTATCAACTAATAAAATGAAATAAATTGAATCACAAGTTATGGGTGCCAAATATTCATTTGTGCTACTAAAACAATCATTTGAATATGGACAATACCCACAAATTATCCACAGAATATTCTCCCTTTCTCAGATTAATGACGAATTTTTATGGCCGGGTAAAACACTGCAGAATTTGGCTTTCATCGGTACTAGAAGGGGAAGACTACCTCCCAAAAAAAATTTCATGATATGCTTATTGTTATCAAAGTTGTATTTTTAGATTTTAAGTACCTATTAAAACAAGCCACTTTTTACTTTCAGTTCGTAGCCACGAACTGTTTGATAATAAAATAGAAAACAAACTAATTACCAATGAAACATTATTTGTTTTTGGTACTTATTTATTATAGCAACATCGCTCAAGTTCTTCATCCATTGTCGCACTGTAGAACCGGTTTCTTTCGCTCGTTTCTCTCAGCTTAACACGAGACAAGACAAAGACAAGTGACAGAATAGGTGGGAAATATATAATTTGGGTTATATGTTTGCATATTAGAAGGGGCGGGGTAAGGTAAAGCATTTAGACAGTGTGAAGTAAGAAAACAATTCTTACTTCATAAAATGTAAAATAATTATACCTAAGACATTTCACATCAAGACCTATTGTACTTTAGCCCCCCCCCCAAATGTGAAAATGTGTAGTTCAAATTTTTCCCTAAAGTATTATATTTTCAACATATTTTGAAGTATTTCATTAGGATTAACCTAACTTCCCTTTTTGAATGGGGTCGCTATAAAAGATGGCACCATATTTTTTCCTAAATCTGAGCTATTATTGAAAAGTGCATGCTTAAGAATATTTCTTATACGGATTTTACTTTTATTAGCTACGAATTATCAGCTAATATGTGGCAAGCGTACTGGACCATAGTCAAATTTCACAGTCACTTTCTTATTGTCTAAGAATATAATCTCGATAAACATGGCGAAGAAAATAACACACACACACACGTATACATATATACGTATACATATATATATATACATATATATATATATATACATATATATACATACATATATATATATATATATATATATATATATATATATATATATATATATATATATATATATATACATATATATATATATATATATATATATATATATATATATATATATATATATATATATATATATATATATATATACATATATATATATATATATATATATATATATATATATATATATATATATATATATATGTATATATATATATATATATATATATATATATATATATATATATATATATGTATATATATATATATATATATATATATATATATATATATATATATATATATACATATATATATATATATAAATATATATATATATATATATATATATATATATAAGTTTCTAAAAAACCTACTTTGTCATCTTTAAAATTCTAGAATCAAAGATTTTACATGCGTACCATTCAAAATTTCAGAGTTATCCCACGCAAGCCCCTGAATCGGGATGAATGCCACCAAAAAGGCTAAAAATTTAAGAAGAGGTTCCGTATGGCGTAAAGCACTTGTGTTTTCTCACATATAGTTGAATCATGAGTAAAATAAAAGAGAAAAAAACTGATTGAACTAGCACATATTTACTTTTGACGTGTTAAGGTTTCTTTTCGTAGTCTATATGTTAAAAAAAAGCAACGAACCGTCAGAATCAGTTACATTTTTTTTTAGAAATTTTAGCTCCTATGGCTATTTGGTTTTACTTTCTCTTCTCTTTGTTAACACACAGCTGCATTCTAGCTCAATTCATCATTGTTTTTGGTTTCAGGGTCGTTGGAGTTTTTATTCTTGTGTGTTCAGGAAGGTCTAGAAGGATCAAGGGTTAGAAAGATTGTTCCATTAAATTCTAAAAAAAATTCTGAGGTAATTTCACATCTCTTGGCTGTTTCCTCAGAATAGAAGTAAGACATAGCATGTTATGGTTATAGATTATCCCTCCCAAAATTGGATACCAAATTTGGATTCAAATGGCAAGGAAAGTTTTTCAAATTTGAATCACCACGATTCAATCCATCATCATAACTAATGGACTTCAATCTATTATCATAAGGACAATTTCGTGGGTATTACTGAACACTACTGATATCAATTCATTACATCACCAAGCCGCCTGAGGCCAACACAAATTTGCTATTACAGACACTTTCGAACTTTAAAGTCTATCCAAATAGGATGATTAATACCGATAAATTCAGCAACGATGCAAAAGCAAAAAAGGTAAAACCTTCGCTAATTTTTATGGGAGCAAGCTTCGTAGTTCATTCTATGAAAATGAGGTGGTCTTTGATGATGATTCAAAGATTGATCTTTAGACTACCACCGGATAATATAGAGCAGAAGTCTTTTGAAAGGAACGCACTTATCGATGAACGATGTTTTGTAACCTTTTTTCGCAATAATTCCTTCATGGCTATTGTCTTTCCCAAAGCGTTTCCCCATCCAAGGTTGTAAAAATACTAGGGTTTGATTTTTACATCAACAAATATTCAATTTGATAAATAGCAGGTTTTTTCTTTTTTCTTTATTTGAAGAAGTAAAGTTTTTAGGCTAAGTTGGAATATTAGCATTGGAAGGCAAAATATATGCATTTCAATGGAAACAAGAATATTACTGTCACATCATCTTACTTAGGGTAGCAGAACCAAAAGTATTTATAATGCTATCAGTTAATCTGGTATTTCTGATCAACCTACCATCCTATGGAGGAACATATTGGTCACTCTTATCCTTTCCCATTGAAGGTTATACCTAAGAAAAGACCAGGAACTGAATCTAATGATTCATCTAATGATTCAGTCTCTATGGAACTGAGTCATAGAGGACAGAAACTGTAATAATAAATGCTTTTCTCTCATAATCTAGAATAATCCTTTCGTAATTTATCTGGCTTTTTTACTAACATTTCTTAGTTAGAGATGAATTGAGGTAAAACAACTGATGTAAATCCCACCGCTACTTTTAAATATCGACTGAGGATCCCCAGCAAGTCCAGGAAGACATAACCTGGCAACAGCAACATCCTTTTCTTAAGTATATAAAGCTATTAACGTTCAGAACATTATAACTGCCGATAGCCTGTATCTTTGCTTTTGGTAAATGCGAAGATCCTAGTTTTCTCTTATGCATTTCCCCCCTAATATCTAGATAGAGTAATCAATCCTTTCTATTATTATCCAGGCCATGTGAAGGCATTATTATTATTGATTAGGTCTTCTAAAATTCTTAGGAATTCTTTTCTGTTCCAGAGAGGATACTACTCAAGAATAAATCGATATACTGATTTTCCTTAGAAACATAAAAATTCTTGATGCTCAACTAGGCTTGGGCTACAACGTAATAGCGTAGATTTAATAAGGGGTAATTGGTCCAAATATGTTGCTTTCCCCCTTTTTTTGTCACGTGGAATGCATTTTAGAGAGAAAGATGGGTTTATTAATTAAAAAAACAACAACAAAAAACAAAAACGAAACAAACAAATTGTCGTGGAAACATCATGAAGGGCTGGTTCAATTGAAAAATAGCTCCAGTGCCCTTTAAAAGTCAAAGTAGACTAAAGAGAAGTCAGCTCCGCTCTTCCAGGACCGTTTTTTTGCGTCTGGGCATATACTTAGCCCCGCTCGTAGCTAATTTTTCTCAAATATATTTTAGAAGAAAAGGTGGACGTATTGTACCTTTTAATACAGAGCAGAAAGGTACACACGTTGCATCTTCTTTAAACTGAATTGTGGAACTCCTGTATACTTATTAATGATTGCAAGCATCAAAGAAGACCCTTAGAATCCTCTAAATTACCACCCTTTTTTTAGAGGTGTAAGTCAGCAGTATCTCATTCAACATGTAAAATGTAAGAATTTTCTATATAATTGATTGTCAGACCAAAATGAACACATGATCCCTCCAAAGGCTATCTCTACCGAAATTTTACGAGAGAGAGAGAGAGAGAGAGAGAGAGAGAGAGAGAGAGAGAGAGAGAGAGAGAGAGAGAGAGAGAGAGAGAGAGAGAGAGAGAGAGAGAGAGACACTGTAGCATTAAATTCCAAATTAAGTTTCAATTGCAATCCGATATTGTAGTTAAAAAAAAGAAACCTATCTACATATCTGCGATTAAGAAACTTCTAAACATTTTAACTTTTAGAAAAGAGCGATATTAAAGCCTAAATCGAATAGAAATAAAGTAAACAATAAGTTTAATTCTAGAATGAACAGAATTTATTGTAAACAAAAAAAAACAAACAAAAACAAAATGAGTACAAATTAAACCGATTCTCAAACGGTTTGTGGTAACGAAATGTAAGTGAGGAGTGACCGGCTCAATAGTAATCGAAACTCTAAGAAACGGAATTTGGATACCAAAAGATACATAAAAAAAATTGAATTTTTATGTTGACTTCAAATACATAAGTTTCATCAAGTTTAGTCTTAACCATCAAACTCTACGAGGCTTAGAATATTTGCCTTATTTTCAAAAAAAAGGAGGAAACACGCTCTAACAGTGATGGATTCTTAATAAAAATCACACTATCAGATTCAACATATCAGAAAACCCTACTGTAGAGGTTTCAAGCTCCTATCTGTGTGGAATTGAGCATTTTTTGTTTTGCCAGAAGAAAGATCGCGGATGCGTGTTTATTTGTTGTTGTTTTTTTCTTCACAGGGGTGATCACATCGACCTACTGGTCCTAGAATATCGCAAGAGGGATCATTCAAACGGGAATTAAAAGTTCCAGTTCCATTTTTAAGTGACCGAAAAAATTGGAGGGCAACAATGTCCCCTCCCACGCTCATTTTTTCCCAAAGTCACTGGATCAAAATTTTGAGATAGACACTTTGTTCAGCCAAGTCAAAAAATCTAATAAATATGTCTTTGAGGATGACTTAATCCCCCACAGCCTCCGGAAGAAGGGCTGCAAGTTGTGAACTTTGCCCATTGTTTGTACGTAGCATCATACTGGGAAGTATACAGACGTTTTCAGGGGGGATTTTTTCTGGTGAGGGGGGAGGGGGGTGGGTATGGAGGAGAAGGTTACGTGGGAAGATCTTTCCATCGAGGAATTTTTAATGGGGTAAGGGAATGTTTCTTGAAGGGGGCGCGGGATTTCCCAGCATTATCTAAAAAACGATCAGAAATTGAGTAAAAAAACAAGTTTTTTAAACTGAAAGTAAGGAGCAACATTAAAAACTGAAACGAGCAGAAATAATTACATATATGAGAGGGCTCACTCCCTCTTCAATGCCTCACTCTTTACGCTAAAGTTTTTTAGCACTTTCAAAAGAGCTTTTTATTCTAATTAAAGCCTATGTAATTCAGGGTCATTCCTAAAGACTTGGATACAAAGTCGAACCTTAGCGTAAAGAGCGAGGTATTGACGATGGCACGAACCTTCTCATATACGTAATAATTTCTGTTCGTTTGAAGTTTTTATGTTGCTCCTTACTTTCAGGTGAAAGAACTTGTTTTTTATTTAATTTAAATTTTTAGAACAAACCAAATTAGCCGCAGACAAGAGAAGACCTGCTGCCATGCATGTTGTTCACACTTTACCAAAAATTGAACAAGAGCCTTAAAAGAATTCCTATTGACATTCTATAATTAATATTTAGCCATTATTGTTTTCATTACTTTTGAATCCAATGGAATTACCAGGAAAAATACTGCGAAAAAATTGCTTTTCTAAAATACCAAAAGTTAATAAATCAACGGTATGAATTCATTCTGAAATATTTTGCAGAATTTTCTGTAAGTGTAACAAGGTTTTAGATTTTTGTTGTTGAAATTTGGTCTTTATTATGACAAAAAAGGACAACTATTTGAAAAATGGTGTTTTTCAGTTCAATTCAGTTTGGTTTACTGAAAACTAATAGATTATGTCACAAACTGCCTACGATTGTTTCCAAATCTGTATCTGGCATCAATTGTTTGTTTGGCATCAATAGCAATCAGTTCAAACTGCAAATAAATAGTTCTAATAATAGTTTTGAAAAATGGTGTTATCAAGAAGAAAAAAATTGGGGTGAACGGTGCAGATGTATTAATTATAACAAATCCTATTTCCTTTAAAATTTCATTTAAATGAGATTTAAATAGCAGTTTCTGTTAGGTTCCATCTATCTATTCATATAAAATTTTCTTCATTTTAAGTTTGGCCTTGCCTTTTTTTCTGATTGTTTTTCTTTGAATCTCTTTCTTAAAAAAAAATGATTTCATACAAGATCAGCTAGGCTATGGAATGCATAATTTCAGATTTTGAAGAAACTTGATAGATAAATACATTTCTTGGCTAAAAGGCACCGTAAAATATTTGTTTTTTTGCGTACACGTTTTAGGCTTCATTTTATGGCTATCGAATATCTTACAAAATGTTTTACAGCCTATTACTTTCTGCATTTCCAAAAGTCAAAAATTATGAAACACAATACTCATTAGCCCAAAGATGGTTACTTACGTTAAGAAAATCCAGAATTCCCCTCTTTTAAGTGCGTCAAGTTATCCCAAAATTGAAGCTGGGTCTATTGCAGGACAAGCCCACTCTGCCCTACCGTTCGTACGAACAAGGTGGGTAAAAACGATCTTTTACCTTTATTTGTTTTTTTTTTTTTTAAAGAAATGTAATAGTCTGAAATTTATTTGTATGTTATTTGAACAAATACGAACAAGAAACATTGTTTAGAACAGCTTACCTTATACTGGAGTTTTCCAAGCTTAATTTCTTCCTTGGGTTCCCCCTCTTTAGCTATTTCTTCTGCGTTTTCAGTCAACTCTTCCATATCAGGTTGTACCTAGGAACAGAGGCAATATATTTACAGCATTGTAAGCGAGATATATCTAAATTGTAAGTAACATGTAGCTTCGCATGTACTATAATTTACAAGAATATGTGCATAATGTACATATGTAGTATATATGTTAAGATGAAAGACCGAAACCAGATGGATCTCGACATTCATCGGTGAAAGTCCGAAATAAGGATATTTAACAAATAGTTTGGACATACACAACGCGAATATACGTTTGTTGACATTCACCATGCGCTAATGGTGAATCTTGAACGTTTTGGAGATTTTTGTATCTGAGATTTAAACCTAAGTGCAACGGCACTGAATGATTTTCTGTGGATATGAATTTTTCTTAAGATTTATTGGCTTACGGAGGAAAAAACTCAACTAGGAAAAAAGATGAAAACATAAAACCTTACCTAATAGTTCTTTCTAAAGGCAAACAAACTATAAGCTATCAGGCTGGACTCAAACCCTCTAACGAAGTCAAAGATATAAACAATGATATTGCTTAAATGAGTATTGTGTTAGTTTACAATATCAAAAGTCAGTAAATGTGAATGTCTACAATAAAAAATCAGTATAAGAAGATTAACTAAACTAGCTCACCTTAGAAACTAGCAACTTGGCCATAGATTGTAAATAAATAATTAATGCTTTAGTAAGCATTTAATAATTACTAAATGCTTGTTGAAGGTTAATAAAAAACAACCGTGAATGTCAACAAAAGTAGTTTAAGACTAGATTCCTTTAGAAACATAAAAAAAACTTTAGGAAAACAGGCTAAGATATTCTCCTAGTTTAAGTTCTTTCCAAGTCAAAAGTAAATAAGTATATTTTCTGGGCCTTTAATTTTACAAAATCAATGTATTTTCTACAAAAGCGTATCGATCGTCATCAGAGGACTTCTTTAACAAAGTCTTGATAATTTTTCCCCGTGAAAAGAGGAAAGGAAAAGACACGAAAATAAGCCAAAGTTTGTTTGTGTCAGACTAAAAGACTAAAAGCTTTCGGATTTGTGCATGCGTTAAGGTACTACTGTCATGGCGATAGAAGCAAATTGTTTCTGTTTGTATGATAAGTCGATGGTCTTATTGTTAAACCTCAAGTCTGAGCATAGATCTTAACCCAATATAACTATTTTATTCTTGATGACTGTAAGTTAATCAAAATTACCACCGTGGAAAACTTCTGATTGTTGGGCTGTAGTAGACGTGTTTTAAAAGAATGAAACTGGATCTCCAACAACAAATTTGAAATTTATATTTTATACCCTGAAGCTTGGGGATGTTGTCATGCATCAAATTTAGTTGTGCTTCCTCTCTATGACAAAATAACTAATATGACGCTTACAGGTTTATGTTAGCAAAATAATAATACATAATATTTGCTTGAACACCACCCTAATAGACGCAATCCCAGAAAATTGTCACTGAAAAGAAATTTCATCTTTAAAAATTTTGTCTAAGCTAAGAAATTAAAACTTACAATACGAAAATCCTTTACTACCAACCATTATTGCCAAGTGCTTCAATCACTTGTACTTGAAGAGGTTGAACTAATTAAGTCCCTGAAGAGCCAAAAGAAATTTTTAAGCACTTTTGTTTACTTTTTCAAGCACATTTTGGTCTTATAAATGCTTTTTTTATTATTAAACAGGAGCTTTTTCTTAAAAGTAGAGCTTTCCATCTTCAAAGGTTGAAACAACCATGGCTTCAAACGTATTCTTAGTAGCATCAAGTAGTAAAAACGTGTGTCAGCTGATCATCATAGAAGCTGATTTAAAAAGAAATTGATGAAGCATTCTTCTGTAATTAACCGAGAGAGCAAGGATAGAAAGGACATTCCAGCCTTTTTTGTTATACCAACAAGATTGTCCAGGTGATTGTTCATCAACTCGTAATCGTTCAAGTAACGTTTGGGCAGTGGTGTTTAATGACCAGATGACTAATAAAAACATGGTAAGCGTATCTTTCACATGTGATGTCTTATTTCTGTCAAAAGTCGTACCTGAAGGTCTTTGAAGTGACTACGAAAATGGGACTAAAATTGCAGGCAATCCACTTACTTGGTGATAACTCCTGAGCAGTGACTGTAATCAGTGCTTATATTCTATTTTACATTAGAAGCTACATACATAAATCTCAGGAAAGAAGCAAGTGTTTTGTGTCGCTGTTAATGTTATTATACGGAATTTGATCTAAATAATTGTTCTCTCCAAGCCCCCTTTCCTTCACCGTCAACTTCATGCATATAGAAATGCTGCAATACTTTTATACTTTCAATGATAATTATTCTTAAATGATCAGCCTGTTTCAAATCAGAAAGTGACGGACGATTTCTATCCATAGAGGGAATTGACTTCCGTCAAAGTAAGTAATATTGGCCACATATTTGACAGCAGCTCCCTGGGCAAGATTCACCAGTTATATGTAAATATACCATTTTGATGGGAAGGTTTTGTAAATCAGTCTTAGAAAAACCCCTTTTGCATTATTTATTGCTAAATTAGGATCATGCATTATTTATTGCTAAATAAGGATCATGCACAGATTTTGGTCGACATAATCAGTATGGCCTAGGGCCTGAGTCCCCGCCTACTGACCAAGCTTGAGCTCCTGCTTTATTGTTTTAGAGACTGATGGGAACATGTAAGCCCTTGCTTCCTAGATGTGATCGTTAGAATACATGACTTGGACATGACAGAGGTCAGAATTGATCTAACGAATAAAAGCATTGCTAATAAAATGTGCTCTTTTACTGTCACTATCATAAAGTGCTTTGACTTCGTATCCTTCTTTATTGAAAGAGAGGCTCATCATCACAAAAATACAGTTGCTAACTTTAGAAGGCACATTATCTATTTTCTTGCAACTAAAAAGCTGCTACTGAAAAGTAAGTTTTTTTTTTTAATTAGAACAAGTCATGTTTTAATCGTACAAAACTATAAACATACTTCACTGCATACATACTCCCTACATAAATTACACGATCGAAAAAAGGAAGGAAATAATATTTAAAGACATTATATCTTATAATGTTGGCTCAGTTGATTGATCACGATAACTTTGTTCGACATGATTCAAGGACCATTTAATAAGTAGTCTTAACTGCCCCAAACGTGGTAATGGGCTTATGGTGTTTGATTTCCGTCAAAGTTGGCATGTGATCGCTTTCCAACTATCCATTTATAGAAATGGGCTGGTATTGCAATTTTAGCTACATTTTTCCCGGTGTCCCTTGAGGAAGGATCTCAAATTATGCAAAAGTAATACATTTATTATTCAAATACTGTGTAATTATGCATATACAGATAATTGAAGTAGCCTAATAGAAAATGAACTCTAACCAAAATTTTAATTAGCCAAAAATTTTAAATGTATTAGAAAAAAGAAATGTTCAAGTGAGAAAAATGCCATCTGAAGCTGATTCAGGAATGGTAATTCTTATTTGCGCTATTGATAATGATTAAAGTTTATTCCGAAATTAAATTTGAGAGAAAAAAAAAATCTAAAACTTGTATAAGATCAAAACAAAACTCTACAGCCTGAACATGGTTAAGCAGATTTGAGTTATAACCAAGAGTTATAGGTTTGGGTCAATTGTGAAAATTCTTTATGGAAAATGATTAGTTTTACGGGGTTGGCATTTCAGATTTATGCACGCTGCGTATTTCAACAAAAAAAGGACAATTTTCATATGATTACATAGATGCCATTTAAGATGCCGAGTTACATTTTTTAAATTTGGTGTACATGGGTCTTTAAAATGAAAGCACTTTGAAAATTCGTAATAAAACATCTGTTAAAAAAGATAATTTCCATATTTCTTAAGTAATTTTACAATCTTCCCCAAGAAGAACTCTAAGTAATGTCACAATTATAGCTGAATCAACGTATAGATCGGAGATTTACGAACCCAATCTACGAATTTGAAGTATTTTGTCCTTTTTTTGTAATATATAGCTGCAGGATCATCGTAAAATTTTGGTACCTATTGATACTTTTTTGGCTCTATTCATTTGCGTTTGCCCCCCCCCCTTTGGTTTTTAAATTATGTTTAATGAGGTTGCATTAAATTTTGACCAAAATGCTGAAGATGCAAAAGATCCATGTGAAGTATTTATTACAGTTGGCAGTACTATGGATTCGATAATTCAAATTTAAAAACGGATATTGAAGAGGCAAAGCTTACATTAAGCACACAAACACAATTGTGTACCCCTATTTTACTACCTAATCCCCTATCTATCTAAGATATCTCTTTCTAGCTAAACTTAGTACAAATAAGTTACTAAATTGTAGTAAGTAATGCCATTTGTTATGGAGTTGGTAAATGCATACTTCTTAACTGATTGATAATCATGTAGTAGTGCTGGTAATTCGTTCTCCGATTTAAACAATGGTGAATATTAATTTAGTAATGCAGAACTCAAGGCCGTATTCAGAGGGGGAGGGTAGGGGGTTTGAATCCCCTTCCCTGGAAATACTTGTCCGACTTGTAAAAAACATAACAAAAAGGCATATAACCAATATTTGGTGCATTTTTAAAAGATTTTTCCTTACTCCTCAAAAAACAAACAATTTTGTAAATCCCCCTCCTCCAAAAACATCCTGGAAATATTCCTGCCAGAACTTTAAACTAATATATTGTCCTTAGGTAAGATCTTCTTTTGAGTGTGCTTCTCCTGTGTGGCACCCTGGACCAAGCAAAGATTAGTGTACAAAACATTAAATCATCCAACAAAAGGCTGCTAAAATTGCATCTAGAGCAAATTATTTGACTTTTTATCAATGTTTGACAGGACTTAAGCTAAAAGCACTCAAAAGAAACGTAAGTTTAATTATTGTAGGTAGTTGATCTTAAATTTATTTCGACACGTTATTTATTATGATTTAAAATAACAAAGATCATTTGCTTTAGTCCTTTATATGCCCATTTGTATTTTTTTACGACGTGTTTATTCTAGCTTTGCTCTAATTTAGCTAACAAATCATGTTCTACTCTATTCTAATTCTTTAGTACACGTTAGGACCTTAGGCACAATTGGACCTTAGGCACATCCTGCCCTCTGGACCAGGAAAACCCTGTATCTTTGCAAAAAGATTAATTCATGTATAAGTTGATTATAAAAAATTGTGCATTTTATCTCCTTTACTGGTCACTTTATTAATGGTTATTAGGTGGTTAGAAGACGCCATGTTTAAATAAGCGTCCATGTGGAAAGTAGCTACTAAGTAAATGCTAAGCAAGTTTACACACTTTGTCGTATCCAAAGCAGTAAAAGTGTATAATCTTACTTTTTCCTTGTATGCGTTTCCAAGCAACTGAACTGATTTCATGTCTACAGCTCCTTTCATTCCTTTCTTCGTATCTTTCCCTGTTCTCCTTTTACGACAACATCGTCGGATACAGCAGAAGGTGATAAGTAATACAACTAATATAACGGCTGAAAATGACAAACAGAGGTTATTTACAAGGGTTATTTAAAACGAAGTTTGCAGACGAAATTGGTGTGTGTCAGTCTTTTCCTACATGAGGACAAGGGAAAACCTCCGAATTTTTTTTTTTGGGGGGGGGGGTGAAGAAGGACCCTTGAAGTACGTGAAAAATGGAAAAAAATCTGCAACACAGCATTAAATACCTAGAGTGCGTATTTGTACTTTTGTGGTACCTTACAAAGGAACAGAGCACCTGATAATTCAGGATATCGATTGAATTAGTTAGCAAAAGAAGGGATTAAATATTCTGATTCCCCATTAGATGCAATGTATCAAAAATCCAAAGTAGGAGGTGTTAAAACTGTCTGCATTACGGTCAAGAGACTCCAGAGTAGGAGGTGTTAAAAATGACTGCAAAGCGTTTACTCTCTGCTAGCCAAGAAACACTGAAGGCAAACCGGCTGGTTTAAATCTAGTCGTTAGTCAAGATATGCACAATCAAAACCAAGTGTATATAAGCGTACATTTCTATCTTTGTCCTGAATAAATAGCTAAGCTATTTAAGACAGAAACGGAAAATCTTCACGGACAATCCTTGGAACCACAGAGTGATTGTGCATATGTTTAGGTTGGTATATTTCTTACACATTCAAAATTTATTAGAATCATCCAAAATAATGCAGTTCCAGCTTTGTCTGTAAAGTTAGTCAAAGACTTAACAAGAAATATTTATCAGAAACCTAAACTTCTATCACCAGCAGGCCTTAGAGATTTTTCATGCTAGCATTTGTATTTAAATATAAAAAAACATCGATTGCCGTATTGTCCACACGCATGATGTCTGAAGTTTTTTAAGGTGGATGTAGAGGGGGATTTTTCCCGGTTCAGAAATTTTAGAGTTTTTTTTTTTGGTTTTAGACCAGGGTACTTTGTATCGAGGCAGTTGACATAGAAACTTTGAAAAGGGCTTATTTAATTGGAAATTGAAAGGGGTAGTGCATTTTTCAATAGCCGAAAGCTACTAGAGGGCAACTAACCCCTCCCACGCCTAATGTTTCTCCTAGCAGATCCCATCAAAATTTTGAGATAGTTCAACATGGTTGAGAGGTCTGAAAATTATGTCTTTGAAGATGACAGCCCCCTACAACCCTCAGGGCAAGTATTTCAACTTCTGCCCGGGAGGCATAGGAGGTTTATAATGAAAGGGTGGTCGTATAAACTTTGTAGGGGGCTCATTGGATTTCTAATCAGAAGTTTTAGTGCCCTTTTTGCGATTCAGAGTGATCGAAGGTTGCAACCCCCCCCCCACCTCGTATTTCCCAAAATGCATCTAATAGAAATTTTTAAATCGCAATTTTTTCTCGTAGAAACTTCGAAATGAGCTCATTCGGTTGGAAATTGAAAGAGCTAGTGACGTTTTGAATAGTCAAAAGCGATTGGAGGGAAACTAATCCCCCTCCCATGCCCAACAATTCCCCAAACACATCCGATCAAAATTTTGAGATTGCCATTTTATTCAACGTAAATGAAAGGTCTGGAAATTATATCTTTGAGGATGAAAACCCCCCAAAGCCCTCGGGGCAAAGGTTGTAAGTTATGCCTTGGGGACATGTAAGGTATACACAAAAAAGCTGATCGTAAACACTTCCCAGGGGACTCATAGTATTAGAAATCAGATATTATAGTTCTCTGTTTATGGTTCAGAGTGATCTTAGGGTGGTATCCCCCCCCAAACACCTCAAATTTTTCCAAAATGTATTTGGTAGAAATTTTTTAGATGGCCATTTCTTCTCATTAAAAATTCAAAAAGAGTTCATTCGATTGAAAATTGTGAGGGCTAGTGCTCTTTTTAATATTCGAAAGTGATTGGAGTGCAACTAACCTCCCTCCCACGACCAGCATTTCCCCAAATACATTCAGTCAAAATTTTGAGAAAGCCATTTTGTTCAACGTAGTTCAAAGGTCTAGAAATTATGTTTTTGAGGAGAACAGCCCCTACACCCTCCCACAGCCCTCAGGGCAAGGTTTTTAAGTTATGTCCTGGGGGCATATAAGGTATATATAAAAAGGGTGATCGTATAAACTTTGGAAGGGGGCTCATTGGATTGGTAATTAGAAGTTCTAGTGCCCAGTTTAAGAGTCAGAGTGATCAGAGGATGGATACCTTCCCCCCCCCGCATACACACACACAACTCGTATTTTCCCAAAGTGCATCTGATGAAAACTGTGAGATGATCATGTGTTGTCGTAAGAAACTTCGGAAAGGCTCCGTCACTTGGAAATTGAAATACTAGTGTCCTTTTTATTAGTCCAAAATGGTTGGAATGTAACAAGCCCTCCCCCCCACGCCAATCAATTTCCAAAACACATCTAATTAAAATTTTCAGATAGCCATTTTGTTCAGCATAGTTGAAAGGTCTGAAAATTATGTCTTTGACAACCCCTATACATTCTCAAAACCCGAAAACAATTTGAGCTTTACTGAAAAAATAGCTGCGGATTGTCAACTCAGTATATATATACTGATATATATTCCTTAAGGTTTTAATAGTTTTTTATTTAAGAGTTAAAACATTTTAAACGTATTTTGTTTATTTAAATCATACAATAAATAACCGAATCAAATTCAAAACGAGCAAAAATTAGCATGAATAGGGCTGAGAAGCCCTACTCATTATGTTTTTGAGGATGACAACCACCACAGCCCTCAGGCCAAAGGTGCCTCTGGGGGTATATAAGGTATATATGGGAAAGGTGATCGAGTAAACTTCAGAAGGGAGCTCATTGGAATGGTAATCCGAAGCTCTAGTGCCCTTTTTAATATTCAGAGTGGTCAGAGGGTGGATATCCCCCCCAGAGCTCATATTTTTTTGAAAGGAACTTGATAGAAATTTTGAGATAGTCATTTGTTGTCTTAGAAACTTCGAAAAAAGGCTCATTCAATTGGAAATTGAAAGGGCTAGTGCCCTTTTTATTAGTCAAAAATGATTTGAGGGCAACAAGCTCTAACCAAGCCCAAAAGTGCCAAAAACACATCTAATCATAATTTTGAAATTGTCATCTTGTTCAGCGTAGTTGTAAGGTCTGAAAATTATGTCTTTGACAACACCCATACCTTATCAAGACCAGAACATAATTTGCACTTTATTGAAAAAAACCGCTGTGGATTGTCAATTTAGTATATGTTGCTGATATACATTCCTTAAAGTTTTAACAATTTTTTATTTATTAAAGTTAAAAAGTTAAAACATTTTAAACGTATTTCTTTGTTTAAATCATGCAATAAATAACCGAATCAAACTCAAAAACAGCAAATATCAGCATGAGTAGGGCTAAGAACCCCCTAGCCTTCTCAAGACCAGAACATAACTTGAATTTACTGAAAAAAAACATTTAAATATGTTTTCACTTTGTATTTACTTGTTTAGAATGTTTTCACTATATATATGAAAGAGGAAGTCCTCCTCCTTGCACTCCAGTTACAGCGCGAGTGAGTAGAACTTTCAATTTGAGTTATATGGGGGGGGGGAATTATCCAGGAGGGTATTTTCTGGAGGATATTTTACAGGGTGTGGGACTAAACGCCTAGACCCGTTTTTGGTAATAACCATCGGACAGTTGTCGTATTTTCCGTTTTCTTTTTGCACATGAAGGTAAACGAGGATATCAAACAGATCGTTGTGGCGATCTGCAAGTAGCTTTGCTGAGTAGTAACCAAAAAGCAAATAACCAGAATCCCGAAAACAATAGATACAGCAAAAGAATTGGCTTTTAGTGACAACTTTAAGCATATAAAGTTTATTAGGATTAATGTTATCCATCAGAAGCTAAGAGTCTCAGAAAATCTGCCTTATTTTCAAAAAAGGGGGAAAGCACACCCGAAACATCCAGCGATCTGAATGAAAATTACACCATCTGGTTCAGCATATCAAAGAAGCCCATTGTTGAGGTTTCGAGTTACTACATACAAAATAAAAAGGACTTTGTTGATTTTTTTTGCCAGAAGAAAGACGACACTTGTGTGTTTATTAATTTTTTCCCCTGGGTGTCAGTATTGAGTCAATGGTCCTAGAAGATCGGGAGAGGACTCATTTAAACAGAAATAAAAAGTTCTGGGGTGCTTCTTAAGTGACCAAAATATTGGAGTGCAACTAGCCCCCTCTTATACCCATTTTTCGTCCAAAGAAATCCAATCAAAATTTTGAGTTAGACATCTGATTTGTCATAGTTGAAAGGTCAAATATCTATGCCTATGAGGGTAAAAAATGGCCCAGATAATCCCCTGATAAAAGGTTTTAAGTTCCAAAATTTGTCCATTGTTCACATAGCGTTTGTTATAGGGAAATATGCGGAAGATTTTGGCCAAACAAATTTTTGCGATGGGGTATTTTCCGTAGGGAAAATTTTCTGCAAGGAGGAAAGCTTCCAGGAGAAATTTTACAAGGGTGCAGGGAAGTTACTAGTTTTTTTTATATAGAATCTCATTTTAATGATTAAATACAGCGTGGCTGTATTTAATCCTGGCTGTAACAACCATATTTCTCTAAAAGTTATAGAATTTTATATTTGTGTCAGTCTAAACTATTTTGTTCTATGATAGGAGGATCGGGTTTAAAATTTCAGGAAGCGTTTTTTAGGGTGTGGGTAAGGGGACCAACAATTTTATGTTAGGTGGAGGGGGTAGTGGATAAAATATTTTTACTGAGGCCCTCACAAACGACCAAACGGTGTGGTGTTTTCTCATTTTCAACCCTGTCGTGCCAAAGGCTCTTTGGCTAGTATAGCATAAATTTCCCCCTGCTGATTATATATTTTTTAATAGGACCGGTTCAACTCAGTTCCCAACAAGCATCAATTAAAAAAAAAACTTTCAAAATCTAAGTGGAGGTTTAATTTTGTTATTTTTAAGCTTTTCAATGAAAATGCCAAAGAAAACTAATTTTTTAAAGAAAATTTAAACTAAAGTTTTTTATATTTTTTTGGGGGGGAGGGGCAAAAAACTTATAGAGTAGACTCTCCCTATCCCTGTCTAATCGGTGCCAATGCGCCATACTTGTTTTGAGTTCTTGCCGCGTAGCACCTTTAATTGTTGTCTAGGGCAAAGAGGACAGATATTTGATATGCTGAAGTCCACCCTATATTGGATCGCTAAGTCTCAATAATAATAATAATAATAAAAAAAAGAAAACACACACCAAGTTCCAATTTTATATATGGCAGCAACAAAGAATGTATACAAATAATTTGTTCTAAGGGGGGGAATTTGTCAGGCAGAGAGTCAAGCTGTTTGAAAATTATCGGAAAATACACGAAAATCATAATGGCTATTTTGTTTCAGGGAAAACTGGGATCCTCTTCCGTTCAAACCTGGCTTGTCGACACTGCATTGCTTATATCTCCCTCCGTGTGTGACATATCTTTTAGCTTCTTTCTTTACTGCAAGGCTTTAGAATTCAAAAAAATTGTCAGATTTCTTATCTACTAAATTTGCCACATCTTAACATCTATTAGCAGTTATATTGTGTTCCCGTCTACTATGCTGTAAGAAACTTCATACATATATAAATATATATATATATATATATATATATATATATATATATATATATATATATATATATATATATATATATATATATATATATATATATATATACTAGCTGTTGGGGTGGCGCTTCGCGCCATCCCAACACCTAGTTGGTGGGGCGCTTCGCGCCCCCCCAAGCCCCCCCGCGCGCGTAAGTCGTTACGCGCCATATTAGTTAAGCGCCATTGTAGTTGTGTCCCTGTGTCCCACCTGTGAATAGGTATATATATATATATATATATATATATATATATATATATATATATATATATATATATATATATATATATATATATATATATATATATATATATTTATATATATATATATATATATATATATATATATATATATATATATATATATATATATATATATATATATATATATATGTTTTTAACTACGTAAAACATGCGAATAAACAACATTCTTCGCTGTCCCATTGTCTGTGCATATAAATAGATTGTCAGGTTTACTGACTCTTGAACATGCAATATATAATTGTCCATGGGAAAAAAAATCCATATTCAGATCTATACCTCATTATTCTAATGATGTGTCCCTGTGTCCCGGTCGTCATTTATATTCCCTGTGTCCCGGTCGTCATTTGTGTCCCGGTGTCCCAGTTTGTAATTTCTCTTTGAGTGTCCCGGTCGTCATTTATATTCCCTGTGTCCCGGTGTCCCGGTTGTCATTTGTGTCCCGGTGTCCCGGTCTGTAATTTCTAATCGAACAATCCCTGTGTCCCGGTCGTCATTTATATATCCCGCCTGTGCCCCCGGCGTCCCCGTTGTAGTTGTGTCCCTATGTCCCGGTCGTCATTTATATTCCCTGTGTCCCGGTCATGATTTGTGTCCGGGTGTCCCAGTCTGTAATTTCTCTTTGAGGTTCCCGGTCGTCACTTATATTCCCTCTGTCTCGGTCGTCATTTGTGTCCCGGTCTGTAATTTCTCTTTGAGTGTTTTTTCTTTTTAGTTATATATATATATATATATATATATATATATATATATATATATATATATATATATATATATATATATATATATATATATATATATGATGTTAATCTTACCTATATATATATATATATATATATATATATATATATATATATATATATATATATATATATATATATATATATATATATATATATATATATATATATATATATATATATATATATATATATATATATATATATATATATATATATATATATATATATATATCTTACCGGCTACAATTAAATAAATTGCCCAGACGGGAATTCCCATTTCCTTGGCTGCTTTATTCATTTGTTCTTTGACTGTTTCCCCGACAATTTCAGCGGTGCTCTTCGTGATTGGCTCTTCTTCAGGTGGAGCTGTCGTCATAGCCTTGAAGTCATCCTCTAGAAAATAATCGATGTTATTTCCCTGCTTTCAGTTTAATTTTTGCTCAGAAAGGGGGCAATGCGTGTAACACAATTAACCTTTGCAATGCTGAAGAGACGGAAAAATAGGAATTATAAAAGAAAGGATTAAGGGGTTCTGAATAGAACTAATTGGATAATGATAATTGCTGTTGAGATATGAAATGCAACTGCATATTTTTTGAGAGATTATCTGTCTTTTTTTATAATTGCTTGGAAGAAAGTTCTTCAACTTATAAGCGAAAGATGAAACATGGCCTTTGGTAATTAATTCTTCAGATGGTAGGAAACGATTATTTCATTTATCTGAATGGGCTACTGGTAAATATTAAAAGGCCCCAAAAAATTAGACTGCTTTCTGTTTATGTAATCATCCTTGTAGTAATATCAAGTTGATGCCATCTTTGCGGAATCACCCTTTTGTTGCCCAGTCTATACAAGTTTTTTTTGCACCAATCCCTTTCTTTACCCTCTTTATTTTTTTAGTTTCTTTGTATTTGCACGTTTAATAAATAAGATGTTTCTCGCACCAAATGCTTTCTTTGTCCTCCCTATTTCGAATTTTTCTTAGCATTAGAGACAGTTTTACGGTCAGCCAGAATAGTCAGCCAGAGTTTTCTTTATCGCAATTTTAACCCAACTATATCTCATTCATTCCAAAAAGATTTGTTATTTTACGGTTTTGATCGATACACAATCTAATAGTCATGAACCATGGTTCCAAGAAAACACACACACAGGAAGGTGAGCCTTTTCTAATTTTTCCAACTAACTTTTACCATTAAGATTGATCAAAATAATAGTTAGCATCCCTGAATCAGATACGAATGGCGTCTTCCTAACTTAGCAATTTTTTTAAGACGCTTTTAAGTTTCCGGTTACTATGGGTTAGAGTTCATTTTTTTTAGGGTGCGACCGACGTGGCAACCATGAGGGCCAGGTTCCTTCCACAAGTGAACAAAAGGTCCTGAATCTCAATATATAGTTATGCAACCTAATAGGTAATCACGATTATTAGTAAAGTGTTGTTAGACAACACTCTATACTTATCACACCTTGGTGTTAGACAAATAAAGAAATTTTTCTTACTATCAAATGCTTCGAAAACATATAATGAATGAAGTGTCGCATACTAGGAATTGCTAGCTATTGCACTGGTGACTTAGCTTGTGTGGTTCATTAAAAAAAATGGGATAGAACCGGGGCCGTATCTAAGAGGGATGGGTCACTAGGTTTGACCCCCCCCACTGAAATTTTTTTCCTCTTAAAAGTTAAAAAAAACTATAAGCTAATTTTTGCTACGATTTAGTTTTTTTAATTCTTTTCTGTAATATACGACCCCCCCCCCAAAGTGAAATCCTGGATACGATCCTGAGCAGAACACATAGAATGGGGTAGCAGCAGCCTTCCCGAAAGGCTTCCAGATAAGTAGTAAGAAGTCGAGATCAAATGGTATTGTAACTACTCAAGCAATGAGTCTTAGAGTTGGGAATACTGAGATTGAAGAAGTTGATGAATTCAAGTCCTTAGGAAGAACATTAGTTCAAGATGGCAGCTAGGCACAATTGTCCTTTCTTAGCTTTTATTACCCTTACCCCCCCCCCCCCCAAGACTTTGAATAATATTTTTTATGTTTTCATTGAAATAATGGGAAAGAACATAATTACCTCTCCTCCCCTACAGTCTGGAAAAGATCATTTTGGTATCTTATTTTAAAAATAAAAAAAGATCATGATCACCATATGTTTTCTTGAGTTAGCGACTCTGCCGGCAGCTGTCAAAGGGAGGCCATGGTTTGTATTGCCTGTGCAGATGCAGAATCTTGTCCATTAAATAAAGTTTGGAGATAAAATGCGTACCCTGTCATGCTGAGCTTGTTTGAATGCGTTTTCTCTGTATTGATAAGGTAATCGAGTCCTGAAGCTTGTATAAATTTGTTAAGAAAAGGCTTTCCCGTTTTGAACGAAAAACCGTCGACAAAATACACCTGCGATTTGTTGGAAATTTGGGATAACTAACAGCCAGGTCAAGGCTACAACCAAGGAACAAAAATAAATGAGGAAATCTAGCGCAGAAGCTGGTAGTATTGGGTTGTATGATTCCCATCGGACAAGGGTGACACTAAGATGCATTGCCTTAGGTTTTTTTTACCCACGGAAGAGCAGCAGACAACAGAACACACCTCCCTCTATTTTCATGAAAACAAAGGGCATTTCTTGCAGTCATCCTTCAAAGAGCCACGGACTTTGGCCCAAAATCGTCTAAAGTGCCGGTTTATTGCTGCTCTCTTATAGTAGTAGTAGTAGAAGAAGTAGATTCCAAGCGTGGGATGAGCTTGATTTTGATTAAGTAAAACAACAAAGAAGTAGAATAATTTTCTAAATAAAACCAGAACAAGAAAAAATATATCAAATATACAACTGTGTCACTCTTGTTCAAGAGAAGAAAGTCAAACTATTTACTAGTCTTTTCCTTTACAGCTTCTTTTTTTGCGGATGAGGACACCTTGTTGATTATACAGATGACGGACGTCCCAATTTTTTTTTCTTTTTTTTTCAAGATTGTTTATTCTTTATACTCTGACTTAATCTTGTGTTCGAGGCAATTTGTATCAGTTTCTAGATAGTGTTAATGTTTTACAATTGGTTTCTTTCATTTGGGAGGGAGATGTTCAGTAATCGACAGGGACTCAAAGGAAATAAAACACGAGGAGTGTCATGTGTCATGCCAAAGTTGTATGTTGTTCAAACAAATACTAACTTTGCTATTGTTAACTAGAACACCTATCTAAAAATGAGATATTATGAGCAACTGAGGAAAATTGCATTAGAAATTAGATTTTATGCTGGAAAAGTCGGTCGGACAAAAACGAAAAAATTAGACTACCTACAAAATGAGACACACACTTTGAATCACTTGTAAACAGAAACAATTACAATCCCCAAAAGCAATCAATATATCTTGTCTTCTGGTTGCACTCAACTATTATTTTCTATTATTCTTTTATATGCTTCTTGCGTGAAAGTAGGTTAAACACTTGTATGACTTCTCTTTCGCCATCAAGACATCACCTTAATTCAAAATGATTGCAAAAGGCCAGCTTCTTTCAATAAAAGTTTTACGACAGCAAATAATGTCTAGGTTTATTGTTAATTTGTTTTTTAATATCTTGACAAAATATTTTCTTTTGCATTTAGCAGCCAATTACTAGGCTACATTCACTAGTCTAAAGAGAGAAAATCATGGAATCCCAATTTGTACTAATATGTAGTTTAATTAATCCATCCACTGTAACTACTTGTATAATGGTTCCGAAACCAAAAAGATATATCTTGAAACTTAACATTTTACAAGCTGTAGTGCCCTCTCTAAGATTAAAATTTAGAAGAGGGCAGCCTGCCAACTCTTCAGTTGTCTATGTTGCGTCGAGCAGCCATGCTAAAAAATGATTCCAAGGACGACGTGATGATTGGAGACACGGGGATAAGGGCTCCAAATTGTAATAAAAGAATATGAAACTTAGGCTTCATAGATAAAATTCATTAGAAAGGTGGACATGTTGCACCTTGTTTGAAATTAGAGTTATACTTAATTTTCAATCCCTGTGCCTGAAGTGCCTAAAGTGAAGCTTCTGTGTCCAAGCTCAAAGATTCAACTCACTTGCTTTTTGGCACATTAAGGCTGCGGTTGAAACGTAAATGTCTAAAATCAGGACATTTAAAGTATTGGGGACAAGCAGTTTGGGTTTCGTGAAGGTCTTGGTGACCAAACCCACGCAGCTTTTCTTGAAATTTTTGAACTTCATAAGCATTCGAAAAAGAATATTTACGTTTGTGTTAATGACATAGCTAAATACATCCCCAAGGGATTTTATCTCTACTAAGAAGTGGTGTGGACCCTTGCATTTGTGCATGTCTGTGGACATAGTATCGAAAAGCATCAATTCGTGTCTGAGTAGGAGGTCGTGTGAGTAACCGTATTAATGTTCTTCGTGGAGTAAAACAAGGTTCAGTGCTAAGTCCTGTGATTTTAATAATGCTATTCGTTCGGCTACTCGTAATTTACCGCCATATCTAATTGAGCCACATGTAGATGCAAGTCATTTGTCATATGCGGATGATATTCTTCTTCTGTCTTATGACCTCCAAAGGTTACAGAAAGCTGTATACAGTGTTTGTGCTGAATCGGACTTTCAATTGCCACTTCTAAACAGAAATTCTTGTTTTCGGTTCGGGTTCCCAACAATCCCCAAATGCGGTTGTTCAAGTTGGTCCTACTACAGTATTTGCGTCTTCTTCACTCAAGTATCTCGGTCTCCCATTTGGGAGCTCGATTAAAGCTACTAGAACACTTATTATAAATTCATTGAAGGAGAAACTGAGAAAATCACATGGGTTGCTTGCTAGAGTAAAATGCCAATTTGATAAACGAACACTGGGTCGGCTATACAATTCATTTTTTGCACCGCATGTATTTTTCCTGATACTAGTGTGGCGATTATTTTCTCAAAGTGAGCGTAATCAATTCAGTATTTTTTCGGTTTCGCAAATATTTTCTATGTATACCCATTTGGATACGAAATAGTTACATTTCTAGGTGCTATGGAGCATTACATAAAAATAGTTGTTGCATCTTCTTACTCCTCGTCATTCACATTCTACTAAGGAATGGTTCTTAATGATTAGGCCTTGATCATTAAAATCCTTAGGATAACATTATGACTATCTTAAATCAAATTAAACTAGGCAGATATTTTGCACGTCGTATTGGATTTTCATGATTCATATTTCATTTTCATCAGTTAATATTTCATACATTACTGAAATGTCATACATGGGGCGAATGTTTTTGTGTCCACTTACCTCCCAGCCCACTATGTTGCTTAATGATTAACTTCCATTCTTTAAAATTAATATTGCTCTATGAGTGTTCTAAATCAGAATATATTTATCTATAGTGGATCTATCTCTACAGTATAAGTATTTTAGTACATCAACTATATATGTCTTCAGGTACAAATCTTGCAAATGGTTTGTGATTTCTCCAAAATTGATTTATATGGCTTTCTGCGCTAATAAATTACAGATATTAGGCTTCCATGGAAACAAAGTTTCTCCGTGAAAAGTTGATAGGGAAATTAAAACTTAAAACAAGCAAAAACCAGCTTAAATAAAGTGTCAAACACCACAAAAAACAACGGTTACTATGAAACAAAATGAAACTTGGAAAGAAGAGAAAATATAATGAACAATGTTACTAAATTAAAAATGCACTGAAATTACTGCAAATACTCGTAGGGAGTTTTTCTATCCTTCAAGTCTCCAAAACGCTTGAAGCATTTACTCTTTACTAAAATCTAAAATGTTTATTCAATCTAAAAGTTTTGTTAGCTATTTGTTTATACTTTTAAAAGAAAAAAATTAATAGGAAGCAAGCAGTGATAAATTACTTTTTTATCACAAAACCCTACTGAATGATCACAAATGTTTCATGTTGAGGAATCTTCATTTCTAACTTTTAATCTAATCAAAATCTAACTTCTATGCTTATGTTGGCTTAGGGCTCTTTTGGTGCCTCAATTAGTATTTCGGTGGCCAAAATACTTCATAATATACAAGCAACCACAAAAGCCTCGTTTTGTATATCAGCATATAAATTAAAGTGTTAGAAACATAAAACCTTTTTTTAAGTATTTAAATTGACTTACTACAGGAAAAGCATTAATCTTTACTAACAACTTAACAATTTGATCCCCACACACACAAATAAACACTCAAAACTATTTTTATGATGAATTATTGAACTGTCTTAACCCCCTCCCTGTTTTTGGAGGGGGAGCTATCAGCTCGGCATTTAATTTTTAGTTTAGGCTATATTGTGTCAGCACCCATTATTCTGGTATTTTTACCACTAGATTTTAAGGCAGTTTTAATCGATCAGGTTTTCGTAGCCTTGGATTTGTTTTTTTTTTTGTTGGTGTTGCATGTAATGAGTTGTCCGGATACTCCTTTCTATTATGATATAGTTAATCATGTTCAAACTATAGAGCTATTCAGTTGTCTCGGGTAAGTTTGTAGGGAACCGAATTTTGCGGGAGTCAACCGAGTTTTACAACAAAAAGTTATTCTGAGCGTTACATCAAAATATTTAAAATTATCTATGAGTTCTTTGAACCCATTTAAAGCTTGAATTAGCATCTTGTTTGAAATAAGTGATAAATCTTTATGCCAAAAAAATTGCTAAAATTCAATTTTTTTTTTTTAAATTGCTAAGTTAATCAAGTCTAATCTAATCTAACCAGAGACAAACAAGACATACCACTTGGAAGACTTCCTGTCATTGCTGCGTCTTGACCAATATTTATGGAAGAATCTACATCCCTTCTCCTGCGCCAATATTTTATGTCGAACTCTTCCATGCTCGCCACCTATTATGAAGAACGTAGCTAGATATAGGCTGCTAATCTGGAAATCAAAATACCTTATTGCACTATTTTATATAATGTTTTGATTGGTAAAACTTTGGTCTAAAGAAAAGTAGCAATACTCATTACAGTGCGACTGGGCGAATTTCGACCAGTCAAGCTTTTTTGTTTGACCCCGAACATTCATAGTCATCTTCATCAAATGTTATATTTAAAGTTTTTTTTAATGCTTGGTTAAAACCAATAAAAGTAGTTTATTTAAAGCAGTAAACATATCTACATGATTAGAGAAAAAAGGGATTAGAATCAAAAGGTCCTGTTTTTTTTTAATAATTGGTGTTTTTCAATACCTATACTATTTATTTTAAACAAAAATTAAATCTGTTGGCTAAAAGAAAGAAGACGAAACTAAAGTAAGTTGGCTTCTGTGAATTATTTAAAATATTAAAACCCTCGAAATATTGCAAATGCTGTGCTGCCCCTTGAACTTTTATGTTTCTTTCCTCCAAATTTATATTTATCCACTGGAATTTTTATTAGCTGAGGAAGTTATCAATGAAATTAAACAATAAAATTATAATCTTATCTAAACTTTTAAAACCATGACTATGAACCTTACGAATAGGTTTAAATTTTCTTAAGCTCTGTTATTCCTACTAAAACATTTTAATGAATTTTCTATTCTCACCCTTTGCTTTTATCTTTATTCAGCCACGTATAGAATGATTGGGCTTTTTGACCGTTGCTCCCACCACCTCAAAAATTCTGATTTTTCCCATGATTTCTTATATATTTTCTTATGGGTCACCAATTTTTTATTTTTTTCGAATTTTTCATAAATAAGTCTCTGCGTATCTGTCAGGTTTATCTTCTAAAACAAGGACACATTAATGGTACTAGTTTTTCTTGAAATACTCTTATTAAACTTCTTTTTTTAAAAGCGGTAAAGAATTAATATTTCTAGATTTCAAATAATTTCATTTCTTTAATAGAATTGTTAGCATTAATTATTAGTAAATTGCTAATAAAAAATAAATTTTTCTGGTAGGCCTACTTCAACCAAAATAACAAAAAACTTTGAACATTTAATAAAAATTTAATAAAAAGCAAAAAATGTGCATTTAAACTGAATTGATGAGTAAGCTCCTTGTGATGAAATTGTCGACAGATTGTGACAAGAGCCAAAAGTTTTCTCGGGAAGAGGTCAAGGTTCCAGAAAATCACCTTTTATCCAATTGGCTTAAAACTGCTTGACTATTGCTGGACGTTTTATGGATTTAGTGCTATAGATGGGATGCCTCTCTGGCCATTTTCTAAATGGCGCTACTGTACATATTCCTTAACATAGATTAAAAAAAAAAAAAAAAAAATCAAACTGGCAGCTGGTCCATTGTCTTAAAACCCATAATTTTATTTCTTTCTTTTCTAGCCCGTATGTTTTTTGATATCTCCTGTTACTCTTTCGGGACTTGAAAGCCTGAAAAACAAGATAAAAATACCTTTTTTGAGCTTCTATGATCAGAACTATCTTGAACAGAGTTTAGGATTTCAGGGTATATTGAATTTTATACAAATCTGAATCAAGAAAAACTGGAAATCGGATTTCACTTTTTATTATAGCACCAACCAACCAATTGTTTGTAGAAAGAAGGCTTCTTAGGCATAAGAGATAAGGCAAGACCAATTTCAGTCATCAAAATTTCATGTTTCTAGCTCCTTCTAGAGTAAAAATTGAAATTCCAGTTATCTTTGGAGTAGTTATTCCAGAAACCCCTTTCTTCAGAAAAAGAAAATAAAGAAAAACAACAAAAAACTGAAAAGTAATACCCCTATTGATCAATAAGGACACATGCGGGATGAAACTAGAGCATCAAAGATCAGGGAGTGTTATGATGGTACACAGATTGGTGAGTTTGAATAATAACATTAAAACTGCTAGGCGAATCATAGCAATCAGGGTTACAGACAGGAAACCAGTGTTTTGGAGCGGGAAGATGCATGCTAGTATAACCCTTTGCAATAAAAAAAAAACGCGTGTGATTCCACTAATAATATTCAATCACCTTCACCCAAATTTCTCTTTTTTACATGTTCTAAATCTACTGCCCCCCAGCTCAAAACCAACCCCAGTAATCGTACCTATTGTGTATTTTGGTAATCGCTCCTATTGGGTAAAAACAAATATAAACTATGGACATTCATTTGCAGCTTTTACTTTGTAAAAAACTATTTTCATTCTGGAAATGGTCAATTTTTGCCATTCAACGAATTTCTGGGTACTTCTTTATTATAGCGCCTATCTTAAGTTCTTAATCCATTGACGCATTGTAGAACCGGTTTCTTCATTATTTTCTTTCAGCTTGAGATAAGACAAAGACAAATGACATAATAGATGGGAAATATATAATTCGGGCTATATATTTACACAGTAGGTGGGCTGGGGTAAAGTATTTGGACAGTGTGAAGTCAGAAAACGGTTTTTATTTCATAATATGCAGAATAATTGTACTTAACACATTTTGCATGCAGACCCCCGCTATACTTTACCCCATCCCTGCTAATGTACAAATATATAGCCATAATCTCTTTCTAAAGTATTATATTTACATCATGATTTGTGATATATCATTAGGATTAGTCAGAAAAACAGGCTCTACTTAGATAAAGAACTAAACATAGGCATAATGACAGATAAGTACAAATTTTTCATTTAAAGTGAAGTCCGGCTTGAAAAAATCACAAAAGAATTTAAACTTCTCTCTGTTCTTAGTTCAGCTACACATGTCTAAAATAACTAGATCATTTTGTGTGATTTGCTATCTATGAGTGAATGACGTGCTTGCATGCAAAATCTTCAATTACAAAAAATAAATAAATATTTTTTTTAGTAGCCAACTGTTCAGCTGTTTTTTTCCTTTACTATTCTCATCCAATTTGTTTCAGATTAATCATACGTTAGTTTGATTACTAACGCAAGTTACTTTTGCTATTTCTATGCTTATATTCCTACTGGGGAGAAATTAACTGAAAGTAAATCCACTAAGAACGGATTCCAAACTTCTTATCGTATTTTTCAGAGTCAAAGGTTAGTTTTGGCATCATTTAATTTGCTACTGGACATTTTCCAAGGGAGGGGGGTATCGAGCAAAGGTATTTTGGGGCCAAGAATTAAATAACAGTGTTTCCAGGAAAATGTTGAATTTTAGTTAAAAAACAACATTTTTCTTAATTTATCCTTACTTTTGGTGTCACCACGGGAGCTGCCTCATTTACTCCCTATATGGTTGCCTTTATTTTCTTATTTCATTTATCCAGACTATGTTAACTGCTAGAAAGATTAGCTTAAAGACTGTGAATAAAGGCATTTTTGACAAAATATTAAATATGCACATTTTAAACAATTGACTTGCAAAATAAATCTCTACAAAAGAATAAATAATTCAACTACTTACAGATGAGGGTACTCAGTATTTCACTTTAAACAAAGAAAAATTGGCTTGAACTTGTTCGTCTTCAGCTTTCAAGAAAGCCTGTATCTCCATTGACAATTTTCAGCATTGATCTACAAGGACGAGAATGCGCCCAAGATCTGGAATTTTTCCAACAATCAATAGCAGATTTTCTACTTGGGAAAGCTGTCCCAGGGAAACAAAAAAAAAAGATTGTATTATTTGTTCAGAGAAATCTAACCCTTGATGGTGACGAACAGCAAGTAAAGAGCAATTTTGGAATATATACTACATCCTTACGACTGGTTCGGTATGACCTGCCTTGGAAAAAAGAACAAACACGCATGTGAAACTATCCTCCTTTGGTAAAATGGGCACTTTTAATTTTTTAAACAGTGGCTTTAGGGTTTTCATGCACTTTGAATTTCATTGCATAATATTATCGTAAATATATTGTAATGCATAATGCATTTCGTAATGTATAGTGTTTAATACGTAAATATATTATAATTGAAACTTCATATTTTGAGAAATTTTGGTTTCTTTAGACAAGGTTAGCTCTTTATTTACAGTTAAATACTACAAATGTTCAATTCTTAAGGATGGGGGAGGTTAACACTCCTTACTTCAATCCCTGTATTCTTTATACAAACTTCCTATTCGTATAACAACTCAGTAAAGATGATGGGATTGCCCAAAGAAAAGTGTACTACTTCAAATATCTCTCAAGAAGGGAAACGGGCGTGAGAATTCAAACATGCATTTTAGGATTTTGCATTTCCACGTTTTTCAACGTGATTTCTTCAAACATTTTTTTTTGTACAGATGTCCCCTTGGACACTGGCAGGTGAGCAATGCCTCCCTCTCCTTAGAAGCAATGAAGTATTCAAAAGTGTAGATAAATGGGAAAATGAGAAAAATTCTCATTTCAATTATAGTAAAAACAAAGCTCCTGGTAGCACTCGCCCCCTCCTCCCTGAGATATTTCCTGGTGATGCTTATGTTCCCAATTGTAAACTCTTTTATGCTGGTAAGTGGACGAATGTAAAGTTTTATATTAAATAGAAAAAAAAATCTCTACAGTAAGAGGAAAGCTTTTCATTTTAAAGAGTTCTAAACCATTTTATCCATTTTAAAAACGTTTCTGGGAACGGAAGGAGGCTAGAGATTGGTTTTCGTTAGTTTTAACCGTTTAGTTTGTGTTAACTAGGTGCATTTGTGTTAACTAGGTGCACATGTCAAACCATTTTCTACTGTTTTTCAAGGTACAAGTCTTCTGATTTCTTGTCTAGAAAGAGCCTCAGGACTGGTTTTTCTTCCTTAAGTTTCTTGATCAGGAGTTTACTCTTCTTAGGTCACGGTTGACATGTCATTTGTGGGGTATCTTTGAAATTGAATCTGATTTAGATTTCCTGTCTAATTCTTTTTATGATTTCTTGAAAAAAGTTATCCTGGGTACATGTGATGCGTCCCAGTTGAATCCAGTATCAAAAAGAATAGCACCGTTAAGTTTTTGGATGGCTTCTGGACTCCTTAAAAGCTGGAGGGAGAAAATGATCTCTGGAAGGCTTAGAGGTCCTCTAAGCAAATCTTTGTTTGGTTTGTGACTATGGCTTTCCTGAGCTTACAGAAGAGTTTAAAATTTGCTTTGTCAAAAGACTAAATCATCATATTATCATAAAAAGCTCTCTGAGTGCCGTCAAGAAATAATCTTATAATAACCTAAGTTTGATTTTTGTTGCAGTTGTTTAAGAATGACACCCGAATCACAAAAGCTATTCAATAAGAATAATAACCTCTTTTAGAAGTTAAGAAAGAATGTTTAGCATAAGAGGGAGCTATTGAAGTAAGGCAACCCCTGTCAAATACGTACTATTTTCTGTCGTTTTAAGTTTTAGTGTCGCTTCTTACTTTCAGTTAAAATGTGTTTTTATTTAATTTATGTTCATTTTTTAAATAATTTTGGGAAATCCAGCTCCTCCTCCATGGAAAATTCCCTTCCCCACGAGTAATTTCTCTATAGAAAGATTCTCCCACGTAACTTAAATTAGTGATATTTGTGGAACTGATTTTGGAAGAGATATTAAAAGAACAGCCAAAGAGGTCGGAACTATTTTTATGAAAATGAAAGTCACAAGTTGAAAAATCTCAAAAGACTGAAGTGAACGAAAGAAAAGATCTTTAAAAGATGCACGTAATATTTCGTGTTCGATTAATTACTTTACTTTGCTTTCAGTTGGAAAAATCCTTGTTTTTCTCTATTTAATAAGAAAAACAAGCCGAAGATATACAATATATTTGGTTTATTATCACATTAAAATCACAGTTATGAAGCTTTTTAACATAAGATTAAATGCTAAGATTCGCCAGAAAATAACACAAAACAAATCATGGCTTATATCGGACATTATTTAACAAAATTCATTCTTTAACGTAAAGAGCAAGGTATTGGTGAAGGGACGAAATTCCAAATATACGTAATATGAGGAAGTTTGCCCCCTCGTCAGTACCTCGCTCTTTACGCTAAAGTTCGAACTTTTCTCTAATTCTTTAAGAATGACCCCTGAATCACCGTTTAATTAGAATAAATAGCTCTTTTGAATAAAAATGATTTAGCGTAAAGAGCAAGGCACTGACGAGGCGGTGAACCCCCACATACGTAATAATTTCTGTTCGTTTTAAGTTTTAGTGTTACTTCTTGCTTTCAGTTGAAAAAACTCCTATTTTTGTTTAATTTCTGATTATTTTTTAAAATAATGCTGGGAAATCCAGCACCCTCTTTATGGAAATTCTCTTGCCCCATGAAAAATTCTTCCATCAAGTCCTCCCACATAACCCAATAACATTTCGTTACCAAGACTCTTTGATTAACTGAGGAATCGAAGAGGGTGGGCTATAAGCTCAATACTCATTTGTATCCTGTTTTGTTAAAATCAGTAAAATTAAAGCCTCTTCTGAAAGTTGTTTTTCTTCTCTACCTGATTTTAGGTCTTAGCTTGTCTTAAGGGCATTCAGGGGCAGATCCAGGGAGCCGGAAGAGGCCTTAGGCCCCTCCCCCACAAATATTTTTCCAGTGCCCTCATTCGCATGCGGGAGGGGCGACCCTCCCCCAAAGACATTTCTGGAACACTTATTTTGTTCTTTTTTCTTTTTTAATCTTATTTAAAATAAACTTGTCAATTTGGTGCCAACCTCGAGTCACATTGGCGCCCCTGGTCCAGTGGCCCCTGTGTCCAACATTTTGATCTGGATCTGTTAGAGATGGAGACATGAAATTGCTCGCACGATCAGTTTATGAATCATTTCGTCGAAAAATTATAAGATAAACCTCGTTTTCAGAAAAAATTAATCATATAATTAAACTTACTTGCTAGATCTTCATCTTTAGATTGTGTTTTCTTTTTTCTTTTTTCGGCAGATTTTTTTATTCTCTTTCTTAAGAGTCCGTTCGTCTAGGATACGGTTTCTGGGCGGCAATTATGGGGATATGATAAGGCAACTTACAACATTGATTCATGTTAAGGAGTAATTTTTTTGAACTGCCCCAACTCACAACCCCACTCAAAATAATGCTTAATTTTAGTTTTGCGACTAACTAAACAGCAAATGGCCCAATAGCTTTCATGTGATAAACCTATCTATCAATTTATTTTAACTGTATAGCTAATTTAGCTGAAATTAGATGAAAGAAAGAATTAAAAGCAATTTAGGCCAGAGACAGATCCATGGGTCTGGAGGGGACGACCGTCCCCCCAAAGCACTTCTGGCACCCTTATTCGTTTTTTTTTCTTTTTCAAACTTTTTAAAATAAACTTGTCAATTTGGTGCCCATCTCGAGTCAATTGGCACCCTTGGTCCAGTGGCCCCCCAAGATTTTTTTCTAGATCCACCCCTGAGGGCATTTGAACCTGTCTCTAAAGTTGAAGTGGCCGGAACAGTTAATAATTGACGGGTTCTTCATCGTATGGCCCAGACCGCATTCCTACCTGTCAAGGTTGTCCAGTTCATTTTTCTTGTAATCATTCAGCGCTGCCAATGTAAAGAGCGATGTGGGCACAATGTGTTATTTATTCATTTTATTAATTTTTTTTAGAGCGGGGCACTTCGTATAGAAAGAGTTTGAAAGGGGTTCATTCGATTGGGAACCGAAAGTGTTAGTGCTCTTTTTAATAGTCAAAAGTAATTTGAGGCACCACGTCTTCTTTCCCAAAATGCATGCGATAGAAATTTTGAGATAGCCATTTGGTTCAAAATACTCTAAAAATCATATGCCAAGGCCCTTGGGCTGAAAACAACCAATCAGAACCAAGAGGCAAGGGTTGTAAGTTATGCCCCTGGGCATATAAGGTTTTTATGGACGGAATGGTCGTATAAACCTTATTGGAGACACCTTTAATTTGAAATTGAAAATTCTTGTTTTCTTTTACGTGTCAAAAGTGATAGAGGGCCACTACCCTGCACCAACAGCCTCTTTTACCCACCGCATCTGGTCGAAATTTTGAGATAACCATTTTGTTCAAAATAGTCCAAAGGAAATATAGCAATGGGTTGACGTGACCCACCAGAGCCCTGGAGCAAGGGTTGTAAGTTATGCCCTGGGGGCATATGTGGTTTTCATGGACTGTGTGGTCGTCTAAACTTTGAATGAGGTTAATTTGATTTGAAATTGGAAGTTATAGTGCCCTGTTTAAGAGTGAAAAGAAAATTTAGGGCGACCAGCCCTCAGGGCAAGGACTGTAAGGTAGGCGATTCATTCACTGTATACATATAGTATATGTTATTGAAAAAGGTATATGTGTTTGACATTTACTTTCCAAAAAGACATATGCCTTTTAGGCAAGTGTTGAACTAAATCCGCCACTTTTGACGGATTATCAAAAGGGCGTAACTCAGGAATGACTGAGTATACTTACTTGGAACTTACATTAATTTTATCACTAGTACTACTACTGTCGCTATTACAACTACTACTACCACTACCGCACTACTACATTTACGATACTAAGGGGGAAATTTGAACTAAATCAAAAGATAATATGTACATGCACATATCCAAAACAGCGCATCTTAAGAATAGATTTGGGTATTAAGTTGGAACTTTCAGAGAATGCATAAAGAGGAAATTGAATTAACCAAAAGTACTACACATTAGTACTAATATAACTACCACCACTAGCATTGGTACATTTACTACTGTTGCTACTACTACTTCAGCTACTACTTCTATAACAACTACCATTGTATGGCTAAGAGTATTGAGGTGAAAATTTCTAGAAGTATATGAATACACAGGTTATCAAAAGGACCGGTTATCAAATATATAGGTTATCAAATATACATGTTATCATAGCAACGGCTAGCTGTATTAAGTTGAAACCTCCAGGACTTAATAAGAGGGATGCTAAACTAACCAAAAGGCAATGTGTCAATACTACTGCCGCTACAGGTACTAGTCCTGTTAATATTAATACTACTACTATTAATGCTAATACTACTACTGCGACTACTATTACAACTATGCCTATGGGTACCGTATGCCATATGTATGCAGGTTCTCAAAAGGGCGAAACAGGAATATCTTAGGAACAGTTTGGTCCATGAAGTTGAAACTTACAGTGCTTGTCTTGGGGGATGTTGAACTAACCAAAAGACAATATTTGCATCCTATTGCTACTGCTTCTACTCATGCTACTGTTACTGCTACCACTTATACTACTACTATCACTGGTACTACTACTACTGCTATTAAAACTAAGGTTAATAATAGTAATTCTGCTGCTACTATTACTATTGCTACTACCATAACTTTTGGTACTACTGCTACTTATGCCACTAAAGCTAAGGGTATAAAGGCAAAATATTTTGGAAATATTGAGACTGTCTTGAACTAAGTCAGAACATTTTCCGGAACATTGCATATGTTGAAGGGAACGTTGAAGAAGCCAAATATGCTATGCACATGCTACTGCCACAACTGTTGCTACTACACAAGCTAAGGGTATTAAGATTAAGCTTTCAAGGAATATTGTGGCGGATATTGAACTAAATCAAAACAAAAACTATGAGTATTTAGATTTTCAAAAAGATAATAAACCAGCATCTCAAGAAGGGCAATATTATTATGTTAAACCTTTAAGGGTAAGTTGTGGAAGATTTTGAACGAGCCAGAAGGCACCATGTGTATAGTATTAATATTACCACTACAGTTACTGCAACTAAAGACACTGAGGGTATTAAGGTGAAACTTTTATGGAACGTTCTGAAGAAATGCATATAGGTTTTCAACATCATAGGCAGCACCACTTTATAAAAGCTAGCAATATCCTTGAAACTTTTAAAGGAGCTGATTCGATTTGACAGAGATTGGAGGGCAAGCAGACATCCTCCTAAGCCCATTAATTTTCCAAACACATCCAGTCAAAATTTTTGAGACAGTCATTTTGCACAGCATAGTAAAACAGTCCAGTAACTATGTCTAAAGGGATATTAGATTTATCCCCCCCAGTTATGCAATTTCCGCATTATGCTTTAAAACTACATCAAAAGGCACTGTGTGTGTGGTTGCCAGTAAGACACCTCAGCAAAAACCTGGAAACGACTGGGGTATGGAGTTGGAATTTTAAAGGCTATTACCATTACTACTACTGCTCTTACAATTTAAATAAATGAAAGCGGTATAAGTTTATCAATGTTCTCAAAGGACATGAATAGAATTCTTTGGAAATCAGATTAAATTTTATTTTCAGGTCGACTTGAGGAGATATTAACCTAAATGAATCAATACTATTTCTGTTAGGAGTAATAATTGCTGAAAAAGTTTCTCCAACATACCAATAGCAACCCAAACTATGGATTCTTATGAAAAATACGAAAAACGAAAAGATATTATTATCTTTTCAGTGAATAAGAGTAAGTCAATAAAAAAATAGAAATTAATGTTTGAAATTTTCCCACAAAACAAGTTTTTCAATAAAAAGGAAAGAGCTCCATTCGACCAAAAATGAGCAGAAATTGAGTCAAATAATCTTCAAGCATAAAACTGCTACAAATAAATGGTACCCAAAACAAACGGAAATTACGTAAATAATCGAATCAAACTCAAAACGAGTAAAATTAACACCAGTAAGGTTGACGACCCTCATGCTCTCTCAAGAACAGAACATAACTTGCACTCTGCTGAAAAAAAAAATGAATTTGGACTGACGGTTGAAAATGTATATACTGATATTCATTTCTTATAGTCTTGATAATTTTTTATTTATTAAAGTCAAGAAAGTAATTTTTTTTATTTATTTTGTTTTCGCAAAGGGCAAATTATGTTCTGGTATAAAGGCACAGGTTTTTTTGAGCTTTCGAACGAACTATTTATTCTAATAAAACGGCTTTTGTGATTCAGGGTCGTTCTTCAAAAATAGGAACAAGATTCTATTTTTTTTTATTTAATATTGGAAAGGAATAACATTAAAAAGGAATTATACCACTTATAGAGTTTTGTCAAGTCTATTTTTCCTGTAATTTAGTATAAATTGTAAGTGTTTTTACATTTTATTTGGGTAAATTTTGCAGTTACAGCCACTTATATTTACAATTATATTTTTGTTAACTTATTTCCGTGAAATTTTCCTTGGCTTTCTGTTTTTGATCTTTCATCTATTATCCCTATTTTATATTGTTTTGTAAATTAAAAATGGAAGAAAAATCTCAGCTTCCATATTTTGTACTTCAACACTTCTGATTCAGCTTTGAAAAATTAGAGTTAGTGTAAATACATAAAGAATTTTTTTGTTTATAAATTTTGCCTCCGTGTAAAAGGATTTCCTGTGAGGAAGACATCCTTTTCTTTGTAGAAGCAAAAGTAAATTTTTTTTTGGTACGTTTAGTTATGCTTATTTATTTTCTCTTTCTTTGGTTAGTTCAAATATGGCAGTAACCCATTTTGACTCTAGTTTTCTATTGTCTAGAAATTATTAAGAGCAAAAAAATATGATAAAGTTCATGTTTAGGATATTTGATCATGGGCAATATTGTGATTTAAATGAATGCTAATTCTATTTCATATTGAACAAATAATAATTAATTTCAAAAGAAACACTAGTAGTGTTTCAAAAGCAACAAAGGCAACCAAATTCGGCCATGGTCCTTTTCTAGCAAACCAGATTGTCTATACTACAGATATGGCCCTTAAGGGTTGTCCTAGTTAAATGTCAGCTAGCAGAAATTGAAAAACAAGAACTTTGGATAGTGGTTGAGTGACATTTTTTTTTTGGAAGCAATAATGAGTAAAATTACAAAAAAGAGAAAACAAAATATTCTCTGATCCCATCAATTGAAAGGTCTATGCTGAAGTGAATCAAACACTTAATTTCGATACTCTACTGCTTAACGATGTCAGATATGATATTTTATAATAAAGGAGATGATTTCATATAAAATATAACATTGCCATAGTGAGTATTATCTAATAAAAAGCTATATATATATATATATATATATATATATATATATATATATATATATATATACTCAACTTCTTTCAAATATCCTTTAAGGATATCCATTTTTTCAATGTTTAAAATATATTTGCACTTTCAAAGTTCGTTATTAAAACACCAGTAACGAACTATTAGCACTAAGGTGTACCTACTTTCAAAGCAACCTCGGTCACTAAGATAAGAATCATTGAATTTTAATTTAATGGTTATTACAGACGCTACCCATTATTTCCTAAATGGTTCGTCCTAAATGGTATCCGTCCTAAATTTTCCTAAATGGTTGATTTCGTCATGACTTATTAAAATGGTAATTTTTGAAATGCTATCTCGAAAAGTATATCTCTTTGTATCCTCGGCTATGGAGCTATTGATTAGCCCAGATCAAAAGAAGTTATATATTCTATCAGCAGCATATCAAGTTTTGGGTTTGGGATACAAATAGTTGGCTTTTGGAGGAAAGGAATAGAGCTAAATTGAAAGACACTATCTACCTGCAATGTCTCGGGAGAGGGAATTAATGGTATTGAGATAAGATAGGGGGACAGGTGGCATTAGTCATATTTTTAAATGCTGTCTAACCTTGGGAAAACATTTTTTCTGGGCTGTTGACATTATATAAATGAAAACACAGAGCTCACGAGGATGGTTTTCTGAAATTGGTGGTGGAATACCTTTGAAACTTCATGACTCGATAAAGGATTTATTTTTCCGTACATAAATTCTTTTCCGTGCATGTTTTTCCAGGTTACTAAGGCCTATTTGAGTCCATATAATATTTCTTTGGTAGAGGATGGAGGTGTGCACTGGACACCTTCAAAACCAAAACTTATTGCTTATATTGATCCGAAACAGAATTTTGTCACTGGGCTTAGGCCCAATAGAATTTCTTAGAATATCTAGGATTTTTTTGGAGGGAAAGAACTTTTTATTGCTTACAATTTTTGGACTTAGATGTTTTTGACTTTTCTAGACCACACTTCTCCTCAAGTTTGAGGTTCAAGAGTAATACACCAATTGAATTCAGAAGATCATGAATGGCTGGTAGGTAGGGTTTTTTAAACTAAGGATGTTCCATGGCATACAAACACATAAAATTTGGTAAACACTTTTTTTAGTTTTAATATTGCTCTTCACCTTCCCCTGAAGGTCCAGCATCGAAATATTACACGGATTGAATTCAAAAGTTTAAGAATGGCTAGTAGGGAGGGGTATTCTTAAACTATAGATGATATTTGCTACACATACTAATATACTTCAGTAACTAAAGAGATTGTAAATGTGTTTTAATGAAACAAAACTGTGTGAAAAACAGTCCCAACCAATAAGCATACGACAGAAGAAATTCAGGTTACGAGCCTTTTCCATTGGTATATTTGAATCGTTATTAAAACTTCTTTTGTTAGACATGTTGAAACTTCAAGCTCAGGTCAACTAATGATATTTTCGCTGACTAGTTTGCAATATTTTATACCAACACTTAAGGCCAAAATAATCATTGGATGCTCTCCATATGGTCTGGACCGCTCGGAACCACATAAATAGAACACGGAGATACGGCTTTCACGGTAAGAGACTGTCGCAGTACTTTGACAATATGCTAGGCAACCAAATGCAGGTTCCCCGAAATATTTATCTAAATGGCATATTAACAAGACCAGACGGTGACTTTCTCGAAAAAAAGATACAACACGAATGATTACGCACTGCTCTCCAAATGGACTCAGCAGCTGCAATCATTATGCAGTTTCAAAGACAATATATTTGACAATCAGACTGTTACGCAATTCAATAAGAGAATAGCACAATTAACTTGACGATAAACTAATGATTAACAACAGTTGACTTGCGCCCGGAAAAAATTTATTTATAACATTTGCTTAGAACTTATTTCTAAGAAGATAAAAAAATCAATGACTTGTTGGCTTAGTTGACTAACGTGTTTTTCTCTTACCTTAGAAAGTCTCAGGTCTCAAATTCAATTTCTACACCAGACAAAAATTTAATAAAATAGGTGGAAAGTGCTTAGAAGCTAAAAACCGGCCGTTAGAAAAGAAAAACTGTCGTTATCAATAACTCTAGTTAACAATAACGCCATCTGTAACTTAGTTATGTAGATGGGGGTACTGGGGGAATCGCCGTTGAGCCTTCTTCGTGATGTTTAACCACTAAGGAAGAAAAGAGTAGTGGCTACGACCCCTTCCTAAGGCATTAAAAAATTAACTAATTTCTGTGTATATCTGAAGGCTGAATGAAAGTTAGAATGTGCTGGCATTAAAATGCAGCCTTTAAGACATCTTCTCTTCTCCCTAAGTACAAAACAATCAGAGAACCGTACTGTCGAGGCTTAAGGCTCTCAAAAATTTTTTTGGAATTATGTATTTTTTTTTTCCAATGAAAGATCATGGATGTGTGATTACTTTTCAGATATAGAAAAGGACCAAATATCAAAACAGTTTTAGGATAGGGGATGATCCAATCCCTTCAATATAAATAAAAGAACTGAAACTGTCAATTTACGATCAAATGAGCATACTTCGAAGTTTCTAAGAGCATGAGGGGGAGGTTGAGGGTGAGGAATGGACAGCAGCCTCCTATACGGAATAAATTCTGCCCATTCTTGGGCTGAATTTTACTCTTTACTTTTATAATAATAGCGTTGACCAGAAATATTCCCAGAAATCAAGAGAGATTAGATATCATTTTCTACCTCCCCAATCCTCCTTCCTCCGAATTAATTCTATTTTTGTTTGAAAGCTCAATAAGAGTTAAGATTTTTTGCAATTAAAATGAACACTTTGAGGCTGTAAGAAGTATTTTTTTTTTTTTTTTTGTAAGAGGTATTTTGTATTTTAGACCAACAATTTGCGATTTATTAGGATATATTTTTGTTTTGCAAGAAACATTTTCGTTTTATAAGGAGTATTTGTATTTTGTGATAAAAATTCGTGATTTTTAGGATATAATTTTATTTTTTAAGAAATATTTTCTGTTTTGTAAGAAGTATTTTATATTTTGTAAGAACTATTTGTGATTTTTAGGTCGTATTTTTTTTTTTTTTTTTATTAGAAATATTTTTTTGTTTTGTAAGAAGTATTTGTATTTTGTGAGAACAATATGTTGTTTTTTAAGATTTATTTTTGTTTCGTAAGATTTATTTTGTTTCGTAAGTTTACGAACAGTTTGTTATTTTTAGGATGTATTTTTGTTTGGTAAGAATTATTTTTGTTCTCAAGAAGTATTTTGTTTTGTAATAATAATTTGTAATTTCTTATTATGCGTTTTGTTTTGTTAGAATTATTTTTAAGAAATATTTTATATTTTGCAAGAACAATTTGCAAATTTTTAGAATGCATTTTTTTTGTAAGAGCAATTTTTTGTTTTGTATAAAGTATTTTATATTTGCAAGAAAAATTTGTGTTTTTTAGGATGTATTTCTGTTTTGTAAGAATTATTTCTTGTTTTGTGAGAAGTATTTTTTGTTTTGTAAGAAGTGTTTTTTATTTTTAAGAATAATTAGTGATTTTTAGGATGTATTTTGTTTTGTAAGTACTATTTTTATATTACGAAGGTTAAAACTACTACTATTAACTCTACTGCTATTACTACTACTGCTACTACTATAATTACTGGTGCTACTACTACTGTAAATAAACCTAAGAGTATTAAGGCGATATTTATGTATCATATAGACAGTTCAACTTAAAGTTATGCCTCAAGTTTCTTTATCGGTTGTCCTGGTCGGTTGGAAGAAAAGTCTGCATTGACCCTAAAGGAGCCAGATCCCCGTTTTGAGAGATTTCTTACCCAAAGCAAATACTATTTCCTTAAAATTTTAATTGATTCTAAATTATATTTTGCTTGAAATACATAGTGGGGTATCCTTTAGGTTCAATTCTGTTTTCGATAAAAAAGAAACATTTCATTCGATACCTGAAACGCACAAAATGAGGTTAATACTATCGAATCCTTTCACTTACAGGAAACTATCACTTATCCTTTCACTTAAAAGGTTTTTCATTTGTTTTGACAAGTTTTCATTCGAGACCTGAAACGCACAATATGAGGTTAAAGCTATCGAATCCTTTCACTTACAGGAATTTGTTAGGCCAAGCAAAACCTATCAGATTTTAAAAAGTCAATTTATTCTTGTAGACTATCAATTAAAACACATTATTTAGAAAATATTCAAGTACTCAGCACCTCTAAAAGGCTCAATGACGCCTATTTTGCATTCCTAGATGTTTGCTGACCGGCCAGCTCAGATAAAATAAAAGGTACTTCACAAGCAAATGTAGTGGCTATTCACATACTTATAAACACTATTTCAGCACTAAGCTACGTTATTTGACACACTAGAAAACACCCCTGCTTCATCTTCTCTAAATTAAACCTAGTTTGGTCACTTTCCAATAAATCATCGAAGGATTCTATTTTATGGTGCTAGGTGTTTCCCAAAGACCCCCCCCCCCCCCTGGGTGAAATTCCCCTACAGAAAATTCTTCGTCGGAAAATTCCCCCGGAAGAGTCCCCTCACATAAAAATTTTCCCTGGATGATTCCCCCTCTAATATTCCCCTTTTATAGTTTCGGATGTAAAGGAAATCGAAAGTTCTACTCACCTGTTTAAGTAAGAGGTAACGCTATTGCGTTGCCTATAGTAAAGAGCCATAAGGCTTCAATATATTATTCCTTTTTTTTATTAAATATTCTTCCCAGAGGTACTTCATATGTAAGGGGTGTTCATGTAAACTTTGGGGGGGGGGAGCTCTTTCGATTGCAAATTAAAAATTATAGTACTGTTTTTAAGAGTCAAAAGTATTTGGAACGCAACCGGGCTCTCCCTCATGCCATTTTTTCCCAAAATGCCACCGATCAATATTTTGAGATAGCTATTTTGTACAAAATAGTCCAAAGATCAAATGCTCATGCGTCAAGGGTCGCAGCCACCCTTCCGCTCTGGTACAAGAGCTGCAGGTTATGCAACTTGCTCATTGTAAACATATAAGGTTTTGTATTAAGAAAAAAGGGCATGTTTGACCCTGGATCTTCAAAAAAGCTTAGGGTATTAAAGTGAAACTTTAAGGAAATGTTGAGAAGGATGCCATCGAAATCAAAATACACATGTTGTAAAACTATCCTTGCCAGTTGTCAAAAGAGTGTTCCAGAAATATCTAATAAATGGCTGATGATTTTAGGTTAGAATTTTCAATATATGTTAAGGGTGAGTGGAAGAGAGATTGGAGTGCAACCAACCCTTCCTCCTCTTGCTCTTTTTGGTGGTACCCTTAGACTGATAAAAATCTTGAGAAGCCATTTTATTAAAAATGCTCACAAGAACTAATAGCTATGGATCCGGGGATGCCATGTCCCCACAACCCCAGGAAAGGATTGTAAATTATTCAATTTTTCTAATCTCATCATTGAAGACTTATGATTGGGAGACATGACCTGAATCAGCTTGGTCACCAATAGGAACAAGGACACTATTACTTCCCCTAGCACCAATAATCAAGGTGTAAACCAAAATCTTACGTGAGAACCAAGAAGGATCAGACAAGAAGTCCCAAAAACTCAGTCAGTTTTCATATAAAAACTCAATGAGGCTTAGAAAATTAGCCCATGGGACGTAATTCTATAGGAATCCTACCCCCCCCCCCCAAATTCTACTCAATGCCTACAGTCTCCCCTTAATAATACATCACTGCAAACGCCAAAAAACATTTTGTGCAATAAAAAGGGAGATGTTACCCTGCAGCACTCGTGTGGACATTATTCACATTTTTTACACGGAAAAATTCCGCCAGATAATTTGATCCCAGCTGAAAATTTTTCCCGGACATTTCCCACGTAACATTCTCTCCATTAGTAAAACTGTTCATCAAAAAAGACAGTAAGACAAATAAAAAGAATTCTGTAGATGAATTCAGGGATGTTCTTTCCAGAAAAGTTCTTCTCCTCTGAAAATTCTTCTCCAGAAAATCCCTTCACTCTCGCCGCAAAATTGCCCCGCAAAAAATGTCGGTATGTTTCCTAATAGCAAATACTATATATGAAGAATGGAAAATTCCAAAACTTACAACTATTTCCCTAGAGGCTGTGAGGCTGTGAGGGCTCTGGAGGGTTGTGTTAACCCTGGAGGCACTGTTAAATATTCTTTGGACTATTTTAAGCAAAATGGCAACCACACATTTTCAATCAGGTACTTTTGGTGAAAAGATGGGTTAGTGGGGGGGGGGGGGGTGAGGCTAATTGACCTCCATCACTTTTGACTCTTAAAAGGGAAATAGACCTTCCAGTCTCAACTAAATGAGCTACCTCTAAACCATCCTTTCATGATAACCTTAAATGCCCAAGGGGCACAACTTACAACTCTTGCCCCCAGGCTCTGGTGGTTTGTGTCAACCCTAAACGCCTTGTTATATGACCTTCGGACTATTTTGAATACAAAGACTGTTTCAAACTTTTTATTGGATGCGTCTCGGGAAAACACGACGTGTGTGTGGGTAGCTGCGGTCTGAGCGCTTTGACTCTTAAAAATGGCACTAGAAATTTTGATTATCAATCCAATCCAAAGTCCCCTACATAGATTATGCGACCACCCTTTCTGTAAAAGCCTTAAATCTCCTCAAGATATAACTAATAGCCATTGCCCTGAGAACTGGGGGGTTGTCTTTCTCACAGACATAATTTCCAGACTCTTCAATTACGATGAACGAAATTGCTATTTCCAAATTATAATTGGAAGCGTTTGAGGGCATGATGAGCCTTGTGCAGGGGCTTGTTTCTCTCAAATTACTTTTGACTCTTAAAAGGGACTAGAAGTTCCAGTTTCAAATCAAATGAGCCTTATCTGAAGTTTTGATGACCGTCAATTCCACAAAAAACATTATATACCCCCAGGCTATAGCTTACAACCCTATCCCAAGGGCGCTGGGGGGATGTGTCTCTATTGTTTTATGTTCTTTGGACTATTTTGAACAAAATCGCAATATCAAAATTTTAATCAGATGCATTTGGAGAGAAGAGTGATTTTTTTTTGGGGGGGGGAGAGCTAGTTGTCCTCCATCACTTTTGACTCTTAAAATTGAACTATAACTTTCAATTTTCAACCAAATGAGCCTCCTCTAATTTTAAACAGCCATCCCTTCCCTTAAAACCTTAAATGCCCCGGGGCATAACTAACTACCCTCACTCCCTCCCGTCTCTGATGGTTTGTATCAACCCCAAAATATTTGTTATATGATCTTTGGACTACTCTGAAAAAATTGCTGCCTCATAATTTCAATCAGATTCGTTAGATAAAAAGAAAGGTAGTTGGGGGGGGGGCTATCTGCCCTCCATAACTTTTGACTCTTAAAAGGGAACTAAAACCTATTCAACCAAATGAACCTCCTCTGAGGTTTATACAACCATCCCTTCCATAAAAACCTTAAGCACCTAGGGCATAACTTACAACCCTTACCAAGGCTTCTGGGGTTTGTTTCAACCTCAAAAGTCTTGTTATAATTATGTTTGGACTACTTAAAATAAAATGATTATCTCAAAATTTATATAAGGTGAATTTCGGGAAATACGACGTATGTGTATGCGTGTGTGTGTGTGGGGGGGAGGGTAACTGCCCTCCGATCACTTTGAATCTTAAAAATGGCACTAGAGCTTCCGATTACCCATCCAATTAGCCTCCTCCGAAGCTTCTACGACCATGTTTTCTATAAGAACCTTACATGCCCCGAGGGCATAACTTGCAACCCTTGCCCTGAGGGCTGTGGGGGGGGGGGCTGTAATCCTCAAAGACATGATTTCCGGATCTCTACTTTGAACAAAATAGCTAGCTCAACATTTTTATCGGAAGTGTTTGGTGAAGTGGTGGGCATGATGGGGGCATTTGCCCTCCGATCACTTTTGACTATTTAAAAGGACACTAGCCCTCTCAATTTTCAATCACATGATCTTTTTTAGAAGTTTCTAAGACGACTCCTTCCATACGAAGCGCCCTGGCCTAAAACAAACCAGAAAACAAATAAATAATAAATTTTGCCAACGTCGTTCTTTACTTGAACAACGCTGTTGCGCTGCCTATGATTCCCACTCATAACTGGGAGAAAAGATCTTTGGGAAGGTAGGTAATTGAGAAGTTTTCATGAATATTTGACTGAACCCTAAGACAAAATAAAATACTCTGAAAAAGATTTTAATAATGAAAAGACGTTGTAAATCAGGAGTAAGTAAATTGCACTCCTGCATTACTCTATAGATCAAACTAAAATATCCCTATTCGTTATTTCCACTTCGCAAAGATACACTTTCGCATAAAGCCCAACACTATAGAACTTGAAGTATAGCACAGCCTAGAAGACTGAAAAGCCATTCTTGATCACCTTTATGCTGCATAGAAATTAGGGATGATGGATTTTACCACGTCCCTATATTGCAACTTCAATTCAAATACGCCATTCTTAGCACACTGACATTAATTTAACATGCGTATTACAATCATTAATAAACGCCGGCTACTTTATAAATTGACGAGTAGCCACAAAGCCGAGCTCGAAGAGCAGGTACCAAATGAGCAGCCTCATCGACGTGATCCATAAAATGAGAACATTCTGCCATCAGTGTGTACAATTTATCACCTGGAGACAAAGATTTATGAAGAGTAATCCGTCGCAGGCCAACAGATTTTGGTAAACAGTGGTATAACATTCTTGCACCTGAAAACAAAAGTGTTGAGACAAAACAGTTAAGAGAAGAGGACAACGAAAATACTTGAAAAACCCAATAAGTGATAAACGGTGGGATAGACGAAAGCAGAAGCACCCATATCAGTGCAGAATGAAATACAATGCAGTGACTGTGAATCTTTGATGATCTTATTGGTACTGGTCAAGTTTTAAAAACGATGATTTGCAGGATTGTGCAATTGGAAAGAAACCAAGTCTTGCATCATTTAGAATAAATCTAAAAAAACATCTGAGTAAGAAGCGTTAAATAAAAGCAAGTAATTAAAAATGATATCGAATAAAAGTAAAAGAAGATGGATAATTATTTGTTATTTTAGTATTAATTTAGATCGATATCAGATCTTGTTTTCTCCCTTTGAGATTGAGATTTAAGTTTTGTTTTAGTGTTTTTAATTAAATAGTTTCGAGGCAATTTTAGTTCATGCTGGCTGGCAAATGGAGGACCACCACTAAGTGATGTAATTAACAGTGTTATTTAGTGTTTCCTCAACAGGATTGTCTGAGAGGTACAGATTAATATAAATTATGGGCCAGAATTTTTTTTTAAGTATTTGTGAGTGCATTTAGTTTTAATATTATGTATTATTAAATAAGGTCTGAACTGGATTGAAAAAAAAAACAACAAAACAGTGTGGTTTAGTTATAATTATTTTTTTTGTGAAAATGACTACTTGTGTTTAATGCAGTTTACGCACTACCACTTCTTACGGCAGCAACAATTTTCATCGCCAACAATTCTATGGCTAAGCAATAAAAACAAACATCATTTCTATAGGCTACTAAATTCTGTAGAACTAAGTAGTTTCTGCCACTTCCTGGATAATTCGGTTCCAAGCACACGAACTGTATTCGCACCAGACGCGCATTGTGTTTATAGCTGAAGAAGTGCTATAGATACAATCTTTATGCAAATCTTTAAAGTCCAAAAAATTAATAATGAACACAACAGAGCTAAATTCTAGAGATGCGTGTCTCCGGGGTATATTTTTCCCCCAAGAGTCATCATATAGAGTAGATGTTATTAAAGAGCTCTAAAAGGGTTCACTCGACGCCAGCCCATGAGTTACAGCACTCATCTTAGCGGCTGAAACATGGCATCGAATAAAAAAAAACTATATAGCCACTTTTATCATAACAACTGAAAAGCCCAAAAAATGGGTGGAACCAAGGCCCATTTTGAACAAAATGGCTCAGAATTATAAGTTTGACCAAGTAAAACTGGGAGTGAGTCAGTGAGGAAGAGCTCACGCTCTGTTGAACAAAAAGGTTAAGTCAGAGACCAAAGAACTAATGACTAAAACAGATCATAGACATGTTTACCAAACTGGGCATTATACAGAGTGTACACGCCGTTTACCAAAGAGGATTAGAGACAGAGGCACACGCAAGGCTAACCAAAAAGGGTTGCATAGAGAGCATACAGACTGTTGACCAATGAGAGTTAGAGAAGGAGCGTATGCGCTATTTACTAAAGGAGGTAGAGCGTAAGAACTGTAAACCTATGGACTTCAGAGAGAGATGAATCTGCTCTGGGACCAAAGGGGGTCAGAAACAGATTACACAGAGACAGAACTTAGACAAAGAAAGTAGAGAACAGCGCGCTAATTATTGACCACACTCCCAACTGAACTAACGTGACGTACACATTCAACCAACAATTTTTATTTGACAATCCTGATTTTATTTTCTTGGTCGTTTTCCTTGGAAGTAAAAAGAAGGAATTTTAGACTTTTTGGGACTCCATGCCATGTCACAACCTTTCACATTCTGTATCTGATTGCTGTCTCTGACCTTATACTCTTAAACTAAGAGATACAATTTTTGGTTCTTTTTATAGATCGTCATGTTTCTTGCATCATATAAACTGTCCAAAAATAAATTCCTACATCAAAGCATTTCAACTCCTTTCCATCTTCTGAGGCCTTGTAAAATGTACAAACACTTCATCTGCCCTTATATTTGTTAGTGCTGGTTTGTTTGGAATTGCACCAAGTCATAATTTTTTATATAAATTTTGAGTCATCAATAAATTGAAAGTTAATACATCTGCCTAAAATATAGCAGGGACAATAAAGTTTTTTTTTCCATTTCATCTTTATTCTGCCATGAGCCTACGTTGTGGCTTTAGCTTTGTCACCTCCAGTTTGAGGTTTCAGAAAAAATACAGCCTCTCCTCATGTTACCAACATTCCTCAGTCCATTACCCATAAACCGTTGATCGGCTCTATGCTGTGTGAATCCCCTAGAATAATTCTAGTCAATGTGGTATAAATGTTTTCACAGTCCAAAGACTTCTACTGCAGCTCACTAGCATACTATGCAGTAACATTCTGGAATCTGACAAAGCTTCCTTTAATCACAAAGTTTTCCCTCAATGGCAAAGTCTGGAAAAGTTTGGTAAACCCAGGTAAGTACAGCTTGTACAGTAAAATAGAGCTCAGACAATCATTTTGACGTAGATTTTTGATGAAAGTCACATAACAGTTAAGGTTAATCTAGTTTCCTTGAAGAAAGATTTTATTTCAGCTTCTATATATATTTTATTCTCTGTTTTTCAACTTTGCCGTATTATTGACTGCATCCGCCCTCTTAAGCTTACTTCTAAGCTTATACTTTTATGATGTTTCCAAAACAAGAAATAGTTGTCATACACTCTTCAGAATAACTTATTAGAATGAAATCGATTGGCAATTCCCATACTCAGGCAGCCATGAAGGGTGTAAAACACAGCAGTCTTCGCGATTCATCAGCTTCAAATAACAATATTTAAGATTTTTCATATAGGTCTAGAACAAGCAAGAGGCTTTCACAAAATCTCATAGCAGGAGTCAAATTCCAGGCTCTGTGGCGTCCTGCTGCAGCCGAGGTTAATTTTTGGGTCTCGTACCACCAAGCAAAAGATCTATACCACGGCACCACCTTATTTCTCATTTTCTTTTGAAAAGTTTCAATTGATATTTGTGTAGGGTTAGTTTTTTCTGGTGCCATTTAAGCGAAACACAGAGCCTGGTCTTGTTTTTCTAAGGAACTATTAGACGGATCTTACAGTAAGATGTCCAAGTTTTCTGAAATTAAAACACTGATATACATATCTCATTGCTTTTTGCTAAGAAGCTAGGATTTAAATTTTTCTTACCAGTCCAATAGAGCCAATTTCTTTCAAATCGCTCTCCATCATCTCCATCAAAAACCTTGTATACACTTACAATATAGCCAGTAGATGGTGCTATAGGCTGTCTAGAGGCAGGATGGATAGGTGGCCGTGCTATAGTAGCACATTCTTCGTAAGAATCGACTAAATGCTCACTGTAAACAAAAATAAACATTAATAAATGTAATTAATCAAGCTAAATTTGGATAAAGAAGGACTTGAAGGGAGGGGGGAGGGCAAAAGAACGCAATAAAAACTAATAATGTTTTTTCCTAAAAACGAACTTTGTTAGTGCATTCTCTTATTAAAATACATGAAAATTTTTGTGCAATTTTATTTTTTAGATACCATTTAATCATGACGACATATTTCCACCTTGCAATTTTTTTGGAAATCCTTACAGCCTAGTTTTCAGTCTCATGGATCCAAATTCGTTCTAGAAAACTTGATGTTTCTGGCTTGAAAGATTTAGCCACAAGTCACTTGAGGGAAAGACAGAAATAAATAAAACTACTTTGTTTTATATATCTACTAGCAAAAGAGCCAGCGTTTTGTTGCCATTTTTTAGTTCTAAACATAGACGGAGAAGTTCTTTGAGGGAACAAAGAAAGAAAAGGAGCAAAATTTAAGGTGGTATTTAAACGTAACAAATTCTTGACATAAATACGAAAGCAAGGAAGGGCAGAAAAATATTTGACAAAAATAGATACAAGAATTTATTTTTTTTTATTCCCTACAGGTTTATGTTTAAAAAGATAGTATTTTCAAAGGGTCACTAATTCTTCGGCAAACAGTTTGTGGTAACAAACTGTAAGCGGAATTTGACATCAATAGCTTAGAATATAAAGTTTGCACTCTTTGAAATCAAAAGAATTGGCTTTTTATGCTAATTGCAAATGTTTAGGATTCATTAAGCCCCCCCCCCCACCTGGATACAGCCTTGTGCATTGGTCTTTAAAGTCGTTAATAATGACATTATTTAATTAACTGACTGAAAGTTTTAAAAGTTTAATTTCATACTTCAAAAGCTACAAGTCTGAGAAATTTTGCTGGATTTTCAAAAAAGGGGAATTTCTAATAAATCCAGAAAACGCAGCATCAGATTCAGCGTATCAGAGAACCCTACTTTGAAGTTTTTAAGCTCACATATGCAAAATTGTTGGATCTTTGTATTTTTTGCCAGAAGAAAGGTTATGGAAGCTTGGTTTTTCCCAGGAGTCATCGTGTCGAAAGAGTGGTCCTAGGATATTGGGAGAGGACTCATTCGAGTGGAAATTAATTGTTCTAGTGTCATTTTTTAGTGACGAAAAAGATTGGATGGTAACACTTTCCCCTCTCACGACACGTTCTCTCCGAAATCGTCCAATTAAAAATTTAAAATAGCTATTTTGTTCGGCATAGCTGAAAGGTCAAATAACTATGCCTTTGGGAATAATATGATCCCCCAGAGCCACTGGGGAATTGGCTGTAAGCTACAAATCGCCCATCTTCATGTACAGTATTTGTTATCGGGAAGTACACGGACATTTTTCGGGGAAGACGGATCCTCTGCTACAATAAAAGAATTCTCCGTGGAGAGGGAAGTTTAAGGGGGCAAACTTTCCAAGAGAAATGTTACATTGGGGAAATTTGCCAGAATTCCTATACAAAATTCTTTTCGTGTGTGTTACTTTCTCTTTGCCGACTTAGATTTTCATATAGAGATTTCCCTAAAGAAATTTTCAGCGGGGTTGGAATTGTCCGGAGGATCTTTTCGTGGGGGAAAAATTTCCACGGGAGAAATTCTGCATGGAAGAATTTCCGCGGGAAGAAATCTCCCTGGGAAGATTGTCCGCAAGAGTGGCATTTCACTAGGATGGTTGGATTCTGTAAGAAAATACCACAGAGGGGAGGATTTGGAGTGGTTTGAAAAAAAGGTACTAAAATTCTTTTTCAAATGAAAGTATTATAACGGGAATTTTGTAAGCGGAATCGTCCGTAAGAAATTCTCCGGGCGATTTTCAGCGAGGATGGAATTGTCCGGGGGGTTTACGTCATGTGGGTGGGCCTTTCCATTGAGAAGTTTATCATGGGAGGAGGGAATTTTTAATGGTGAGGGAGCCGAATTTCTTGGCATTATTTGAAAAACGATCCCATATCCCATAAAGAAAAGCAACAACAAGTTTTTTTTATGTTTAAGCAAGGTGCAGCTTTAAAAACTAAAACGAACAGAAATTATTCCTTATGTGAGGGTTGTTGTCCCCTCCTCAAAACTTACAGTTTGACTTTTTGCCCTAAATTGTTAAGAATGACTCGTGAAACACAAGCCGTTTAATTAATATGAGAAGCTCCCTTCAAAATACTAAAAAACTTTACCATATAGAGCGATGGATTGAGGAGGGGGCAGCCCACCTCATATACGGAATAACTTGTATTCGGTATAAGGTTTAATGTTGTTCCTTGATTACAGATAAAAAATTATTTTTATTTTTATTCAATCATATTAAGAGACAGTAAATATTGTCTCTTAGGTGCTGTAGTATAATACACTATATATATGATACTAAAAAAGTGCTACAATTGACAAATCTTAATTATGTCAAAGCAACTTTAGCATTTATTACTCTGATGGCATAGTAAAAGCCCAAACCGATAACTTTCGTATGTATATTTAAGACTTTCCCCAACTTAAGGTTGTCATAGTAACAGCGACATTTTAGGTACGTTCCTTCAATCTAAAGTTTTCTAACACATGAAAAGTCACGGGCCTCACGTCATGAAACGTTACAGAGTGACCTTAGCAACATTCATATAAAATCAGCTAAAGTTGAGCTTCAATTATAAAATATTTCAGAAATTTTTCTTTCAGTCATGTATATGGTAGTGAAGCTTAGGATATGTTTATTCGATCTGCTTTGAAATGATTATACAGCTTTGGTTAGAATTAAATGTTTATACCCAATTTAGTTCAGTAATACCAAATTTAGTTTAGTATATCTGTTTGGTAAGTCTGAATTCCTTCTTAACTACCTTGAAGGCTTTTCTTTATCAGCGGCTCTCTCTTTTAAATTCAGCCTTATTCTTCTAAGAAGAGGCTTGCCCTAGTGACTTGATTACGACCTAACGACTGTATCCACAGTAAATGGAAAATACTATCATCTGTTTTGACAGAAGTCATACAATTCGAGATCAACATTCTTTGCTTCCTTTTTGAGTTTTATTATGTCAGTAATTTGTTTTTTTCTTGTTGTTTGCTTTATCAAAGAAAAAGTTCAATTGATTTTTTAAGATTCATAAGATGAAAAACCTTCTTTTATTTTTATGAGGGTGGCACGTTATGAAAATTTAGCAAGTTTTGAGCAAAGAATCATTTATTTAAACTTAGTAAACATATCCCTTTTGAAACTAGAATAGATGTCACTTGTTACAAACGTTTGTTAACCGTTACACAAATTGTGGGATTCTAGTTTTTGCGGTGCAGGTTCAGGTTCATTTTAATAATAAAATAAGTTACAAAATGTCCAGAGCCCAAATTCGTAAACGCACGATAAATTCGTAATAAGACAAATTCGTAACGCACGGGATGGAAAAAACTTCTTTAAATAAATACAACATCCATACTTCACTACATGCAATTGAAACAAGTGTAATTAAACATATTCCCCCGTCAATTGCCCGGTCAACAGCACCACCCGTTGACGCGTCCAGCGAAATAAACATAAAAATAAATAAAAGATACCAAGAACCCTGGAGAATGCCTAGATCCAGTATCATAAAAAACCATATAAAATGGGAACAAACTTAACATCCCAAAGGCGACCCCCACCAACCAACAACAATTCACTTATCACAAAAAATTTTATCAATAAATCAACATAAATTTAAGTTTCGTTTAGCTGTTTTGATTGATTTTGAAGTATCCAATTTAGACGTATAAATATTCCAATACCGAATTACCGAGTTTCGAAGAAAAAATTTCGATCTTTCATTTATTATTTTTGGCTGATATAATTTATTGAAATTTCTAGTTAGATGTCCGTGGTCAATACTTTTAAGTGGGAAAAGGTTCGAGGAACGAAAAAACGAGGGAAGCAAACCACGGTCATACTTCAGTTTGAAGAGGATAGATTCAACCGTCACAAAATGTCTTAAAGGAAGAATATTAAGGAAGCAATACAGAGAATCAGCTGACGACTTCGCTGGATATAATTTAGGGGAAGGCAGGTACCTCTTAAGGACCCGCAAAGCTTTGTTCTGTTGTCTCTGAAGTGGCATAATATGAGAACTAAATGTGTTAAGGTAAACAAGTGATGAAAACATTAAATGAGAATGAATAGGTGCATAATAAAGTGATCTAATTGCTTCAAAGGGAAGGGATGACCTGAGTATTCGCATTATACCTATATTTCTTCCCAATTTCATCCGCAGATTAGATGTATGAGACTTCCATGATAGATTAGAGTCAAGGAGTCCTTCTTATCCGACGTACTTGATTTTCAGGCATGCACATTTTATCTGGAAAACTTTGGTCCTTCCTTTTCCTAAGGCATTTGTTAATTAGGAACAAAGTCTTTTTCGGAGAGAAACGAACTTTCTCAAACTCTCATTCATAATAATTCCTTTTTTCCAAACGAAGAATTTTTGACAATTGACTTTTATACCTTTTAAATTCAGAAATATTCCATCAGATGGACAGTTAAGTTGCCTCCTGAATAACTGATTTTTAAACTTTATAGATCGTAGCATGCCTTCGGTTATCCACAGCTTATTAGGAGATTGATAACGTCTCAGACCAATCTTTTTCACCGGGCATGTTTCATCTAATATTTCCTTAAACTGCTTTAAAAATAAATCCATGACGTGGTTCACATCCTCAGATTCGAAAGGTCCATTATCAATCATAATACTTAATCTTTCTTTTAATAGTCGTAGCGTATTTTTATTGAGTAACCGTGACTTTTTGGAAAATTGTTTTTTATTCGGTTTAAGCTCACTTTTTAATTCAGAAAACAACACGAAATGATCCGAAGAGTCCACTAACACTATCCTTATTAGATTAGTCTCGAAATTCGTCATAATATTGTCAATCAGTGATGCTGACGTTGCAGTTACTCTTGTAGGTGATGCTACAAAGTGGCAATAAACAATGCGATAGGCACATCGATAGAAAATCTATCGCATTGCTGAAGTCTACACTCATTCATTCCTTTATCTGTTGTCTTATGTGAATCATACATCCAATTGATGTTGAAGTCTCCAATCAAAATTACCCTTCTGTACTTGCATGATATTAGCTTCATGAGGGTATTGAGTGATGACGAAAAAGAAGAGGGTGATACATGAGGTTGCTTATAACAAACACAACAGGCAACATTCTCATTATGTATTTTCAATTGTAAAATTAAAAACTCAAGTTTCATTTCCTCATATAAGTCATCAAAATCTGTTATTTTTCGCGAATGAATGTCATTACGTACGTAACACCCGATTCCTCCTTTATTTTTGATACTCGTGATTTTTCAAAAAAATTATAACCCTGAATTTGGACTGAAGAAGAAAGATTATCACTAAGAAATGTTTCACATACCCCAATCAACAAAATATCATGACTGGGAAGAAACGCTGATAGAAAATCCATTTTACTCATAAGACCCCGACAATTCCAGAATATTGACCGAAATGAACCTGGAGTAGCTACATGATCTATATCATTATTGTTAATATATTTATTTTTGGGGAGAGCCGCCACAGATTCGTCCATATTACCAAAGTCTTCTTTCACTAAATCATTCGCTAGAATTTGTTTAAGGTCAAGCGGATCCGCCTCTAGCCTATCAAGCCTATTCCTAACATTTGTAAATTTAGACATTAATTAGTAGATAAATAAACGCTGGACGCGCCCCCAAGAGGGGCAGACAAAAAGGAAGAAAAGGGAAAATTAGTAACTGAATGCAATAAAATAGAGTTGTACACTTAAGAACCTGATCTACATCTACAATAAAAGACAAAAAGAACAAAAGAGAAGACAACAAACGACAAAAAGGACCATGATTATTACGGCTAGATCGTATTTGATTTTTAAGCAAACCATGATGACGACCAGAAAAAAAAACAATATATATATATATATATATATATATATATATATATATATATATATATATATATATATATATATATATATATATATATATATATATATATATATATATATATATATATATATATATATATATATATATATATATATATATATATATATATATATATATATATATATATATATATATATTTCTCTACAAATTAAAATATCACCCATACTAACAGCAAAAATCATCACTTATCTCGACAAAACCCCATAAAAAAAAGAAAAGAAAAAAGAAGAACTTTCAACTGTTGTCACTTCAGGAATAATAGTCATTTTAAATAATCATTATAATATTCACTACAGTTCACTGATAACTGTTAAGCTTCATGATGGTCATCGTATTTTATCCACTTTTCAGAGTTCAGGTGACATACTTCTAACCATAGATCCGCTCCCTTTTGTTTGATCTTGGAGGACTCACATTTTCCAGCTTCGCGCAGACCTTTATCCTTAGCAAGGAGGCTGTTCCTGATATCGTTAAGTTTGGGAGGAAGATCAGACACAACGCGAGCTCTGGACCCTTTAAGCTTCCCCACATTACACATAATTATTTGCACATCTTTGTCGTTGCTAAGGGAAAGAAAAACTGGTTTTAACGTCTCAGTTTTCGATGAGCCCGCCTAGTGGAAATGTTATTGCTTGTTTTAGACCCCAGTCTGTACAAAGTGTCAATTGTAATAGGGCTAGAAATTCCCAAAGTATCACTGATCCATGATTTCATGTTAGATTCCAGGGTTTGGTTACCCTTTTCGTTTCGTAGACCATGAATGATGAGTTTTTTTCTTCTGTTTTTTAAGTCAATTAGCAATAGTTCTTTCGATAGTAATTCGCAGGAAGCTTTATGAGCATTTAGTTGACTTTCGAGTTCACGAATCCTATTGCCACGTTCTATTCCATCCGATTTTATTACTTCAATATCAGCTTTCAAACTCACAAACTTCAGTGACAATTCGTTTTGGTTTGCCAAAATTATATCAAGTTTCATCAGCTTAGCATTAATGTTAACTTCAAAGTCCTCAAAATCCTTTCTGCTGACGCTCGCCGTCATTAAATAAATCAATAATAAAAAATAAATCAATAATTACGATCTAGTTAGGATCACCTTAGATCATTCCTTGCTATCAACAATAATCTTAGGCCAAAAACAGGTTTTGCATGGTTGACTTAAGCGAGATGCTAACACCTTGAATGACCAGCGAGAGAATCACAATTGTCTTGCTGTATTAATGATTATATCCAAAAAAGGTGTTCGCAGTATGAACTCTCAAACAAGACGGTATAAACTTTTATTTTGCAAATATGATTTTTTTCTTTCTTTTTCTTATATTAGCTTCGAAGCAAAGGATGACGTTGGCATAACATTTCAGAACTGTTTTTCATGGAGCTCTTTGTCTGAATCATTGGTGTTGTCTTCGATTAACTTCTCATTTCTAAAATCTCATCTCACTGTGAATATTGTATCACTGTGAATATTGGAATTTTGTATTTTTTACCAGAAGACAGATCACGGATGCGTGTTTATTTGTTTGGGTTGTTTTTTGTTTTTTTTTTCCCAGGGGTGATCGTATCGACCCAGTGGTCCTCGAATGTTGCGAGAGGGCTCATTCCAACGGAAATGAAAAGTTCTAGTGCCCTTTTTAGTGACCAAAAAAATCTGAGGGCACCTAGGCCCCCTCCCACGCTCATTTTTTCCTTAAGTCAACGGATCAAAATTTTGAGATAGCCATTTTGTTCCGCATAGTCGAAAACCTTAATAACTATGTCTTTGGGGATGACTTACTCCTCCACAGTCCCTGGGGGAGGGGCTGCAAGTTACAAACTTTTATTCAGCGTAGTCGAAAAACATTCTAACTATGTCTTTAAGGACGACTTACTCCCCCACAGTCCTCTTGGGAGGGGCTACAAGTTACAAACTTTGACCAGTGCTTACATATATTAATAGTTATTAAGAAGTGTACGGACTTTCTGAGAGAGGCCAGTGGCTTGCGTGAATTGCCTGAAAACCCGAGTCTCGAAGAGGAACGTTGCTTTTAAGGGCGTGAAGCATTTGTTATCGAATTCACGCCCCTGGTTCGCCAAAGGCCACCAGGTCAGCTGAACAAGAAACCGTCGTAATCTATGCCATTCAGTTGCTTAAAGCCATGTTGAAAGGGATACCAGAAACAACGAGTGAAATTCATATCGTTGGTGACAAGGTTGACGGACTGTTTCGTCACACAGATCCAAACATGGCAGTATATCTGTGAAGGATACCTTGAAATTCTCTTGCCCCATGGAAAGTTCATCCATGGAAATATCCTCCCACGTACCCCCCCCACCTCAACTCTCCCTCCCAAACCAAAAAAATCCCCTGAAAACGTCTGTACACTTCCCAGTAACCATTACTATATGTAAACACAGGTCAAAATTTGTAACTTGCAACCCCTCTCACGAGGACTGCGGGGGAGTAAGTCGTCCCCAAAGACATAGTTATTAGGTTTTTCGACTATGGTGAATAAAATGGGTATCTCAGAATTTTGATTCGGTGACTTTGGGGAAAAAATGAGCTTGGGAGGGGGGCTAGGTACCCTCCAATTTTTTGGTCACTTAAAAAGGGCACTAGAACTTTTAATTTCCGTTAGAATTAGCCCTCTCACGACATTCTAGGACCACTGGATCGATAAGATCACCCCTGGAAAAAAGAAAAACAAAAGAAAAACAAATAAACACGCATCCGTGATTTGTCTTCTGGCAAAAAATGCGAAATTCCACATTTTTGTAGATAGGAGCACGAAACTTCTACAATAAGGTTCCCTGATACGCTGAATCTGATGGTGTGATTTTCGTTAAGATTGTATGGCTTTTAGGGGATGTTTTTCCCTATTTTCTAAAATGAGGCAAATTTTCTCAGGCTCGTAACTTTTGATGGGTAAGACTAATCTTGGTGAAAGTTATATATTTAAAATCAGCATTAAAATGCGATTTTTTTAATGTAATTATTGGTATCAAAATTCCATTTTTTAGAGTTTCGGTTATTATTGAGCCGGGTCGCTCCTTACTACAGTTCGTTACCACGAACTGCTTGATACGGAGTTCAAAAGAGTTTATTTCTACAGGGGCTTATGGGGATGGGGTTATGAGGGAGGTAAAATACACAAAATCTAAAAATAAAGAAAAACATGCAAATGATAGGGAAAATAGAAAAAAACGGTCAGGGGTGCTGTGTACCCTCCAAATTTTGGTAAATCCCTAGATAAGGTTCTTTTTTGTTACTTTGGAAAGTGGTTGAGCTAGGTGAATGACATGTTCCTAATCTAAAGTCTAGGATATACATTGAGAAGGAGTTGACAAGTTACTATTGCTACCCATTTCTTATTTCTAGGGCTTGGACGATTGAATAAATGACAGGTCAAACCTAAGCCTGCATCGAAATTTTGATAAAAATTATATTATCTTAGTTTTGTGTTTTTAATCTCTTTTTATTGGATCTAGCTTTTGGAAAAACAATTCCTTTCATTTCAGTATAGTTTAAAGCAATGTCAATGCCCCCCCCCCCCAATTTTTTTTTTTTTTTAAGAGAACAGATTAACAAACTTTTAATACCTTAAAAATCAGGATTGAGTAATGGTCTGAAACTCAAAGAACTTTCGTTGCGCCTAGATCTAGTGGATCTGATTCTCAATATTGAACAAATATTGTAAAAGGCGAATAACGGTGAGTGCCCATTTGAGGAGAAGGAGTAAGGGGATAGGCACTTCAAATATCTCCCCAGAGACTCTGGATGCAAGCCTAAGTCATTTAATTTCCACAGTCAACAAGTGCTCTTAATCTATAATCTTACATATATTTGTTTTAACCTCACCCTAGAATTTGAAAGGAATTTTTTTTGAGTGTATTCATTGAAAATTATCATTTTTTGTATTTCTATAGAATAAAAAATTGAGAAACAACAAATCTAAAAGATCCCTAGATTTTTAAAAGTACATTTTGCCCCCCACACATTAATTTTCGATAGAAACTTTGGAAATCCAATTATTTATCTATATCAGTATCTGTTGTCTCTAAGTTTGATATGACACTTATTATAATTTCTGCTCACTTTAGGTTTCATTTCTTCTTTAATAGTAATTTCTGGTTGATCTGGGTTTGAGTTACTATAGGATTTTATTTCCGCTGGTCTTAAGCTTAATATGGCTTTTTAGTTTTCATTGAAAAACTTCTTTTTAGGGAATTTTTTTTGTTCAATTACTTTACAAAAATTGAAGCATACATATTGTGGTATATAATTGTGCAAATATACTGCTTCAAGTTCAAAATCAAAAACTAAATTAAGTTCAAATTTAAAGGAAAGATAGTTTTAAAAATCGAATATCTTTTCTTTTTTGTTTTACTTAATTAAGCCTTACCCCGCTTATTTTGTGAATCGTGGCAAATTGCAGTTCTGGAGTATCATACGCGAGAAAAGTTTCTATTAGCTAAACACCCACAAGAAAAGGTTTTTCAGACTCCCAATGTGTTTTCGTGAATCTGATTTATGTTTGGACACACTTGTTATTTCATTTAGAGCTAGATCTTCATAAGGATTCCAGAATTGATTGCAAATCAAAATTACATTTGATTATTATATCCATGTTTATTTCTCTGAAATTCTATTACCGGATAAATCAAACATTCCCTAATAAGCTATAAAATCAAACCGCTAACCTAAAGTACTGTAGCAGAGAAGGATTAAATTTTTCTAGTGCTGCGAGCCGTGCAGTTTGCTGAAATTCTTCTGCAACCGTGAGTTGTCTATTCGCAACACCATAGTTTATGTATGGATATTCAGCTGGAAAAAAAATTAGCTGAATGAACTATCTTCGAAAGAGTAGATAAAGGGAGAGAGAGAGAGAGAGAGAGAGAGAGAGAGAGAGAGTGAGTGAGTGAGTGAGAGTAAAGGATTTAACAGGCTAAGGCTGACATTAATTACTAAGTACTACAAGACTAGGATTAGCATTCATCAACCGATTCTTGACGAATGCTGGCAGACGCAAAAAGGAGGAGGAGGGGTAGACTTTGAGGTTATTAATACAATAGTTAAAGCTCTGGTTCTTTTTAGGCTTCTTGAGAATAGGGTGGTGAACAAGGTGTCACTTTTTATACTTAATAGATGATTATTTGGATCAGTGTGATAAGCTATAGCTGACACTTTTTCTTTGAAGTTCTCATTTACAATTCTGATGCGAGGCCCGACTTTTGCAGAAACGACACAAAGAGTAGGCTAATTTCAATTTGAACCTAACAATAGATGCCTAGCACGGAGAAAGTGCTGTCTGAGACTACCTGCATAGCCGTATAGCTGGTGGCCTCTTCTAAGCTCCTTGAGACTAGAGTCCATAGGTTTCCACTTTTTCATTAATTTTTTTTGGGGGAGTGAATGGTGTGCATACAATGGATTTTGATCCACTTTAGTCTTCAGGTCCTTAGATCATATAAATTAAGTCATTGCATGGTCGGATAAAGCAAAGCCTTCCTTAATTTTAAGAATTTAGCTGATAAGGAGTAGGAGGGTGGGTGGGTGGTATAGCCATGGGCCCATTTCAGTCGCACAGTCACACAGTGTGAAAGCTCTTGTATAATTCCGATTTAAACAAAATAATAACCTTAATTTCTAAACTTGACATAGATTTGGTAACGCTAGAGGGTCTGTAGCTCCAACTTTGTCCTTTACGTGCTTAAAAAATTTCATTTCAAATCTAATAACATTAAAGCCACTTTCAATATGTTCAAATTTTTATCCGGGGCAAAACATGCGCGGGATTGCGGCAGCACTTTCCCATCCTTGTTGGCCCTTGAAAATAGTGCTGAAACATTTATTTTATGATCGAATGACACATGGATTCAAAATGCTTCATCTCTCAAACTACTTCAGGTACCCCTTCAACAAGCCAAATAAATTTTATCTGGGAGCCACATTGCTCTTTACATAGGCAGTGCTACTGCGCTGACTCTAATGGTGTGCAGCCCATTTAATTTTACGTTCAAACTGATACCTTCGGATGCGTTGGCTACAACATGCACTATATTGCATTCTTGATAGACCCCCACCCCCAACCCAAAAAAAGATAAATTGCCCGACTCGTAAAAAAGCAATAAAAGTGCATGTGAACAAATTTTTAATTCGTTTTTCGTTTTTGTTGTTGTAATTGAGTGAAAATCCTGGATACGACCTTGAAAGACCAACACAGATTTAACAAATAACCCAGCAAAAACAAGAACATCTAGAACTAGCAAAGTCCAAATTATACATTTAGAATTCAAGTACCCCTCCTGTTTATTCTAGTCTAGACGCTCAATACTCAAGCCTCAAGGTACATTTTTGGAAGCAATCAATGCAGATTAGGGTGAATTTTATGACTCTGCTAGTCAGTGCCGTCGAAAGCTAAAACTATGCCCTGGGGTAAATTTCTTCGAGTCCCTTCCCTAACCTTTTGCAACTATACTCTACTGATGCCAGTAATCCCGAAAGATTCAAGCAGAAGCTTTGGGTGTTTGGTTTGACAAACTGCTGGCAAAATCCCCTTGGTTCGCGCAAGCGACTGTATTTTTTGTTGTTTTGCACCATAAGAAAGATTGTTTAAACGTTTAACAGTTAATCTTAATTTATTTTAAATTTTTATATAGTAGAAGAGGTCGATTAATGTAAATTATCTTCTAGAACTAAATATCCCTAATGTAAAAATTCAGGCATACGCTGATGATGTTTGTGTGATTATCACATCAAGTAAAATAGCAACTTTAGAATCCTTGTCATTTTTCATTTTACTTGTCATTTTTGGGGGTTATTTTCGTATATCCAAACTTGGTCAGTAGATAATAAGGTTGTGTTTGACAAGTCCACGACAGAAGCAATTTTATTCTCACGGCAGCATCAACTTCCGACTATAAAGCTAATATATAATGGAATTGAGGTTAAATAAAATAATATGAGGTTAAAAATAAAGTTAAATATTTCGGTGTTATTCTCGATAGAAAATTATTATGGACTGACCAAGTTAGACATAGAATTAACTCTGCAAAAAAATATTCTGATCGCCTTTTAACAGTTACCGAGAGTACTTGGAACCTGAATCTACATACGTTGAGGATGCTATATAAATCAGCAATCGGAAGCCATATTTTATACACGTGTCCTATTTGGATCTCTGCACTGAGAGAAAAAAAAATTCACCGAATGCTACGGTCGGCACAGGGTCTTCTATGATCATAATTTCTAAATATTTTAACAATTTCTCTAAATCTTTAACAATCTGTGGTAACCGCTCTTGCAGGAGTGCTTCCAATGGATTTCAGAGCGTTGGAATCAAGTATGTTAAGATACGGAAAAAACGGTCAACCTCAAAATTGGCCTAAGGTTTTGAGTCCTAATTTGACTGGAATTAGCTATTCAGCCCATCTAATAACTGAGTCCGGACTATTGTGAACAGATTTTTATTCCGTACGAAGAGACTTGACTTTTAGTTAGTTTTTATGTTTTGTTTTATACCAACCAAATTATTGGAAATTTTTGGGTCCTTCCCTAAATGATTTTTAAGCATCTCAACCCTTTCATATAGACCGTAAATCCTTAAACGAGCCCTGTTTATTGTAGAGCACGTATAGTAATGGAGTTCGAATTAAGTGAATATGGAATAAGTGTGCCGTTTCCTTTATCGCTGATAATTAGAAATAATACAGCCCGGACTATTGTGAACAGACTGTTATCCCGTACGAAGAGACTTCACTTTTAGTTAGTGTTTATATTTTGTTTAATACCAACCAAATTATTGGAAAATTTTGGGTCCTTCCCTAAAAGATTTTAGTGCATCTCAACCCTTTCATATAGACCGTAAATCCTTAAACGAGCCCTGTTTATTGTAGAGCACGTATAGTAATGGAGTTCGAATTAAGTGAATATGGAATAAGTGTGCCGTTTCCTTTATCGCTGATAATTAGAAATAATACAGCCCGGACTATTGTGAACAGATTGTTATCCCGTACGAAGAGACTTCACTTTTAGTTAGTGTTTATGTTTTGTTTTAGGTAGCGTTTATTCTTTTTTTTTCTTTTTTTTTGTGTAGTGTGTATATGTTTTTTTTTGTGAAATACCTGTTTTTGTTTTAATCACGAAATAGAATATCTATCTATCTATATAGTAGAAGAAAGCCCATATGGAATTCTATAAGGAATTGATCATTAATTAAACAAAGAACAAGAATAATTACTTCTGATTTGAGCCTAGACTACACAAAATACTATTACTGGATATTAGATACATTTTTATGCTGCTTTATTTATGCTAACGCAATGCAACGCATAGTGTATTTTTTCTTTACGAATTTGTGTTGGTAACAAAGAAACTTGCGGGAAAATTACAAATATGGATCATTTAAAGATAAATTATTCATACAAATGTGTCAAAGAGTCTTTATAAAAGATTGCATATATAAATATGGATGATTTAAAGATAAATTATTCATACAAATGTGTCAAAGAGTCTTTATAAAAGATTGCATTTGTTCTTAACGGCATGTTTGGCTATTGTTGAAAACAAAGCACTCTAAGACAGCTCGTGAAACTTTTTGCTCCCAATATACATTGTTGTACTTTTAGAATTGCATTGCATTGTCGCTTAGAATTTTAAAGTCTTAATTTTGTCGTTTCTATTCGAGCGTAAAATTTCTCTTTAATCTTTTAAAATATATCTTTGTTCCTTTAGCTGGATGTTACTGCAGCATTCTTCTATTGATCCTTGTGAAACTACTGCTGGAATTTGTTTCCTGTCAAGAATAACTAGGCTAATAAATGAGGAAAATTTTATCTTTGTATGCTTCTAAAATATTGTAACAAATGTTATTCATTAGAGATGCTTTGCTTCTTACACTCAAACATTAAAACTAAAATACATTAAACAGTTTATTAAGCTTTTAATTGATAGTGTTTTGATAAACCAATATTTGATTTTGTAATTGCGCATTAGCATAATTAGGTGAAATGATAAAAAGTGAGAGTAAGGTCATTCGAGGATAGTCGGGCGTTCTCAAGATAAAATTAACTCCCCCACCCTGTTCATCCCTCAGAGACTCTCACATGCTAAACTAAACCGTTCCATCATTCCATTACAATTTCGATTTATCATCTAGCCGTAGATTTCGTTATGCAGTATTTCTTTTTGCAATCAATGTAACTTTTGCTAGTTTTTTTTTCCATGCCTTTTTCTTTAGCAGTTTGGTGTCATTTGCCATCGTTTGTAATTTTGCATGTGCCATAAAAACTAAAAATTATGCGGCCACCCTTAGGGAAAAATTATGTACATAAATATGTACATAATTTACATATTTTCATAATAGCACATTTTCGTTTGCAATTTAATGTGATTTGTTACTGTTTCTTGTTCCATGCCATTTTCTTTAGCATTTCAAAGTCATTTGTCAACTTGTGTAATTTTTCATTTGTCATATATACTATATAATAATTTCTCCTTCCCGTTTGTCAATCAAAAACTCATACACGGTAAACTAACACGTTCCTTTATTCCATTGTAATTTAGCTTTGTCTTTTAATCGCAAATTTGCTTTTGCACATTCTGTTTGCAATTTAATTCGAGCAATGCTGTTTTGTTCCATGCCTTTTTCTTTAGCTCCCTAGAATAGTTTATCACCTTAAGTAATTTTACAAGCATCATAGTTTCTTTTGAAGCGCAATTTTTTAATTTAGAATACTAAGGATCGAGGCTTACTCTTTCCTAAGTTGTAACTACTACTGCACGTATTATGGGAGTAATGCCCCACCCAAAATTTCAATATTTTACAATTTATCTTATAATATCTCATATTTTTCATAATAGTTGTCATTCTTTTGGTTTTCTTTAGTCGTTTGCCAACCAAATATTACAAAATTTATTCCAGGTGAATCAAGAACATAAGAACACAGGTTTTATGTTCTGCATCAACTTTTGTTCCCCTTAATTCTTGCTATTCTCCCAAAAAAATATTATTAGTCTAAAAAAAAAGGAAACCTTACCGTTATGTTCAATACTAACTAACAGCATACCATGAGCACCTGGTCTATCTTTCAGCACTTCAGCTAAAAGTTCTTGAGCAAGATTTTTCTGTATCACAGCAGGCCTTGAGAGGGGTGATTCGAAAACCGGTTGAATTGCTAAAAGGGGAGACATGAAATGTAACAGCACCACGAGCTGAGGATCGGCTGTTTCAAGCACTTGTACTTCTCCTGTAGTATCATGTGGCAACTATAAATGTTAAAAGTAATATAATGAGGAGTAATTAGCACCTAGCAAAGTTCTACTCAATTTTTCCCCTTTTTTGAACAGACTTTATATCTTTGAGTTCAAATGCCAGTAAAATTATGCCGACACGCCAAAGATGGTTTAGATTCCTGTGGACAGAACCAAGGCCGTATCCAGGGGGTTGGACTCTTAAAAACGTAACAAAAATGAATATAAACCATTTTTTATGCGCTTTTAAGTTTTTTTTTAAACTATTCTGGTAGATACTTATCTTCCTCAACTTCCTTATGTTATAACCATTCTTCCTTTTATTATCGGGTCTTTGGCACTCCGGTAGGTGCTCTTTGGGACCTAAAACCGGGACAGTAGCATGCCGGGACAGTTTTTGGTACCCCAAGGCATCTAAAGTGGGTATAGCATTGGATATCAGTTTTAATAGTATTTTTTTTATTTGGTCGCGATCAGTGGCACCGATTCTCAAAAATGCAGTCCAGAGATGAATTTATTTGTTTTTTAGTGAAGACACACAAGTTTTTTTCTCGAAATCTAGGTTCAGGAGGGGGAGAGGCTCTATCGTTTTGTTTAAATTCACTTAAAATTAAGACACAGATAAGATATTCTTCAAGATTTAGGGGGTAAAATTATCAGCCCCCTCCATTCACCCTCCCAACTGGTTGACTATACCGAGGAGTGAGGCATTCAATAATTTGTTTACTGCAGTTTATGAATGAAATAAGGGGTATTTGTAGCAGACAAATATGGTTCATTCTTATGACTTTCCACTTTTGGTCTTAAGAATGGGGATGAGGTAGTACATAAACAATATTCGTCCTCTGTCTTCTTCCATCTATACCACTGATTACTTTTTTCCTAGTAAAAGGCTTTTCAAAGTAATGATACCCGCTATATAAACTATTCAATCAATCAATCAATTTATTAACATTAAAAGAAAAACTATTACAAAAGTAAAGTGGTTACTAGGCCCGAGAAGCTTTGCTTGAAATGAACTATTATGATACATAAGTTATAATGTTTATTTCTCGAGTACCAAAATTAGCAACTAGTATCCCATCGTTAAGGTACTTCAAATTTCTTGGGTGCCAAAATTAGCAACTAGTATCCCATCGTTAAGGTACTTCAAATTTCTTGGGTGCCAAAATTAGCAACTAGTATCCCATCGTCAGGGTACTTCAAATTTCTTGGGTGCCAAAATTAGCAACTAGTATCCCATCGTTAAGGTACTTCAAATTTCTTGGGTGCCAAAATTAGCAACTAGTATCCCATCGTTAAGGTACTTCAAATTTCTTGGGTGCCAAAATTAGCAACTAGTATCCCATCGTTAAGGTACTTCAAATTTCTTGGGTGCCAAAATTAGCAACTAGTATCCCATCGTTAAGGTACTTCAAATTTCTTGGGTGCCAAAATTAGCAACTAGTATCCCATCGTTAAGGTACTTCAAATTTCTTGGGTGCCAAAATTAGCAACTAGTATCCCATCGTTAAGGTACTTCAAATTTCTTGGGTGCCAAAATTAGAAAGCAACTGTCACAACCTAATATCCAAAGAGGCGCAATCCGGATACTGATACATTGACTTTAGTTTTACTGTTCTCCTAATTCAATATTTGGGGTATGTCTCTCCAACTCAATGTTTCCATTCTAGATAATTCCTCCCTATAATAAGGACTTTTGAAATCTAGTAGGGGCAAACTTTTTCCATTTAGGGTTTTGGGGATTATTACAAGTCTTCTGGATTTTTTAAGGAATTTCGACTCTTTTTCTAAATCTATTGATTTTCCACGATATAGCGCATAGCAGTGTTGGGAAATACTTAAGTAAAAGTACTTAAGTAAAAAATCTGAGTACTTGTACTCTACTTAAGTAAAAAATTTCTAAAGTACTTAATACTTATACTTAAGTAAAAAATCGAAGTAGTTAAGGGTACTTAAGTACTCAAGTACTTTCTTCATGGCACAGAACAATTATACCGGCATAACGCAGGGCTGATGCGACGAATTGAGCTGCCTATATGTTAGCGGATGAATAGATTTTAGTCTTTGAGAACAGCGGCTCCCGGCCCGGCGCGAAATTCCAAAAAAGGACGTTATCATGACAGAACTACCATGTATATTGAACGAAAGGTCTTTTGTGATAGAGGGAAAATTCATAAGGATGGTGCAGTATCTATAGTAATCCCCTCATATAAGGTCTATGGATTATCGGCAGGGGTTCCGGTTGCAAATTTTTAATTTTAATCAATGAAAATTTTTGCTTTTTTTCTTTCCTTGGCTGCCTATTCACGGATAATACCATTTTACTGACTATCTGTGCATTTTTGTTTGTAAAACTACCTGAGCTTGTGAAAAAGCCTAGTCAAACCCAAGACACAAGCACAGACAGATCAGTCTTTGTAAGCCCAATTGTATTAGCTGATAATTGGGTTCACTTGCATAACTTTCAAGGCAGATAGGATACCCTTGTAGGCTTTGGACGCTTATTCCCCTAGCAAATTTATGTCAACTTGCTGTTCAGCTAACATTAAATTAACTTTTTTAATAGTGCAAATGTCTAAGTTTATAAATTGAATCAATGGCCTTGCCTGATACTCATCGCAGAATGGCCCCATTTTGACTTTAGACGCTTGTTTGCCTCCCGTTCTTCTCATTCTCGTTGATTTTGAATTAAAATGGAATAGTTGTGAGAAACAAGTCATGGCTAATTGTAAAAAAAAAGCCAAGACAGATAGTCGGATTGAGTGAGAAGCAAACCTGACATTAATCCCCCCAGATTAGGATTATATAAAGATGTCGTTAGTTCATTTGTTAATATATGTGTCTATCCATTATCCGTCCATGCGACATTGCTAGGGCAGTAGAACCAAGGTAGATAGTCAAAGAGCTAAGATAGTGATAGAACATTTAGTTTTCCAAGAGTTTGGTTAACCAAACAGTTGGAAACCTTAGTGTCTGGAGATGAATACCCTTATCTTAGTGATAAAGAAACAACTCCTGATGGTTCTGGCAACCGTGGCCGTGAAACCAATTCTGTGAAGGTGGAGGTTTTATCATATTTGAATGAGAGGCGAAAGAAACTATCTGTGCTCAAAGTGTACCCAAGGGTAATGAAAGTTTTCAGGAAGTGCAACTGTATCATTCCTTCATCTGCATCTGCAGAACGACTTTTTTCGGTAGGTGTTGGAATTTTTACTCCAAAAAGAAACATGCTCGGAGATGGTATGTTTGAAAAGCTTCTGCTGTTGAAAGGAGCAACTAAGAAATTAAGTTAAGTTATGATGAAGCTGTAATGAATGTTCTTGGTAAATTATTTTCTTTTAATATTTGAACTGAAGTAAAATTCGATTTTCATGAAACCAATTGATTTTTTTCATGAAAACTATCGGTTTTTCTGAAAAGCGGTCGATTTCTCGGCAGAACCTTGCTTATCTTGTCTACTTGGAAAGGAAACGCATATTAAAGAAGTGTTTTGCGTGATATTTACTGTAAGTAAAACATTAATACTTGAGTACTTCTGAAGTAAAATCGGGATACTTGAGTACTTAAGTACTGCAGTACTTTTTCAAAACTACTTATTACTTAAGTAGATGTTTAGAGAAGTACTTAATGCTTGTACTTAAGTAAAAATTTCTCTGAGTACTTGGTACTTGTACTTAAGTAAAAAAAAGAAGTACTTGGCACAACACTGGCGCATAGATTCATTATTCAATCGGATAGATCATACAGGAAGCTAACCAATAAAAGAAACAAACAACAAATGTAAAACAGTGATCCAGTACACCTCCCAATACGTGCCAAATTAGCATTTATGCAATTATACCGCCTTTAAAACTTTCGATTTCTCATTATATCAAACAGTTCGTGGTAACGAACTGTAGTAAGGAGCGATCCGGCTCAATAGTAACCAAAACTCTAAAAAATTGAATTTTGATAGCAATAGCTACATCAAAAGAATCGCATTTTAATGCTGATTTTAAATATATAAGTTTCATCAAGTTTAGTCTTACCCATCAAAAGTTACGAGCCTGAGAAAAGTTGCCTTATTTAGGAAAATAGGGTGAAACACCCCTTAAAAGTCGTAGGATCTTAACGAAAATGACACCATCAGATTCAGCGTCTCAGAGAACCCTACTGTAGAAGTTTTAAGCTCTTATCTACAAAAATGTGGAATTTTGTATTTTTTGCCAGAAGACAAATCACGGGTGCGTGTTTATTTATTTGTTTGTTTGTTTTTTTTTTCTTTTTTTTTCCCAGGGGTCATCGTATCGACCAAGTGGTCCTAGAATGTCACAAGACGGCTCATTCTAACGGAAATGAAAAGTTCTAGTGCCCTTTTTAAGTGACCAAAAAAATTGGAGGGCATCTAGGCCCCCTCCCACGCTCATTTTTTCCTAAAGTCAACGGATCAAAATTTTGAGATGACTATTTTGTTCAGCATAGTCAAAAACCATAAAAACTATGTCTTTGGGATGACTTACTCCCCCACAGTCCCTGGGGGAGGGGCTACAAGTTACAAAATTTGACCAAGTGCTTACATATAGTAATGGTTATTGGGAAGTGTGTAGGCGTTTTCAGTAGGATTTTTTGGTTGGGGGAGGGGTTGAGAATAGGGGGATAGGCTGGGGGAGCTTTACCTTACCTTAGACCTTAGATCCTCCAGAGCCAGGGGTGGCTCATAGGGCGTCTACGAAACCTCGCCAGACATCTCGGAGCTGAGCTGCAGCCATGACGTCCTCCCACTGTGGTTGAAGAGACAACTCCGCATTTCTCAGCTCTCGGTCGTACTGTCGTCGTAAGGTGTGTCTTGGTCGACCTCTTTTTCGCCTCCCCTCGGGACGCCAATCATATACTGAATTCGGGAGTCGATCCTCTGGCATACGGAGGACGTGGCCAAGGTATGTCCATCTCCTACGTTTCAGAAGGTCAGTAACTAATGGCTGACCGGTTCGCCGGCGAACTTCTATGTTGGTGACCTTTTCCTGCCACGATATGTTCAGGATTCTCCTAAGGCACATGTATTCAAAGGCTAGGACACGTTTCTCTAGCTGGGTGTTTAGTTTCCAGCATTCACTAGCATAGAGGAGGATGGACATCACATTGCTATTCAGGAGGCGGAGCTTCAAGCGCATAGAGTATTTACTACTGCGCCAGACTGGTTTCAACTTGCTAAAAGCCGATGTCGCTTGTCCAATTTTCCTCTTGATTTCGTTGGCTATTTCACCATCGTATTCGATCCAACTCCCAAGACACTTAAATTCCTTGACCTGCTCAATAGTTTTATTTTTGCATTTTAATATGAGTGGGGAGTCAGATGTGGCCATACTCTTTGTTTTACTGACATTTACTGCAAGTCCCATTTTCTCGGCCTTTTCGTCTATGGCGTCGAGTAGCAGCTGCAGTCGCAGTTTCGCTTCTTCAAGAAGAACAACGTCATCTGCGAAGTCCAAATCGGAGATCAGTCGGCTGTTAATCTTCACTCCAGTGCCTGAAGACTGCCGTAGAATATAGTCCATTACAATGACAAACAGAAACGGGGATAGGACACACCCTTGTTTGACGCCAGACATTATCTTGAAGAAACGCGTGTCCCCATTTTCTGTGCGTACACAGCATTCACTATCCTCATATAGTGCGATTATCATTTTGACTAGTTTATCAGGTACTCCGTAATATTTCAAAATCTTCCATAAAGTGTCTCGGTCAACAGAATCGAGCGCCTTTTCAAAATCAATGAAGAGCAGGTACAGCTTTTTGTTCCATTCTCTGGACTCTTCCACCATCAGTCTAAGAATGAAAATAAGATCAGAGCAAGACCTACCAGGTTGGAACCCATGTTGCTCTTCCCTGAGATGTGAGTCCAGGGCTGCTCTTAGGCGTTGTAGTATTACTGAGGCAAGTATTTTACTAGGCACAGACGTCAAATTGATGCCCCTCCAATTGTCACAAATTTGTGCATCGCCTTTCTTGAAGAGTTTGACCAGTATACCTCTGGTCCAATCTTTTGGGACTTTTTCGTTGTTCCAGATGGCCACTAGAAGAGCAGTCCATACGAACATGCAGGCTCGAAGGGACGCTTTCAGCATCTCTGCCGTGATCCCATCGACTCCAGGTGCACGTCCATTTTTCAGCTTTTTCACAGCTGTCGTCACTTCTACCGTGCTGGGTGGGTCAGCACTTACGTCAATTTGTAAAAATGGCGTATCCGGTACTGTTTCTGGATCATCAGGTCTGGGCCTATTTAAGACTTTCTCAAAATGTGAGGCCCATCTCTCGTCAGCTTTCTGTGGATCCGAAATAATGTCTCCATTTTCATCTTTTACAAGGGATGTACGATTTGTTTTCTTTCCAACTATCTCGTTTGTTAGTCGATAAACCATTTTTGAGTCTCCTTTCTTTGCAGCTTCTTCTGCAAAGGCTGCTTTTCTCTCAATGGCAATTCTTTTGTCTTTCCTGGCACTTCTTTTCACTGCTTTATCCTCTTCTTTGTAGCGGAGCTGTAATTGGGCTTTTTGCTCTGGGCCTGATGCATTCAGGATAAGCGTTCGGGTCTCCTTGCGTTTACTGATGTATTTCCAGGTGTCATCCGATATCCATTCTTCTTTATTTCTTTTCTTGAAGCCAAGGTTGGCCTTCGCAACGTCATGGTACACACTCTTGACTGAGGTCCATGTATTCTCAACATCAAAGTCATTGGTTTCGTCGAGCAGATTTAACGCTTCAAATCTGTTATGTAGAGATATGCAGAAGTTTTTGCGGATGTCAGGATCTTTCAGCTTATCGGTGTCAAATTGTTTATGTGTTGCAGTGTTAGTTTTCCGCTTCTGAGCTTTCAGTTTGATTCTTACCTCGGCTATCATCAGGATGTGATCTGAATTAACATCCGCTCCTCGAAAACCCCTCACGTTACATAGGCTACTTCTCCAACGTCTTGACATGAGGAAATGGTCGATTTGATTCTTCGTTCGGCCGTCGGGGGACACCCATGTGTACTTGTGAATCGTTTTATGGTCGAACATACTACCACCTATTATCAAATCGTTGCTTAGTGCATAATCGATTAGCAGTGTGCCATTCTCATTTATCTCTCCCATGCCATGTGGGCCCAGAACTTCAGGGCAGTACTGGCGGTCTGCACCAACTTTAGCATTTAGATCGCCAACCACGCAGAGTACATCATGCCTGGGAACGTCTTTGGTGACCGAGTGTAGCATGTTATAGAAAGCATCTTTCTCCTCTTCATCAGCTTCGTTTGTTGGAGCGTAGCATGCGATGATGGTCATTTTTGTGTGATTTGATACGAAGCGAGCTGTCATTATACGTTCGTTAACTGGGTTCCAGTTTGTCATTGCTTTGTGTGCAAGTGGCGACATCAGAAGTCCTACACCAGCGCGGTGGACGGAAGGGTGACCACTAAATGCCATGACATATCCATCACTGAACTTCTCTAATCCATTTCCAGTCCACCTTATTTCACTGAGAAAGAGTATATCGATGAGGTATTGTCTCATCTCTTTAAGAACTTGCTCTGTCTTGGATAACTGGCTCATCGTTCTCACGTTCCAAAAACCCATCTTTAGATTCTGTTTCGCAGTCAAAAATCGGTTCCGGGGGCATGCAGGGGTCGTTATCTGGGGAGGTGATGTATCCGAGGCTGTTGTAGACGTTTCAGTTGCAGTTGTTTTTCCCCTGAAGGTTGCCCCTCAAGGTCCCGGGTGTGGGTTGCAAGCCCACAGCCCAACCCTCCTCATTTGCGGACTTGGGACCGTCATGCTCCCCCGACCTCTGTGAGGCAAGGATCCTTACATGGTTGAGTTTGGGGGAGCTTTCCATCGAGGAATTTGTCATGGTAGAAGAAAATTTCCATGAAGGGAGCGCAGGATTTACTAGCATTATTAAAAAAAAAACAATGAAAAAAGAAATATGAAAAAGTTTTTTTCAGCTGGAAGTAAAGAGCAGCATTAAAACTTAAAACGAACGGAAATTATTACCCATATGAGGAGCTCACCTCCTCCTAATACCCCGATCTTTACGCTAAAGTATTTTTAGTAATTTCAACTATTTATTTTACGGCTTTGGTGATTCAGGGGTCATTCTTAATGAATTGGGACAAAATCTAAGCTTTAGTGTAAAGAGCGAGGTACTGACGAGGGGGCGAACCCCCTCATATATGTAATAAAAACATGAGAATACAAAACTTCTTTACGTAAGCTAATTTATAAGTTACGTATATCTTTTACTAAAAAAAAGATTCGTAAAAAATTAAAAGTTCTAGTTGCCTTTATCTTAATTAACCAAAAAATCGGAGGGCAACTAGGCTTCCTCCCCCGCTCTTTTTTCTCAAAATCATTCAATCAAAATTATGAGAAAGTCATTTAGCAAAAAAAAAATAAATATGCAAATTTCGTTTTAATTATTCCTCTGCGGAGAGCCAAAATCAAAACATGCATTGATTGAAAAACGTTCAGAAATTAAATAAAAAAAACAAGTTTTTTTTAACTGAAAGTAAGGAGCAAAATTAAAACTTAAAACGAACAGAAATTACTTCGTATATGAAAGGGGCTGCTTCCTCACCAACATCCCGCTCTTTACGCTAAAATTTTTTACTGTTTTAAAAAGAAGAGTTGAGAGAAAGAGTCAAACTTTAGCGTCAAGAGCGGGATGTTGGTGAGGAAGCAGCCCCTTTCATATACGAAGTAATTTCTGTTCGTTTTAAGTTTTTAATTTTGCTCCTTACTTTCAGTTAAAAAAAACTTGTTTTTTTTTATTTAATCAGATAAAGACCCCAGAGCGTTATCATCAAGTGAATAGTTAAACCGAGTTAATCGCAAAATTACAAATTTGATCTATACTTCCTATTCCACAACATTCGCTCAGGTCAGTTTTTTGTTCATGTTTAAGGTTTTGTACTTTCTATAATCTATCACTTCTAGATTAGGTTTTTTATGTTAAAACCCTTGGAACTGGATTGGACATGAATAAAACCTGTACATCTGCAAATATATCAGAAAAGAACACATTGAAAAAAAGAAGGAAAAATTTCCTGAATGAAAAAAGAAAATTGTTGAAAAAGAAAATAGGACTTGGTGCTTTCCATAATAAGATTTGTAATGTAACTAGATGGGTTAAATTGATTATAGTTTGATGACAGAAGTCGGTAGGGATTAAGGGGGCTGGGATATCTCCTCTGGAAATTGTTTAAGGGTTTTAGTTTTTACTTCTAATATCTAATCGATACTCCAATAATTCTCCAAGTCTCTTGTTTATAATTGAAGCGCCTAATAAGCACGAACAACATCCTATTCCATAGAGGTTTCAAGCTCTTTTGTAGAAATAGTTTTGAATTTGGTATTTCTTTGCCAGAAGAAAGATCACGGATGTTTGTTTTTTCCCAGAGATAATCGTATCGACCCTATAGTCCTAGAACATCAGGAGAGGTCTCATTTGGACGGAAATTAAAATTTCTAGCGCCGTTTTTTATGTGACCAACAGAATTTGAGGGCATCCATTCCCCCTCACACGTCCTATTTTTTCTCAAAACTCGTCCGATCAAAACTTTTAGAGAGCCATTTGTTCCGCATATCTGAAAGGTTCCAAAACTATACGCACATATAAGCGGTATAAACCTATACTCTTTTTCTATGGCTACCAGTTTTAATAAGCAGTACTAGGAGACCGAACTTTGCTTTGTGAGAGGAATCTCGGACATAAAATGACATTTAGTGTACCCCACCCCCTCTGAAAATCTACACACCGAATACTCTGATTCACAGAAGAAAAACTTTTACGTAATTTTTCCAGAAGAAATTTTTCCAGGTTTCGATCTAAAAAGGAAAATGAAACCTAAAGTAGAGGGTAAAAACCAACAATTTTGAAAATGATCTTTTTATATTTTCATGGAAAAAAATTTCCTGCCCTTCTCAAATTTTTAATAAGCATCGATCTTATTGTTTCTTCAATAAGAAAAAGATCCAAATAAAATGTTATTCTCACAATATATTTCCGTTTATTACTGACAGTTAACTACAAAAAACTTTTTCCACAAAATAAGTTTTTCAAGGAAAAGTAAAGAACATCCATTAAACCGAAAATGAGCAAACAAAGAATCAAATAATCTACCAAGCGTAAAACTACCACGCATCAATATCAATAAATAAGTGAAACCCAAAACGAACAGAAATTATAATAAATAACCAAGTCAAACTCAACACGAGCAGAAAATAACATGATTAGGGCTCACAACCCATATGCCTACTCAAAATTAGATCATATTTTGCCCTTTAATGTATGTAGGCCTGTGATTATTAGTTTCCATAGCACTCAAACAAAAACTCTAAATTCTCTAGATAGACTTGCTGAAAATAATACAATAAAGGCATTAGTAATTATTTAATAATGAACATCTTGCATCTTGTTGATTAATTAGTGAATTTTAAGTGAACTGGAATACATTATCACATGTAGGATGTCCAGTCACCCCTACTGGTCGTATCCTAAGGCTATCTTCAGAGAGGAACTTCAATTTATTGCCATTTTTTTCCAGACTTAATAATATTAGCTTTAGCAAACATAGAATTTTCCCAGTAAACCACATAGAAAATCCAATAATTATAGAAGAAGGCTCTTTTAGAGTTTGAGATAACGAAATTACATATATGGAGAAAGAATCTAGCTTAGACAGTGAAATTTATTTATACCTGAAATTACTTTTGCTAGTTAGGGAGGGACAGAGATGCCTCAAAGGATATATTTTAATGCACTCCCAATTCTAAATCAAATCAAAACATCCCAATTCTCATTGAGCCTTAAGACAAATACAGAATTAGTTCTAGGAAAGAGACAAGGGAAGGGTGGAGGTAGAAATTGATTTGTAATCTCCAGGGCTGTATTCAGGACTGTATTTGGGGGGATGTTTTTTTCGAGAGGGAGGGATAAAAAAACTTTAAAAATGCATCAAATGTGTGAAAATGATATTAATCCCTCTTGATTTCTGTGAACTATTTATGGTCTACGCTGTTATTACAAAAGTAGAGAGTACCATTAAACTTCAAAAAGAGCAGAATTTATTCCGTACAGGAGGGGGCTACCGCTTCCCCAGCCCCGCTTCATAGTCTTAGAAACTTCAGAGGATGCTCAATCGATCAGAAATTGAGAGTTCTGGTTTTTTTATAGGTCAGAAGTGACTGGAAACCAACCAGCCGCGGGGGTATTTTCCAGTATTTTCAGGGGGTATGTTCCAGCTTTATTTCTGCAGGGGGAGGATTTTTCACGGGAGTATTTAATGGGGGAGGGGGTAAACGCCTAGTCCCGAAAGCCTGCACTTGAGCACTAGTTCTCACAGGGTGGGCGGCAAAAGACGTATTTTGTTTTGGGCCTAGCCTCTGCCTCCTAAATACCTAAATATTCCTAGGCCTATCAAGCATAAGAACTTATGCACGATTTATGGCAAAAATTTCCGTCTCATCGGTGTAAAAGCTGGCAATTTTAGACGTCACCTTTGAGAAGATGACCAAAATAATGGTAACAAAAGTAACTTAATAGCAAATATTGAGTTTTCCCGACTTGTCACGATTTATCAGAATGTCAGTCTACTATTTTCAAGAGTGTGCTTCGCATTCTAACCTGATTCACGAGTCGGTGAACGAGTTTTCAAATCAGTATTTTTTATTTTATTTTTGCTTTTACTATGGATAAATTTTGACAGCTGTGAAATATTCTATTTAGAATATTTCAGCCACTGCTCCCTAATAGGAGCCTAGCCTCTGCCTCCTAAATATCTAAATAGGCCTAGGCCTATCAAGCATAAGAACTTATGCACAATTTATCGCAAAAATTTCCGTCTCATTGATTTAAAAACTGGTAATTTTAGACATCACCTTTGAAAAGATGATCAAAATAATGGTAACAAAAGTGACTTCATAACAAATATTGAGTCTTTCCCGACTTTTCTCGATTTCTCTGTATGTGAGTCTACTATGTTCAGGAGCGTCCTTTACATTGTCATCTGATTCACGAGTCGGCGAACGAGTTTTCAAATCATTTTTTTTTTAATTTTATTTTTTATATTTATTAATGATAAATTTTGACGGCTGTGAAATATAGATTCTATTTAATTGCACTATCGCTCTTGTTTATTGCCGAGTTAAAAGTGAAGAAAACCTGGTCTAGTTTTATAATCCATCTTCATTTGAGACTTCAAGGCTCTGGTTTATACGAGCCGTCACTCATTTAATGCCAAAAATCTCGTCAGACTTTTCAGTAGCCTTTTTAACAGATTGTTCACTTCTGTAAAATGACAAGTAGAAGAAAATTATTTAATTTAGTGTTGACGACCAAATCGTGTTTTGTTTTAAAAGTGCATATTATACTTTTATTCATTAACAAATAACAAATAAAGTAAAAATAAATACAGGACAAGCTAAAATAGAAATAGATTAAGAAATAATCACCGTTAACCGATATTTTGCATAACGACTTACATCCAAAGACACAGTTAGAGAGGAGGGGGAAAGGCTTGCAACCCCCAATTTCAATAGCATAGAGACTCTTTCTAGTCCTTGGATTGTATTCTTGCGTAGTTGTTTCAAATATATCAGGTTATTATTTCTTTGATTGAAGGCCGATTCCTGAGGTGGGGTGGGGGGACATTTAGATTTGACCTGTTATTCAAAAATTTTAACAATTGTGTAACATGATGTAGACACTTTTGGTTTATAATGGCTGAAAAGGGTGTTTTCGGACTCCCCATCTCCATGCAAATCATTCAATCCCTCCCCTGAATTTAAATATTGCTTAAATACTTGGTTTACTTCCTTTCTGCATTGCTTGATTGATCCTTAAAAATCGGTATTTTCATAGTCTCTCTTAATACTTTTTGCTACTGACCTCAACCCTCCCCTTGTAAGTCTGTCTTAGCAAATCATTTCCTATAGCAGACAACTAACCGCTTCTAAGGTGTACTTAAAACATTTTAATAACCAGTTCTAAGGTGAATAGTCCTGACCTAGCAACAGAATTTCGCTTTTTTAAATATTTCTTAAGAATCGCCTATATCTTTCCTAAGACACGTGTATTCTGGAGACTTTTCAAGCAAAACTCAAAATCAGTAAGGGCAACTCCAGGAGAGAACTGTCAAAATCGATAACACTTAGAGTTCAGGCTTCAGTTAAAGTAATTGTAATGAGTAGGGGATTATAGCCTAATTATTAAGAAATAGCACTCTCTGCAGGTCAATACAAATAACTAAATGAAGTTTGTGTGTTGAAAATACTAGAAAGGAAGAGGCCTGCTTTATAATTTACATTTACACTTTAAAAACTTCTAGCTTTGGAAATAGAGAATTTTTTAAGAATTATATCCAAGTGTTGTTGTTACCCTAAGATAAAACTTATGAAAGAGCGAATTTGGTGGAACGTTGGGTTAATTTTTTTTTATCAAAGGAAAACAACAAAAGTTCCTCCGTCACAAAAGGTATCGTATTTATGAAATTAGACAAAATTTAAATCATTAGTTACAATTTTATTCAGTTTTCTTTTTTTTGCGCTAGTCTTAATATCATTGGTCAATTTTCTATATTTTACTTTTAATATACAGTTGGGACTATCGAAAACTGTTTTTATGGTAAGATTCTTGGTACCACTAGTTTTGTCCCACTAGTCTTGTCAACTAATGTTCATTATGTCCCACTAGTCTTGTCAACTATTTCTACTTATTTAGGAAAGGTACCGGTTGCATTGCTTGATGAGAAGCTCTCCGTGTATTCAGGGACGCAGCTAGGTATTGGTGAGAGAAGCCTCTGCCAAGGGCGCAAAATTTGACTTAGAATAATAATCAAGGCTTATCAGACAAAAGTGCTTTTAAATTGAGTTTACGCATTTGTGCGTCAAATATTGTGCTTATAATTCGATAGGGTTTGTAATAAACATTTTACTGTAAAACACTTTTTATTAATAGGCTCATGTTTTCCAGTAATTGTCAAACGTTTTTTTAATGAAGCTCTGTTTATTCACTGATAGATCTTTTGCTTTCACAATATCGTATTTAACAACTTAATACAAATTTCACCTCTGTTGACACAATAGCTTATAAACAAATAACAATCGGAAAAGCATTACACAAAACCCACCCCAATCAACATTACGATTTGTTATCTCAATTTTAACATTTTTTAGTTACCCTCTTACCTTTGATTACAGAAAAAACTTTCCATATGAAGAACCTTTTCAAAGAAAAGGTTCAAAGAAGCAATATTAAACTTTAAATCAACAGAAACAAAATTTTACAATAATTAAAACTCAAAACAACTAGAGATTAATAAAATAAAACCCAAATAACCAAACCCAAAGCGAATAGAAGTTAAAATAAATAGTCATATCAAAAGTAAGGATAACAGATACTGATACAGATAGATAAATCAATCTTGAAACTCGTAAAAATTATTTTGAACTGAATATTTAAGTCAAACTTGAAAAAACAACATTACTACCAACAGGAGTATCACTACTCCTGTGTGTAGTACAAACCTCGCCTAATCGTAAATGCTCTAAAGGCTATTGCAGCATTTGTGATTTATTGAAAACTACAGGTATTTTCAACAGTCCACTTTAGTTTTCCAAAACAACGGAGACAAATGAAAAATAATCGTTATAACAATGAAGATAATTGAAAAGAACTAATGAAAACAAACAGAATATTCAATAGATAATCCCATTAATTCCTGGAGATCTCAGCAATTAAACATTTTTTTTCACTGTATTTTATTTCTATTTTTCAATGTTACAGATGTATAGGAATGCTTATATTATAATTAAATTCAGTTTACTTTATTACAAAATGATATAACACTCAACATTAATCCAAGTGGCTGCCCAAAGAAAGACATGAAAGCACTTGATACCAGGCGACCACATATATAGCAAACAAAATTCCTTACCAATGGAAAAATAAACAAAAAGGAAAAAAAACAATAAATAAACAACCAAATTATGACCAGCCTCTAATTATAAGAAAAAGAAAAGAAAAGGAAAAAACAAACAAAAATCATCTATGAACCAAGGCCCAAAATAATTTTTTTAATTTTTCTCTTAAATAAACCAAGGTACTCCTCCACCCAAATGCTCTCCTGAAGAGAATTCCAAGCCTTAGGACCTAGATTTCTGACAGAAAAACCTGCTCTAGTTCCACTTCTATATTCATTGACTAGATTATCAGCATTCTGGGTGCTATAACTATGAAGTGATTTGTTTTCTCTGTAAAAATCATGAAATACCTCAGGACTGATATAATTTCAACACTGATACGGGAATCTTCCAGCTTTGTTTTGAATAATCAGTCTGAAGATACGATCTTGTCAGCTATCAGCTATCAGATCTGATCAGCTATCAGTTATCAGCTATCAGATCTGATCAGCTATCAGTCTGAAGATACGGGAATCTTCCAGCTTTGTTTTGAATAATTTGTGCTCGTTTAAAATTCAGACTGATTCAGACTGATAGCTTAGACTTTGGAAATAAATGCCGTGGTGTTCCGAACCTTTGAAGATGGATAGCACCTGATTATTTATAAATAACACTTGGCTTTTGTACGCGCAGATAAGAAGCTCTAGTATTATCTCTATCGACATGCATTCTAAATGGTAACCAGCCACAATCTCTTATAGTAGTTGATCATAATAACGAGAACAGATAATAATTAATTGGCTGATTGCGAGGCGGACAAATTGTCTTCAAGGCCATGATTTGCAATTGAAATCATGAGAAAGGATAGCTTACGGCAGTGCTGACGTTACGTCAAGGCTATAGTGTAATATTTCTGGAGAGTTGCCACGTCGATATATTTGTGCATGTTCTCGAATTACATTCTACTCAGTAGCTTTTATTTTTCTTTCCCATGGGCTGGAACCCGTTAATTTCAGTGTATATCTCCCAGACTGCATCCCTGTGCACCATTTTCACGTTCATCCATTTGCTTTAAAGTACCCTCCCCCCAATTCGTCGTTGTCTCTGACTGGGACCCATGAATTTGCAATGCCAATTTCTCCTACATAATAACTTCGTTTCCGTCAAGTCATTACTGGCCAATGAATTTGTTTTCACCGTTGCCCCACCATCTTCCTAAATCTAAACCATGCCACAGAGGAAAATAACCAATCTTGTTTAAAAACTCTTTCCTCCCATCCAAAATATATTATAAGATTAAAGGAAGTATATTCGGATGGTATTTGTGAGAAATACTTCAGTTCGGTTCAAGGATCTCCAAGTTCAAGAACCGTCAGGAATGCTGCACTCAATCAGATAGTCAAACATTGCCACATTTAAACTTCAAACTTAATCAGACTAGCATTTTAAAACAAGTTTTGTTTGAAATATTCCCTCCAAACTCTCTTCCAACTCTTAAAAGTTTAACTTAAACATCGATTTTTGCCTCATCCATTGATTTCAACATTCTATGTGCCTGAGATTAAGAAAAAAAGTATTCTGAGAAGCAAAATAGGAAACATCTTTCTTTCAAGCTTCCCTGGTTAATTTTATTACTTTAGACCTAAATCCGAAGATCTAGTCTTTACCTTTATGACTTAATAGTCATACCTTGAACCAAATATATGGTCGCCAGTGAAAATTTTGTTTCAGTTTCAATGTGCAAAATTTTCCACTAATTTTGAATTCCTATAGGGTGTAATGGGTGCTTAATCTGACGCATCTTTCTAAGGCTGTGTTCCAAGGATTAAAAGGAAGGTTGCCTAGATTGATCGAAGATTAAGTTACCAGAATACACGTGGGTTAAAACAAAAAACAAAACTTCCCATTACTAGCAGGATCAAAACAACACTAGATAAAGGATCCAAAGCCTTTGAATGGTACACTTGGACGGGGGGCATGCACATAAATAGATATATACAAGATGCCCACAAAAAGTTTTCAATCGGGATGTCTGACTTTCAAATAAATATTCCTGAGGAAAAGGGCCAATGTGAAAAAGCTATTTTTGCTCAAAAACTGCGGATTCCTCTAGATTTAACAATTTTTCATGGCTTTGGTTTTTCAATACGGGACAAGGACTGAACTCCTGTACCTCCTAAAATGTATCTCATTATTTTTTTTTTTTTTTACCTTGAAATTTATTGTAACAGGCAGAAAAACATTTCTTTTTATATAGGTATAAATGAAATATTCTTGATACACTTTCTTTTTAAGCCTAGGACAATAACAATAAAAACAGCCATTAAAATTGTAATACTCTCTTATCCTTACTTTTCTGTATATTTCAATGGATAAATAAAATTAGTGGTTATTAATATTAAGGCTCAATTGGATTACTTTTACGACTAATTCAGTTTAATCCTATCGGCTGACACGATGAGAAAACGTATCTGGATAAGTCGGATCCCTAATCCTCAGGCTGGATGAACGCAACCTTAGTTATAAGGCGTCACAGAAGCTTCATCAGAGGGTTCAAGGAAAGGAGAATAATTGTAGTAACTCTTGTTCTAGATAATTGAGTTCAAAAATATATCATGAAACTATAAAAATGCCAGGCGTTCTTTCTTAGAAGAACAGGATTGCATGGAAATTGCTAGTGATTATGCTTTAGATACTATCCTAAAAACAAAACCGAAACTAACATACCAATAGTTACATCAAAAGAATCAAATTTTAATGCTGATTTTAAATATACAAGTTTCAACAAGATCAGTTATAGCCATCAAAAGTTACGAGCCTGAGAAAATTTGCCTCATTTTAGAAAATAGGGGGAAACACCCCCTAAAAGTCATAAAATCTTAACGAAAATCACACCATCAGATTCAGCGTATCAGAGAACCTTATTGTAGAAGTGTCAATCTCCTATCTACGAAAATGTGGAATTTCGCATTTTTTGCCAGAAGACAGATCACGGATACGTGTTTATTTGTTTGTTTTTTTTTTTTTTTTTTGTTTTTTTTTTCCAGGGGTGATCGTATAGACTGAGTGGTCCTAGAATCTTGCAAGAGGACTCATTCTAACGGAAATTAAAAGTTCTAGCGCCCTTTTTAAGTGACCAAAAATTGGAGGGCACCTATGCCCCCTCCCACGCTCATTTTCCCTCAAAGTCACCGGATCAAAATTCTGAGATAGCCATTTTATTCACCATAATCGAAATACCTAATAACTATGTCTTTAGGGACGACTTACTCCCCCGCAGCCCCGTGGGAGGGGCTGCAAGTTGAAAACTTTGACCTGTGTTTTCATGTAGTAATGGTTACTGGGAAGTGTACAGACGTTTTCAGGGGGATCTATTTTTTTTAGGGGGAGAGTTGAGGGGGGGGGGGGCTACGTGGGAGGATTATTATATTTGTCTGACTTTGTTTCGTGAATCTAAATTTCCTATTAACTTTGTAACTAACCAAAACACATTTAAATTGACCCAAAGGGATTTTTAACTAACCATCTAGATTCTTAACTTGGATTCTTGGATTCTTCAATGGAATTTTAAAAATCTAAACGAGCCTGTAGAAATAAGATTTGAAGTTGAATATGAATTGACACAAAATGATTTCGTACATTTGAGCAGAATAAATCTTAAAGTCTTTTACGGAATTTAGCAGAATAATGGAATATAGTTTGTCTTTGCCAAGTTTTTTTGCAAAATACCCTTGTTTGGACCATATTAGAAAAGAACTCATTTATAGCATAAAAAAATTGTTCTAAGGCTTTCTGTACCTCAGGACCCACAACCACAAAAAAAAAGAATTTTTATGCCCCTGGGACAAACTCCTGTGTAATGAAAGGAAAAATAAAATATTTTATCAATTACTAAATTTTCTACGTGTTTTTTGTTTGTGCTTTTGTTGTCAGAGCTTTTTGTTGTGCTTAGTATAGAGAAACCATAAATTTGACAAAATGACTTCTTGGTATCATGGTATTTCTACTATGTAACTAGGTGAGTAGGTAACTAGTAATATGTTAAATATATATTATCGATTATTATTCTAGTCTTATAGCAACAGAATCAACAATGGCCATAGCAACGAAAGTTCAAATCTTTATAGTATTTTTAAAAGCAGTTTTGTCTTAATGGCGCTGGGACACTTTAAGGCATCGTTATCATAGTTCGGCCTAGTTGTGCTAAATTACGCATTCTCCTTAGATACGTTTCAGTAGAGACGGTGGATATGTAGAGCCCTTTAAAACCAGAATCGTGAAAACGGTTTTATTCTTTATGGCTAGACGTACCGATTTATGTTGCAGATGCCTTAATTCTCCCCCCCCCCCATTCACAGCCAAATTATAGAAAACAGCTGGAACAGCATGTTCTAGCTCTTTACTGAGGTTATACAGGGATCCTCAAACCTAATGCAGAATTATCATAACTCTTAAATGTGGATTGATCAATATAAAGCTTGCTGAAAGTCTTGACTCGATGACTCGACTGACTCAATACAGCAATAAGACTTGTCATGATTCGGTGCAAAAATGAGCTAAACCATAATAAACTTTAAAAGGAAGCGAGGTCCTGACTGAGTGTAAAATCAGAGGTAAGGCGTGACTTAGAAGACTTTAGGGGATTTATTTGGAGATTTTAATGCCCTGGTTGGTAGAAATATGGATAGAGGGTATCCGATTCTAGGTAAATTTGGTAAACAAAAAGAAAGCAGTAATGGTTACAGACTGCTGCAAATTTGCAAGCTTAACAATCTAGCTACAACCAATATTGCGTTTGATTATAAAATGACTCATAAGTTAACATGGTATTAGCATGATGGTAACATAGCTAACCTTACTGATTATATTACTGTAAACTGAAGACTGGCAAGATTGATTTAAAATATGGTGGTATGTAGGAGTGATGTTATTGATGTTAAAAGCAAAGATCGCCATTTAGTAGTTCCAAGGGTTTATTCAAAGCTACAATTTGGGAAAAGTAAACAAATTTAGGATAAGAATTTGAGAGAATCTTACCAGGAACAATTGAATAACTAAACTGGAGAGTTTAAAATTGGACAATATAGAAGATGGATGGAAGACTTTTTGGAAATTAGGTTGTGAAGTCAGTGACAGTTTCTTGGGAAAGAAAGTTAGAAACATAGTAGGAATATTAGTGAAAATGTTTTATCTTTAATACAGAGGAGGAGAGGGGCCTGGTTTTTGTAGGAAGTGAATTAATTCTTATGATGATATTTCTTAGACTTAGAGATACTTTAGATAAAGTTTTAAGAGAAGGAAAGTGTGGTTTTAGGAAGGTAAAGGATACGTCGACTAACTTTTCACCCTTAATATTATTAATAATTGAGAAATGCCCCGTCATCAAACCCCTTTAGTTCTCGATATTACAGGTGATGAGTAAGAGTTTGATTCAGCTGATATAACAGCTTTAGTGAAGGTTCCGTCCTTGCATGGTATACCAAATAAATACATTAAAATGATTAGTTATATGCACAAGAGTAACATTGCTACGAATAAGGTAGGAAATAAGGTTAGTAACTGGTTTCCTTTTAAATCAAAGGCTTAGCAGGAATGCGTACTATCTCCATTTATATGGATCATTTTGATGGACTTCGTCCAGGAAAGCACAGCAAAAGCAAGGGGAGAATATAGGATCAAATGGGGAAATAAAACCTGGAGATTTTGCTGATAATTTAAGCATCCTAGATGAAAATATTAGCAAAATAGATGAACTTTTAGAGGTTTACAAGTTCAAAGTGCAAGAATAGGTTTGAAAGACTAAGGCACTGACTAAGAATAACTGAAAGCAAAGAGATGATGGTGGGTAACGAGAAGATCGATCAAGTAGACAGCTTCACAGAACTAGGTAGTATTATTTGTAAAGAGGGTGGATATACTGAAGATGTTAAAAGTAAAATCGCCAAAGACCAAGGCGTTTCTTCATAGTTGAAACAAGTTTTGAAGAATAAAAAGATAAGTCTGCGAACCAAGATTAGAATATTGGTAGCTAAAGTAATGACAGTGGTTAAGTATGGCTCTGACCCGTTGATGCTCTAAAAAACGGAGGAGAATTTGCTAGATGTTTTCCACAGAAGTTGCCTACGGATTGTTTTAAGAGCCTGACTGACTGTATCTCAACCAGTAACCTTTACGAAACATGCGGTCCGATCGGGCTATCTAGGGCTATGTTGAGAGAAAAGATAAGATGCTTAAGACAAGTTCTGCGAATGAAAGATAACAGATTGTCCTTGTCAACCAAACGTCTAGGAGAAAATGGAAAGCAGGCTGTCCCAAAATGGGGTAGGAGGATGTCGTAAAAGAAGATTTAAATGAAGTGAGAACTACTTGGGAGGGTGTAAAGAGGGAGAATTTGAGCAGATTGGGCTAGAGGAGGAGTAATCGTTGCTGCGTTAGCCTCAGGGGGATTGGTCCTGAAGTGAGTTGTTGGTAATTGCAGTAGTAGCAGAAGAAATCAAACGCAATACAGAAAACAACACTGGTTGATGAAATCAAACTTAAAAGAATAGAAAATACCCAAAATAAGAATGGGGCTGCCATACCTTTAGTGTTAAAATAAATTAAAGCCCAATGGCTTAATCGATAGACAATGTAACAGTGCCATTTACGCATACGAATTTTTTTAATATTACTAAATTTGTACTTTATTGAAATATGAAATGTATATATATATATATATATATATATATATATATATATATATATATATATATATATATATATATATATATATATATATATATATATATATATATATATATATATATATATATATATATATATGTATATGAATATATATATATATATATATATATATATATATATATATATATATATATATATATATATGTATATATATATATATATATATATATATATATATATATATATGTATTTATGTATATATATACATAAATATATATATTTATATATATATATTTTTGTGTTTGGCCTGTTTCTTTTTTTGTTTGTTTTTTTCCGAGATGGAAAGTGTCATTCTTTTGTTGTTTGTTATATTCTATTTTGTTCTTGTTTAGTTCTTTTTCTTTTCTTTTTTGTTTTGTTGTGGAGATGAGGCCATATTGCTTTGTTGTAAAACTGTATGAAAATGGTTGATGGTGATCGTGGCACCCCGGGCAACAGCCGTCTTAAAGATTTGGAAGCTTCATTTGTGGATTTTGGTAGTATGTTTACGGAGCAGCTCCACCGGAATTTTGATATTGGGATTGCTGGTCAATATGTTTCTTGTAATTCAAAGTACCTATTTAAAGATGGTTTGAGGTCCGGGTATAGTGTTAGTGATTCTGAAGATCTCAGAGTTTTCCATCTTAACTGCCAGAGTTTGAATTCATCTTTTAATTTTATAAGCGAGAACTTTCCATTTTTCAAACTATTGGTCTCACAGAAACATGGCTAAATGAGCATAACTCTGCTCTCTTGGATATTCCAGGGTATACATTTATCATAGGAATCGTCAATTTCGTCAACATGGAGGTATTGGAGCTTATGTACGGAGCGATATCGAGGTTTTGGTAAGAAGTGATCTAGTGCTGTTTCACGAGATGTTATTTGAGCCACTTATCCTTCAGCTCAGGCTTAAGCCAAAAGATGTTTATGTTGTTGTACTATATAGACCACCACCTGGGTCTATACCGGCCTTTTTGGATATTTTGGAGGAACAATTGGATAAACTACCTACTGGTTCGCACCCATTCTTCATGCTTGGGGACTTTAATATTGACCTTAACGATATGAATTCGAATACTCCTATGGACTTCATACTGCTTTGCATGTCATATAGTTTATTTCCCACTATTAATATTTGTACGCGTGTTACCATTTTAACGGCAAAGCTACTTGATAATATGTTTTCTAATTCTAAATTTTCAGATCCAGGGGTTATTGTTACTGATGTTTCTGACCATTTCGGGAGTTCGGCAAGTTTTAAAGTTTGTTTCCCGAGGCAGCAAGGCCCTAGACTGAAAATGAGTATGTTACCTGTGCTCAACCAGGGTAACTTAGAAAAGTTTAAACAAGAGATTTCTAATGTTGATTGGAATAATAAAGTTGAAAATCTAGATGATATAAATATAAGTTTTCAGAGATTTTATGATACATTGATCTCTATTTTGAGTAAAACTTGTATAATGAATCGGACAAGGTCAAGGAAAAAGATGCCCAAAAAGCCGTGGTTGTCAAGTCTTCTGCGGTGCACAAATAAGAAATACCAGTTATATAGGGATTCAATAAGGAATGAAAATGATCCAGTTTGCACAAGAGTTTATAAAAATTATAGAAATGCTCTTAATAAACTTTTGAGAAACGCGAAGAAAAAATATTTTGAGTGTAGATTTAAAGATGCTTGAGGTAACCCGGCTAAAACTTGGAAAATTATTAAAAGTGTTATATCTTCAACAGATCCGGTTCTGCCTGATGAAGTTACTACAAGTGATGGGTTAAAATTAAATGACCCTGATGTAATTTTTAATGCCCTTTCGGAACATTTTGCAACTGTTGGGGCTCGATTTTCTCGTACTACAGTAGCTTCTGAAAATGATCCTCCGCTTGAGACTTTTATGGGTACTTCTGTCAATGTATCAATGTATCCAAGATCTGTCACTCATGATGAAGTTCGTAAGATTATCTTTGAGATGAAAAGTTCTTCGGCTGGGAGTGATTCCATTAACCTTCTTGTTTTAAAAGCCGCGTTTCCAAGCATTTCACATATATTAACGTCCCTTATTAATGCTTGTTTTAAGCAAGGGAAGTTCCCCAATTGTTTTAAAATTGCAAGAATAACTCCTGTGTTTAAGGGTGGTAATAAGAATGATTTGGGGAATTATAGACCAATTTCATTATTACATGTAGTTTCACGAGTTTTAGAAAAATGTATTAATATTAGAATTTATGAGCATTTGGAGCGTCATAAACTTCTACATCCGCATCAGTTTGGTTTCAGGAAGGGCAGAACAACAGAAATGGCGATTTTATTTATTACTACTATTATTTTTGGACTGAATTAAGGCGTTTGACACTGTTGACCATCGAATATTATTAAAAAAATGTGAATTTTATGGATTAATGGGTGCTACATTGAGTTTGCTGTGGAGTTATTTTCAAACTAGACAGCAGTATGTCAATTTACAAAATTTTTGTCTAGTAAAAATGTTGTTAATTGGGGGGTTCCCCAAGGATCCGTACTGGGTCCGACTCTGTTTTTAATTTTTATTAACGATCTACCGCATGTTGTGAAAGCTCTGCCCAGAATTGACGACTTTGTTGACAATGGTCCGATTAAGACCCAGCTTACTATGCCCTTATTTGCTGATGATACAACCTTGGTGTGTGTTGCCCCTACAGAACAACTGCTCATGTCAACGATAAATGCAGCTACGAGCAGGATATGTACACGGCTTGAAATAAACCACCTTGACCTGAATATAGATAAGTCAAATTTTGTTATTTTCTCTCGATCTCCGAATTTTTACCCTTGGTTTACGAAAATAATTTCGGAGCGGAGAATTATTAAACGAACAAGATTCACCAAATACCTCGGAATCAATGTTGATGAAACCCTATCATTTAAAGATCATGTGAAGTCAGTTTCGAAAATATTGTCACGTAACTTAGGTATCATGCGCAAATTAAAACATATTTTTCCCCCAAATGTTCTACGATTGTTATATTTTTCCCTGATTCACCCTTACATTTTGTATTGCTCGTCAATTTGGCTTGGTACTTTCCCTTCGATAGTTTGTCCAATCCGTGTGATCCAGAATGATTCTATCCGAGTTTTTGTGGTGTTGGGAAACAGGAGTCTTTGAGGCCTGTATATAGAGATTTAAATATAATGCCTGCAGCTGGATTACGTGATTTTTATGCGTTGATTTTTATATATAAGTATTACAGTGATAGCCTTCCTGATTGTTTTACAGGAATATTTTGTGAGAGGTCTGATGTTCGCCACCACATTACTCGGATACGAGGTAATACTGAGGTTCCTCGATTAGTTTCAAGTAGGTCTTCTTTTTCACTTATTTACAGAGCTTCAAAACTTTGGAATAAACTGAGTATAGATATCAAGGAAATAGGTAGCCTTGGCCAGTTTAAGTCTGATTTACGTGTGGAGTTGCTCGGTAGGTATGCTTTTGAAACAGATTAACTAAAATAAATTTTACATAGGTTATTCATTTATAATATTTATGTATTTTTTGTTGTTGTTGTCTTTTTGTTGTTTATGTTTTTTGTTGATTTCGGTATATGGTCTCATTCTCCATATTTTCTTATGCTCCATATTGTGTCTTTATTTTCTTTGAATATAGCACAGCCTCGCAAGCTTCGCTTATGTTGTGTTATTGATTAAGAAATGTTTATTTCTAATAAAATTGTTCTACTACTACTACTACTACTACTACTACTACTATATATATATATATATATATATATATATATATATATATATATATATATATATATATATATATATATATATATATATATTAGAGTGGCGAAACCCTATATAGGCCAGTGTATTCTCCTGATGAGCCCTTATGTTGGGTGTTGCCTCTGAATTATTTGTCTATATTATTTTTTCTATTGTTTGGTAAATGACGACTTATACTTATTGATGACATGACTGCCTGTCCATGGATTATTCTTTATGGTTGATTGTGTGTGGCTATGCTGTTTGACCTATGTGATTGTATGGATGAGTAGGGTTAAGGCCTCATTCAAGTGCTGGTCTATATTAATCACTAATTTAGGAAAACAGTCTTCCTTTTCTCCTTCTGTCTCTTTTTTTTTTTTTTTTTTTTTTTTTTTTTTTTTTTTTTTTTTTTTTTTTTTTTTTTGTTTGTGCTGTAGCATTGGTGATTTCTCTTTTCATGATATATATATATATATATATATATATATACTTTTTTTGTTTATAAATATTTTACCGGGAGGCCGGTGGCCTCACCGCTGGGCCCCACCACTTGGCACGCAGCAGGCTTCTATATATGGATTCTCATTGTCACTTTTCTTTTAAACACAGACAATATGAGCCTTTTCTTGATATCATAACGTCCAAGATGAACCTTAAGTTAGAAGTAATGCCTTTGTAATTTTTTTTTTTTTTTATTAGACATTTGACTTTTGCCACAGCTTGTCTCTTGTCATTATGAAAGACAAATCGCCGAACCATTGAACAGTGAAGCCTCTATTCATTTTATGATACAAATATCCGTGGATCCTATGACACACATCTCTGGATTCCGTGACAGCCCAATCCCTGAATTCCTTGAAAGCCCTATCCCAGGATTCCACGACAGCCCTATCCCGTAATTCCGACGACAGCCAGCAGGTACATGATAAATCATAGAGAATGTTTTCCAAGAGATGCAGGTGCATATTACGCATTTGGGAATATTTTTCTGTGGTTGTCTAGAAATAGGACCTGTTAAAGGGCCAGTAAAAAGCTGTTTCATAATAGGGTCTATTTACTTTTGGTTGTTCCGTAATAGGTGTTGTTTACTTTTGCTTGTTACGTAATAGAGAATGTTAGAGTCCATTAATCAAGTGGGGAAATTTTTTTCAAGACATATCAAGATTTTTTAAATATATTTTTCTTCAAGACTTTTTTCCTCATGATTTCTTTAGTTCTTACTTAATAGTTTCTCTGATTCTTAAAAAATCTATGAAAGCAGTGTGGCAAAAACCTTCAGGGTCCGCTAGTGAGGAGCCTTGGGGGGACGCCGGACCACTAGCGAGTGATTCAAGCAGGCTCCTTGCAACCTATTCCAACTAGGGGGCCCAGCAATCAATTTCAATGTGGCCCCTAACATCCAAATTCATACGGGGAGGGGGTCTTAGCATCTAATCTCACCGGGGTCCTAAGCCTAACCACCAAGGGCCCCCTAGCAACCAATTCCAATTGGGGTCCTAGTATTCAATTCATCCGGAACCCCAGCAACCAATTCCAACGGGGTGGGGCCTTAACTTCCATTTCAACCGAGGCCCTAGCATCAGGCTCCATCGGGGCCCCCTAGCAATCAATTCCGATGGAGGCCCTAAAGAGCAATTCTAACGGGGCCCCTAACACCCAATTCTATCGGATGCCCTTAGCAACCAATTACACCAACAAGAGGTTTTTTCCAAATGTTTCAAGATATCTTTGGATGTCATGTAATAGAGGAATGCTTACTTATGTTAAAGATGATGCAATCTCGCGCGATATGCCAGACTCGCGGGCCCGTGGGAAATACCGGCTTATAACTGAGGTGAACACACGTTTGATGCTACGTAATGACGACGGAAACGTGAGCTGCTATATATAATTTAAGAGATTTCATTTTCTTTCAATTTGTTTTTCTCAGAGAACCTTTATCCTCCAAAGATTCTATGTCTACATTAGCATTTGAAAGTGATTCCCCCTCAATGAAATAGAGCGCTAACCAGTTGGACTATGAAATCTTTTTTTTGTTTTGATTCGGCTAATACATTCTACAAGATAACCTATTTCGTGCAAGCAGATCCCCTTGCACGAGCATACTAGAATGATTAAATGAATTGTGTGTTCCCATATGGCTGCAATAATTAACATGCAGATGGTAAAATCGATTAATAGAGATTGCTTACACTTGATATGCACCTGCATGTGAAGTAAAGCTTTAGAGAGTGTTATCAGATAATATTGTGACTTGTTCATAACATATTTTTAGTAATAGAGTCTTTTACTCTATTGTGACTTGAATATGCTTCCAGAGATGAAATAAAAGCGAGAGTACCATTATAGCTAAAATATGCTACACCTTCTCACATGATAAAAAGTTTTTTCTTTTCCTCTTTACTAAACATAATTTTATGCTTATATTATGGGCATTCTTGAATGAGCATACCAATGTGCATAGACTACAAGATGCTTAAATTGAATTAGTGAAATATACTGAAGTTTTATCCTGGATCAATAAATCTAAAGGATCAAAACTTTTACATACAAGTTTTATTAATAAAAAAATTTACAAAGCATTATCAAAACATAGAAAAAGCAGTTAAAAATCAACAACGGAGATACCAAAACGTGAAAAACCCTGACGTACGGTGATGTGGATTGCTTGGACCATCATATTATACAATTTCAAGTAAAGGTGGGAGGTGTTAAATGAATTTTTCGGCGGTGAGGTGACCGAAATCTAACACCCGGTCAAAGAAGTGAGGGATTTTCATTAAGACTCCTCAGAAATAACCCTTAATAAGGTGGAAATTTATCTCTAATAGCACCCCGCCCCTTCTGGAATTCGTTCTTGGGGTTGGTTAGCCACACATTGTTACGGTGGCATGAATTGCTTAGACTAACATTCTTTAGAACTGAAGTTTAAGCTGAGGGGTGTTAAAAGAATTTTTTTCGGCTGAGGGGGGAGTGAAATCTAACGCTCAGTCTAAGAAACAAGGTATTTTCATTAAAAGGTATTAAATATATATTAATGTGACATAAACTTACGTCTAACGAAATTATGTGAAACTTGAAGAGAAAATATGATTTATATGTGCACTTGTCAACCAAGGATACATAGTCTTGGCTCAAAGAAATGACGCATTTTTGTTAGAAGCTCTCAAAAGTATATTAATATGGCTTAAATTTACTTCTAATGACATTGTATTTACTTATTTATTCATTTATTATTACGAATAGCGGTAAGCATCGATGTTTGTCGCAAAACATATGATGTTTCATATGTCATATAATATCATATAAATATAATATTTGAAAAGAAAATATTGTTTAAATGAGCCCCACCCTTCTTAAATTCATGGTTCTTTTCGCTAATATTTTATCCGATGTCAGGTTTCTTCACGTTTTACTATCTCCGTTGTTGAGTTTTAACTGCTTTTTCTGTGTTTTGATAATGCTTTGTAAATTTTTTTATTAATAAAATTTGTATGTACAAACTTTGTATTCTTTAGATTTACTGATAAGGATAAAACTTCAGTATATTTCAATAATACAATTTAAGCATCTTGTACTCTATGCACATTGGTATGCTCATTCAAGAATGCCCATAATATAAGCATAAATTTCAGTTTAGTAAAGAGGAAAAGAAAAACTCTTGATCATATGTGAAGGTGTAGTGTATTCTAGATATAATAGTACTCTCGCTTTTATTCATCTCTGGAAGTATATTCAAGTTACAATAGAGTAAAAGACTCTATTACTAAAATATGTTATGATCAAGTCGCAATATTATCTGATAACACTCTCTAAAGCGTAACTTAACATGCAGGAACCTACCAAATGTAAGCCATTACTAGTAATTGATTTTTCCCTCTGCGTGTCAATTATTGTAGCCATTTTGGAACACGCAATTCATTTAATCATTCCAGTATGTGGAGACAGGGGGTTCTCCATACGTCGAATAGGTTATCATGTAGAATGTATTTTCCGAATCAAAATATTGGAAATATTTTCATAGTCAAAGAGAATAGAACTCCATCCCATTGAGGGAGAATTCCTTTCGAATCCTAATCTGGACGTAACATCTTTGGTTCCCTGAGAAAAACGCATTGAAAAAAACATAATCTCTTAAAGTATTATATAAGATCCCACGTGTTCATTGGCATTACACAATATCCCACGTGTTTGTCCTCCTCAGTTACAACTAGGGATTCTCCAAGGGCCCTGAAGTCTAGCATATCACGCGAGATTGCATCATTCTTAACATAAGTAACCATTCTGGTATTACATGATATCCAAAGAAATCGTGAAACATCCTGAAAAACGTCTTGTCGATAAAATTAGTTGCTAGGGCACCCGATGGAATCCACTGCTAGGGACCTCCGTTGGAACTGCTCTCTAGGGGCCCCCGATGGAATTGGATGCTATGGCCCCAGCTGTATTGGTTACTAGAACCCCGTTGGAATTGGTTTCTAAGGGGCCCTAGGTGGTTAGGTTAGAACCCCGCCGACATTGGTTGGTACGGCCTCCCAAATAAATTGGGTGCTAGGGGCTCCATTGAAGTGGCTTCCTAGCCCTCCCCCACAGTTGGATTTAGTTGCTAGGGGCCTGGTGGAATTGCTGGGTAGGAGTCTGGCGTCTTGAAGCACTAGTGAGCCCTGGAGGTTTCTTCTGCCCTGCTTTCATAGGTTTCTTAAGAATCAGAGAAAGTATTAGGTAAAAACTAAAGAAATCATGAAGAAAAACATCTTGAGGAAAAATAGCATTAAAAAAGTCTTGAGATGTACTGAAGAAACGTCTTGAAGAAAAATGTCTTGAAATGTTTTGAAACGTCTTGAAAAATCTCTTGAAGTAAAATGTCTGAATAAAACTCCCCCATTTGACTAGTGGACTCTAACAATCCCTATTACGTAACAAACATTCGTAAACAAATCCTATTACGGAACCACCAAAATTAAACAAACCCTATTACGTAACAGTTTTTTTCCTGGCCCTCTAATACGTTTTATTACGAACAACATAGAAAAATTTCCATTACGTAATATGCACCTGCTTCTCTTAGGAATCATTCCCTATGATGTATACAACACGCACCTACTTGCTGTCGTCAGAATGACAGGATAGGGCTGTCGTGAAATCCAGGGATAGGGCTGTCATGGAATCCAGGGTTAGGGCTGTCACGGAATCCAGGGACAGGGCTGTCACGGAATCCATATGCGTGTCATAGAATCCATGGATGTGTGTGTTATAAAACGAATAGAAGCATCACTACTCCTTTGTTTCTTTCAATTTTCTAGTGGTGGTACAAATAATTCTTTTTTTTTTCAACGATTTATCAAGTCCTGTTTTTGATTTTCAAAGGTATGGTAGGCATTGATCCCTTCCGGTCCCTTTTGACTCTTCAAAAAGGAACTAGAACTTTCAATTTCCATTCGAATGAAACCCTTTAATGTAAAAATTCTCTAACCCTTCGAATGTAAAAATTCTATACACCCCTGAGCATAATTTACAGAACTTGAAAATGGGTTCTGGGGGTTGAGTAAACCTTGGAGTTTTGTTATATGAACTTTGGTTTATTTTGAACAAAAAGACTATCTAAAAGAAATTGATTGGATGCATTTGGGGAAAATTTGGCTGTTGGGGGGGGGGGGGGTTGGGCTCTGGGGTTATGTTGCCCCAAAATTTTTGTCTTATAATCGCTAGACAATTTCGAAAAAATGACTATTTCAAAATGTTGATTGGATACATTTGGGGAAAAAAGGATTTGGGGGGTAGATGCCATCCGATCACTTTTGACTCTAAAAAAGGAACTAAAATTTTCAACTTTCAATTGAATGAACACCCTCTGAAGTTTATACGACCACCCCTTGTATAAAAATATGACCAAGGGGCATAACTTACAACACTCGCCTCAGGGCTTTGGGGGTTGGGTCGACCCTGGAAGTTTTTTATTTGACTTTTGAACTTTTTTGAACAAAATCACTATCTAAATTTTTAATTGGGTGCATTTAAGGGAAAACAGGCATTGGGGAGGGCTAATTACCCTCTAATCCCTTTTGACTCTTAAAATGGGCACTCAAACTTCCAAATTCCAATCAAACGAGCCCCCTATGAAGTTTATATGATTATATCCTCCTTAAAAAATATATATGCCCCCAGGGTTCAACTTACAACACATACCCCTGGGCCCTGGGGGTTGTGCCGAACCCAGAGTTTTGTTATCTGATCTTTGATCTATTTTTAACAAAATGGCTATCTACAAATTTTTATCGGATGTATTTGGGGAAAATAGGGCCTGGGGTACTAGTTCCGATCACTTTTGAATTCTAAAAAGGGCACTCGAGCCTCAAATTATTTCAATGGAATGAGTCCCTCCAAAGTTTATATGACCATCCCTTTCATATAAAATGTCCCTGGAAAAAAAATAATAAAACACGGGAGCTTCCTGGACTTTAACTTAAGGCAACGCTACAGCATTGCCTCTGATGGGTAACATTAAACTTGATGGATTTTATGTATTTTGAATAAGCATAAAAATTGGCTTTTTTATGTATCCATTGTTTTCAAGACCCGGTGTCTTACACTTTTGGTTACTATTGAACCGCATCGTTCCATACTTACGGTTTGTTACTGCGGTCTATTTGATTTCAATTAGACTTTATATGCAAGTAACTTTGTAGCTCTCTTTACGTTTTAACAAAGCCGTTACTTTTCGCTAATTTTTTTTTATTTTATAAACAATAAATTTGCGGCAAAAATTAAATATCAAAAAATATATGTTGTGCGGTTCAAAGAGTTGACTCCTCAGATCAATGCCAAGATTACCAAGAGAATTTAAGAACATGTCCACATGCCAGAAACTTTTTTCTTTTCTCAATTCTAGATATTAATATATCAGTAGTAAGCTAATTAGAATTTTAAATCAATGCTTAATTTGTTGTTAAAAATATAATACCATCTTCTTTTAGAAAAAATGAATTAATTTATTTGATGATAGTCAAGTATTGAGAGACTTAACAGCTAAAGTATTTTATTTGACTAGATTATTCACACGAGTAATATAACACATTTATTACAACAAACAGTATACTTTGTCCAGAGTACCATTTTGTGACTAGAGGGGGGGGTCTTGTCATTAATAGAGGGTAAATATCTCGAATTCACACTCGTCAGTAAAAATCAATCTAACAAAACTTGCTCTGACATGCCTCTCATCGTCCAAAAAAGACTTGGATGAGCGGCGCTGTTCCAAAAATATTGGAGACAAATATATATATATATATATATATATATATATATATATATATATATATATATATATATATATATATATATATATATATATATATATATATATATATATAAACTTAAATTGGATATGAAAAATATTCTACTATCAAAGAGTAAATGAAACCCAAAACGAACAGCGAACAAACATACAAGAGGTTCTAATATAAATGAAAAAATAAATCTTAAAAATGAGCAAAAATTAAATTCTAAATCGAGGTTAAAACGAACAAGTGTTACTGCAAACAAGAGTTTGGCAACTGCCCCCTTCCCTAAAAGTCTAAAGCACACTGCGTCGTAAGTGCTTTGCTTAAAACTATATGTGTCTTGAACTGTCTTGGAAAGAATTATTAAAATTAAACTGAATATTTGATACATAATGATATTAATTGCTGAAAAGTCATCAGTTCAAGATTTTCTTTCACTAAAATTTTCATTTTATTTACATTGTTGTAATAAGTACAAAAGAAATTTCTGTAATATAATTCGTTTTTAGTAAAGCACCAATCACGTAGAAGGCTATAGACTTTTACAGCTAGGGAAGGGGGCAGTAGCTTAGCTTTTGTTAGCAATGAAACTATATGTGTCTTGAATTTTCTTGGAAAGAAAAAATAATTATAAACTGAATATTTGATATATAATAATATTACCTGCCGAAAGCTCATCAGTTCAAGATTTTATCACATTGTATTTTTTTTTATTTCCAATGTTGTAGTAAGAACATAAGAAAATATTCATAATATAATTTGTTTTCAGTAAAGCGCCAATGACACAGTAGGCTTTATACCTTTAAAGTAAGGGAAAGGGGCAGTAGCCAAACTCTTATTTGTAACGATTTTTTTCATTTTTATCTTGATTTGAATATTCAATTAAATTTTGCTCATTTTAAGATTCATTTATTCATTTATATTTGTACCTATTGTATGTTTGTTTTCTATGGTTGTTTATTTAATTTTTATTCGTTTTGGATTTTATTTATTCTTTAATAATATTTTTTGGCCGTTCTGATTACGAATTACTAGATTTTATTCCTGCTGAGCTTAAGTTTTACATGACCTTTATTTTTCTTTGAACAACTTCTTTTTTAGAATTTTTTTCATTAATTAGTAAAGACGGTGGTGGGTACAGTGAAAATATTAAAAATAGAATAGTCAAGGCCCAGGAGTTTTCAAACACATGAAAAAGTTTGAAAGAGGAGAAATATAAGTCTGCTAACCAAGATTAGAATATTGTAAGCTACAGTGATAACGGTGATTACGGATGGTTCTAAAGGGTGGGTGCTCCAAAAGATGGAGGAGTATTTGTTAGATGTTTCCAAGAGAAATTATCTACGGATTGTTTTGGGTACCCCGGGTACCGCACCCGTCTGACAGACCGTATCTCAAACAGTAAGCTGTATAAAAAAAAATATGGTTCAATCCCGCGTTTTGGGGCTGTAATGAGAGAAAGGATGGGATGGGTAGGATACGTTTAGCGGATGAAAGATGACCGATTGTCAGGATTTGTCCTTGTCAGCCAACCAACTAGGTCCAAACGAAAGCAAGTCGTCCCCGAATAAGGTAGAAGGGGGTCGTATGTAATGATTTAAAGAAAATTGGTTCTTTCTGACTGGGAATAAATAGGGAAGCTTTGAATAGATTGGAGTAAAGAACAAATGTGCCTAGCTGTATTGGCATCAGGTGACTTGGTGTTGCATTAAGTTCCTAGTAGCAATAATAGCCTAGTATATCTGAAGTATCTTGGGACCAGCTTTGGGGGCAGAGTAGAAAATTTCAAATCGCTGGAGAAGGAAGGGGTAAGAGGACTTCAAAATCGTTGTTTAATGAGAGGATGAGAGGATAGAAAGTCGTGTCTCCCATCCCATTAAGAGATTTTGCGCCATTATCCCCGGAATAACTTCCGGAAATGGCTTGGGGTAGCAGGCAATAATAAATCAAGAGGAATAATATATATCCATATTATTAAAACTGACTATCTACAATGTCTTTGTAACGGTTTGAGAGATCAAGATTTAACATTGAGTGTATTCTTTTATTTATTGTTGATCTTGACATGCATTTCTTTAAACTAGAAAAATTAATTTAAAAGTTAAAAAAAATTAAATATGAACAGATCAAAATACTTGTATATTTAAGGCATCTAAAGGATGGTGGTACAAATGCCTTCAACCCTACAGAAAACAAAAATAAAGGACATTTCAAGTCCTTTTGGTTAAAATTCCTACATCTTATTCCCCCCCAATTCTATACTAAAAATATTATTTGAAAATTATACAAAAAACTGAAGTTAATAGAAACATTATGACTGAGTAATCAATATTTGCTGAAAATTTAGACAACAATCTTAAATTTTGGCTCTTCAGCAGAAAAACTGAAAACAACTTTCTAAACATTCCCAGAACTAATCCATGACGAAATTATTTCAATTAAAAAACGAATATGAATTCAGTAAAAAGGGCTTTCCGTACAAAATTTCTTCAAAGAGTAGTTACGAGACAAATTAAACCTCGAACGAGCATAAATAAAGCTATATAAGAATTTAAGCTTAAAATGGGCCTAAAATAAGGTGGCTACGTCAAACGTTAAAATAATCGATAATGATATCGATCTATAAATGAAATAGTAAGCGAACAGAAAAAATGAATAATTAAGTCAAACTGATTTGTCTGTACAAATTGGGGGCTTTTACATTTATTTTCCAACCTAAAAAGATTTGGTATGCCAACTGAGATTTTAAAGTCTGTATATTGCAGCTATGTTGGACCTTCTCTAGAGTATGCATGCCCTGATTAGCATCCAGGATTGACAAAAGATCAATTAGATAGACTTGAGACGATACAAAAAAGAGCTGTAAAAATTATACTTGGACAAAACTGCTCAACATACGAGTATGCACTGAAACAACTCAATTTGGACTCACTTGATAGTCATAGACATGGCTTAACATATAAATTTGGACTAAATGGTTTGAATTCGCCAACTCATTTTCATCTACTACCCAACCTTCAGAGCCCCCCAACTGAAGGACTAGACTCCGACAAATAAAAAAGAATTGTCTCAGCCAATAGTACTGAGAGATATCGTAAATCATTTGTCCCTTATTTTACCCGTCATTTTAACAATATTGACATGACTAATATTTAATGTTTGATTAATATGTGTTTGATCAATATAAGTTTGATTAAATTTTCCTGTGAGTGTTTTTGAAGGTACAATTTGTTTTTGTCATGACATGCTAATGCTAGCTCCAGCTATTGTAGTGAATAAATATATTCTATTCTATTATAAATACCTGAACCCTCCAAAGGCCAGAGCGTCACTTACGATTTACTGAAAACAAAATATTCTTTCTCTTGTAACATTAGAAAATCATAAAATCATGGGACTTTCAGGAATTGAGACTTTCAGTATTGTTATATTTTTCACAGAAAGTATAGTCTAACTAGTTTGACTAGTTTGACGGAAACACAATAAAGAAAATATGGATTAACAAAAGAAAAATATATTGTCTTTAAAATATCCCTTGGGAAACAATGGCGTAAACGAGAACGAATGCATATATTTCGCGAAATTTTTAGAAACATTGTTTTCACATGTTCACGGAAAGACAGATTTTCATCCAAAATAATTCCAAGATATTTAAATTGATCAACACGTTTTAGTACCCAATCATTTAGATAAAGAGAAAACTGTTCTGTTTTCTGAGAACCAGATCGAGAAAACAGCATATATTGACATTTCTTCTCATTTAACGAAAGTAAATTTATGGCATACCAAACCCCTGCAGATAAAAGTGTGTTATTAAGATTATGAAAAAGTATGGATAAATTAGCATGGGATGCAAAAATGACAACATCAGCTGCAAACATTACAATTTTACAAAGTGGTAATACTTCGGGCAAATCATTTATAAATAGAAGGAATAAGGGCGGTCCAAGGACAAACCCCTGAGGGACCCCACAACTTGTCAAAAAACTTTCCGAACGGATATCATTAATTCGATCATGACAATCAGGTTTTCTACCCGTAAGATAAGTTTTGAAAAAATTTAAAGGTTTTGAAGCAAAACCATATTTTTGGAGTTTCATTAACAACAGACGATGGTGGACTGTGTCAAAGGCATTGGCGACATCAAGAAATACCGCCAACGCATACTGATCACTGTCAATTGCATCATTTATCTCAAGCAGAAGTTGATGAATCGCCGGCTCCGTTGATTTTCCTCTAATGAAACCAAACTGAGAAGGATGAAAAATATTTACTAATTAAATAATTATGGAGCTGGTGGCTCACTATCTTTTCCAAGATTTTACAAAACACTGATAAAAGCGATATACCTCTATAATTTGAAGGATCACTAGTAATTCCGCCTTTACGTAGTGCAATAACATTAGCTTTCTTCAACAGATCAGGAAAAACTCCCTGTACAAATGACAAATTATATATTTGTGCAAGTAATGGGGCAACATCAGCAGCTACCTGCTTTACTGTTTGAGTAGAAAAACCAAATTCATCAGACGAGGAACTATTTTTAAGCTTCATGATAATTTTTTTCACATGTTGGGGTGTCGTTACGGAAAGGTCAAAAGGGTTTTCAGTTTGATGATCGTTAACAAAAGAAATGGTAGGGTCAATTAACAATGGAGAAAAAAATTCGATGTAAGCTTTTTTCCTACTGAACTAAAATAGTCTCCCAATATATTCAAGATTTCTTTACGGTCAGTTACCTTCCTTCCATCAACTTCTAGACAATCAACACTAGATTTGGATTTATGGCTAGGTCGAATTCTTTCACTGCCAAATTTTTTTCATATCTGACTTATACTGAATAAACTTATCATTATAATATGTTCTCTTTGCATATCTAAAATCGAATTTAACTTATTCTTATATGCTCTATATTCTTCAAAAGGGGCATCACTTGGAATTTTTAAATACCTCTTAAATTTTCTATTCTTATTCTTAATTGAAATCATAATTCCCTCGGTAATCCAAGGATCAAATTTTTTTGAATATTATACAGACATTTTTTGGGCAGAGGGGGTATGCTTGAGGTGGATTTCTATGGGGAGAATATTCCTAGGGAAGCATTTCCCCAGGAGAAAAAACTTCTGGGAGAAGAACATTCCAGGGGATATATTACACTGGGGATTTGACAGAATTATCTCTTTGCCGAATTTTTCATTTGAATATTTTCCAGGGAAATTAACCAGGGGCTTTTTTCCGTATGTTTTGTTTTCTGAGAAATAATTTCCAGGGAAGGGGGTATTTCTGGAGTGATCGAGAAACTTATTAGAGATTAAAGTTTTATTCAAATGAAAGAATTCTAAGGGGAATTTTTCAGGCTGTATTTTCCACAAGGAATTTTACAGGGAGGGGGATTCTCAGGGAGGAAAGAATTGTCTGGAGGGAATTTGACAGAGGGGTTGCTCTTTACGTTGCATAAGATTTCCACTGAAGAGTTTTCTGTAAGGGGGAGGGTATATTCCGTAGAGGTTAGCCATATTTACCGGCACTATTTGAAAAGTGAACAGAAATCGTTCCATATATGAAGAATTGCCACCTCCTCAATACCTAACTCTTTGCTCCAAAGTTTGACTGTTTACTGAAACTGAAACACAGGGGCCTTTTTATTAGAATAGGAGGCTTTTTAAAAGTGCTAACAGTTTTAGCGCAAAGAGCAAGGTATGGAGGAAGAGGCAACCCCTTCATTCACGGAATAAATCTGCCAAAATTAATATGCATTTTTTTCATGCATGGTGAGCCAAATTCGAATCTGCGTTAGTTAAAAAACGTTCAGGAATTAAGTAAAAATAACAAGTTTTTTTTTCACTGAAAGTAAGGTGCGACATTAAAACTTAAAACGAACAGAAATCATTCCGTATATGTAAGGGGTTGTGCCCTCTTAAACGTCTCACTCTTTGCACTAAAGTTTTTATTGTTTTAAAAAGTAGAGTTGTGATAAAGGGTCAAACTATAGCGTAAAAAGCGAGCCGTTGAGGAGGGGACAACCCCTTTTATATATGGAATAATTTCTGTCTGTTTTAAGTTTAATGTCGCTCCTTACTTTCAGTCAAACAAGCTTGTTTTTTCTCTTTAATCCTTCTAAACGCTTTCCTTTCAAATGTAAAAGAACCCAATTAGTTTAGACGTTTATTTATTCGTAAATCCAAAATCCCACGCATCAGAGAGATTGCTTCAACAATTACCCATGTTCGTTTGAAAGGTTTTATTTAGGAGTCAATTTTCTAGATGTTTGAGTGCGATAAAATCAAAAAGAAAAGTTATGACAAATGAATATCCATTTAAAATACTAAAATTATTTTGAAAATCACACATATGATTATTATAACATACGGTTTCTTTCCTATAATCGACCTTTTGTCACAAATATTTAAGAAAGACTGCACAAACTCAAGGGCCTTCGAATTTAGACGAGATCTATTTGCAACTTTAAGACTTTAACGTAAAGAACGAGGGGTGAGAAAGGGGCAGCCCCCTAATATCCGCAATAATTCGCGTTCGCTTTAGTTTTAATGTTGTTCCTTACTTTCAGTTGAAAAAACTTGTTTCTTTAAGTTACTATAGGGTTACAAAACCAAGACACAAAAACCTAGAAGGAACTCATGAAGTTTCTCCAATAGGGCCTAATTTTCAAGAAAGTATGTTTTGAGTTTATAGTACTGGGATTACTACACTTCTTTAATGTTCTCTCGAAATAGTACTACTAGGAACAATCTTGTTATTAAGTCCTTACTGTCAGTCCCAGAGGTAGTTATATTTATAATAATGTCTATTCTCGTCGTTCTGGAGGGCAGCTAGGCCCCTCCCACGCCCCTTTTTTCTCAAAATCATCTTGATCAAAATTTTGAGATAATCATTTTGTTCAAAATAGTTGAATGGCTGAATAATTAGTCCTCTGTGATATCATGACCCCCCACAGCCTCTGGGGAAAGGTCTTTCGGTTATAAAATTTGCCTATTGTTTATGTATTGTATTTGTTATTGGGAAGTATGCATACTTTGTTAGGGTTGGGGGGTATTTTTTGCTGGTGGTATTTTCCACGAGGATAATTTTCCCAAGGGAAGAAAGTTTCCAGGGGGTGAATTTTTCAGGGGAAATTCTGCAATGGGAGAACTTACCAGAATTCCTATACGAAATTCTGCTTATATCTTACTTTCTCTGTGCTGACTCAATTCTATGCGTGGAGGTGTTAAGGGTAATTACTAGAGGTAATTTTTCACCGGGATTGAATTGTCTAGAGAATAAATACTTGGGGAGGAGGGATTTTCCATGGAGGTGTAGCCGTATTTCCCGGCATTATTTACAAAAACGATCAAAATTCAAATAAAAAACAGGTTTTTTAAACTGAAAGTAAGGAGTGACATTAAAACTTAAAACGAACGGAAATTATTACATATATTAGGGGGTTGCTCCTCCTCAACACTTCACTCTTTATACTAAAGTTTGAATTCAGTACCAATCCTTCAAAAACAAACCCTTCACTATGTTCCTTTATTAGAATAGTAAAAAGTTTTTTTTAAGTACTAAAAGATTTTAGCACAAAGTAAGAGGTGTTAAGGAGGAGCAACCACCAGTTACGTACGTAACCAGTTACGTAGTAATTCTGCTTGTTTTAAGTTTTAATGTTGCTCCTTACTTTCAGCTCAAAAAACTTGTTTTTTTCTATTTAATTATAAGCAGGTTTGAGTTTTGAATAGCCAATGTGTCATATAGCTTGTAATAAAAGACTATTAGGTTCATGCTCAGATCTGAAATACCTGAAACATGCGTCTTACCCCGACTCCAGCTGGCATAAACCGACGGACGCTGTTCACTGGAATAATAAAAAAGTCTCTTTCCTGTATTTTATTCAAGTTTGCATCATCAGCAGATGACATGTCTGAGTCCCCTTTTTCTTTTTTCCTTCTAATATGGTTATTGTCAAAATTTTCACGAGATCTGTATTCTGGTTGACGACTATTTGACCTAGTTCGAGGAAGAGTATTGTTTTTTGTCGAATCACGAGAATGACCTTGCCCCTCAAACTTTTTTGAAAGAGAAGGCTCTTGACTTCTAGTCCTTATCGAGGGATGGTCATCTCGTGGGCTTCTATGTCCAAATGTTACTTGTTTTCCCATTCTGGGGCACATAGCAGCATTATTTTGCATTACAGTACCCTTTAAGCCGCCTAGACCACCTACACTTAAGCAAACCTCTGTGTCATATAGACCACTTCTAACTGAACGAGACCCAGCTTGAACTGGATCCAATGGTATCCTTTGATATTTCACGTCGGGCCTGGGGTCTTTTTGACTCGAAAATTTAGCACTGCTATTCTTAGAACCACTTGAGTTTGATCTTGAGCCGCCTGATCCTTGGTCTTCATGATGATTTAAATCTAATAACAAATGTGTCCTTAAACGATGCTGGGGAGAAGGAACAAGATCTTCCATTGGAATAACAGCAGTGCCCCGCTGTGCGGGTTGGCTTGATGTCGAACCCAACGTGAAATTCTGGCTAAACCACTTCTGACCAGCACTACCCCAGCTAGAACAAAATCCTCCAGTTCCCGTATCACAATATTCTGTTCCCAGTCCTCCACTTCTATAAGGTTTTGAGGAACTGGAATTGAATGAAGGATCCTTGTCTCCGCGCAAGGTTTTGAAATACATTAAATTCATGGCTAGAGTTGGATGCGCGACCTTTACAATCTGAAAGAAACAGTATTTTTAATATAAATAGATGGCATCAAAACTCTTAACAATACGCACCCAAAACAAAAGAGCATATCGTACATTCTTTTTAAAATTAGTTAGAGTAAGAAGGGTTCCTTTAGTAAACGCAATTATTCAGATCTACACTGTAGTTTTTTGAGATTCACTATTTAAGTCCTTGAAGAAAAAAAAATTATGGTAAAAAGAACAAAAAAACCTAATTTCTGTCCGCTGTTCAGTAAAATTATGGAATATGAAGTATGCCCCTGCGTCCTGTGCGTGACAATTTATGAAACACCCAGGGAAAAAATGAGAAAAATGTATAAGGTCTGGCATTCTAGAGCTTAAATACGTTGTTCATAGAATCTATGTCAGTTTTTTTTAGAACAAGGAGGCCTTATGAGGAGGTCCATATACAGTCACAGACAGGGTATTTTTCACGAGTTAGATTAAGGGGCAAGTAATTTATTTTGGTTGCTTTTTGTTATTTATTGTTGTATTATTGTTATTCTTCTTCTTTTTTGGATTATTATGGACACACTTTTTCTATTCTCCTGTCTTTTTCTTTGACCCTAAGCTTTTAAAAAAAATTAATACTATTTTACCATCTGTTTATTGGTTGCTCAGTTAAAGGTAGTGTAATGTTGCATGATATCTTTTAATAAAAAAAAAAGTGTCTCGTAATGCAATAAGCTTCATGGTTCATGGAAATTAAATTTGCTACGGGATGGTTGAATAGGGTAAGTTGGGACTGGAGCTTAGAATATGCTGTTTGAATAACCTATATGATCGGTAAGTAATGAGCAACTCTTGTTAACAGAAACTACAGTCCTTAAATATGGTATTTCGATAATAATATGTGCATCAAATAACCTTCATTCTCATGTTTATTCTAAAGACATGAAAGTTTGTATGTTTAAAACAATCTATCAGAATTTACTTGGATATGAAAATTTATATAATTTCAGAAAAGAATGATAACATCCCCTAAGAGTACCATGATCTTGAACAAAGTTTGATGGTGAAGTTATGCATAAAAAAAGCATATTTTCCTTTGAAATGCGGATTTATATAGGTATTAATTTGTTTGTATTGCTATTGTTTATTTTCCTTTTGTTCTAAGGAGGAATCAAATCCATCCAGCAGTCGTACAATAGTTGGATCGGACTCATTTAAACAAAAATTCTAGTGCCTTGTTTATGTGAAAATGTAATTTCAAGACCACAGGATACTTTCCCAGCCGCTTTCTTTGTTTAAACACAAGTTTTCGCCTTACTAGCGCTATAAATACCAAATTATACCTGAATTGAGGTTTTGTAAATGGTATAATAATAGCAAGACCCCCTGAACATAGTTTCTCAATTCCTGATAAACGTACTAAAGTGGGCTGGGACATTCTGTCCCTAAACATAAGCATCCTAAGAATCAAAGCAGCCACCTTGACCTTGATCGGAATTTGAAAGAACTAGTGGTCTTTGAAACGTCAACAGGGGCTCAAGGAAAACCCGGTCCTCTCCTGCCCTTTTCCTCCTCAGATATTGCCAAGATCACAATTGAATCGGACAAACATTATTAGATAGCTATTTAATTTGCATCGCCAAAAAGGTCGTAAGAATGCCTCCAAAAGGGCCATTTCTCAAGCAGCTCCAAGTACAAGTGTTCCAAAAAATGCAACTGCCTCATTCTTCACAATTATATTTTAGTAAAAGAGATGGATTATTTTAATCTTGTTAAAACCAAGATCATAGAAAAAAAGTCAATTGCTATGATAGAGGGCAGTGACTGGACCTGTCACCTCTCCAAATCATCTCTTCAATCCAGTATCAGCTTTTTAGCTGAAAGACTGATATATCGAACCTCATTTAAACCTGGAACATGCAAGGATTCTCAATCTCGGTGCGAAAACATGCTAAGTTTGAAGTGCTGACTGACTCGGCGCAATACTGAGTTAATTCTTGAGTGGTGACAAGTTCCAAAAACAAGCCAATCAATGAATTGCTGCAAACAAGAAAAAACCAAGCTGGTAAGTTCAAAACGAGACAAGCTCTAAATCAAAGTAAAAGTCCCTATAAAACAGTTCGTGGTAACGAACTGTAGTAAGGAGCGACCCGGCTCAATAGTAACCAAAACTCTAAAAAGTGGAATTTTGATACCAATAGTTACATAAAAAAAATCGCATTTTAATGCTGATTTTAAATATATAAGTTTCATCAAGATCAGTTATACCCATCAAAAGATACGAGCCTGAGAAAATTTGCCTCATTTTAGAAAATAGGGGAAAACACCCCCTAAAAGTCATACAATCTTACCGATTCAGCGTATCTGAGAACCTTATTGTAGAAGTTTCAAGCTCCTATCTGCAAAAATGTGGAATTTCACATTTTTTGCCAGAAGACAGAACAGGGATGCATGTTCATATGTTTTTTTGTTTGTTTTTTTTTCCAGGGGTGATCGTAACGACTGAGTGGTCCTAGAATGTCGCGAGAGGAGTCATTCTAACGGAAATTAAAAGTTCTAGTGCCCTTTTTAAGTGACCAAAAAATTGGAGGGCACCTAGGCTCCCTCTTACGCTCATTTTTTTCCAAAAGTCACCGGATCAAAATTCTGAGATATCCATTTTATTCACCATAGTCGAAAAACCTAATGACCATATCTTTAGGGACGACTTACTCCCTCGCACCCCGTGGGAGGGGCTGGAAGTTACAAACTTTGACCTGTGTTTACATATAGTAATGGTTACTGGGAAGTGTACAGACGTTTTCAGGAGGATTTATTTTTGTTTAGGGGGGGGATTTGAGGGGGGTTACGTGGGAGGATATTTTCATAGAGAAACTTGTCATGGGGGAAGAGAATTTCAATGAAGGGGGCGCAGGATTTTCTAGCATTATTTGAAAAAAAAACAATGAAAAAATAAATATGAAAAGTTTTTTCTACTGAAAGTAAGGAGCAGCATTAAAACTTAAAACGAACAAAAATTATTACGTATATGAGGAGCTTACCTCCTCGTTATACCTCACTCTTTACGCTAAAGTATTTTTAGAAATTCCAACTATTTATTCTACGGCCTTTGTGATTCAGAGCTCATTCTTAAGGAATTGGGACAAAATCTAAGCTTTAGGGTAAAGAGCGAGGTATCGACGAGGGTTGAACCCCCTCATACACGTAATAAAAACATGCGAATATAGAAGCTCGTTACGTAAATTAATTCGTAAGTTACGTATTTTTTTACCAATGAAAACGTTTGTAAAAAATTAAAAGTTGTAGTTGCTTTTTTAAGTAATCAAAAAATTGGTGGGCAACTAGGCCTCCTCCCTCACTCCTTTTTTCTCAGAATCTTCCAATTAATTGCAATTAATTAATATGCAAATGTCGTTTTAATTATTTATGTGCGGAGGGCCAAGATCAAAACACGCATTAATTCAAAAACGTCCAGAAATTAAATAAAAAAAACCTAGTTTTTTTAAATGAAAGTAAGGAGCAAAATTAAAACTTAAACGAACAGAAATTACTCCGTATATGAAAGGGGCTTTTCCTCTTCAACGCCATGCTCTTTACGCTAAAGTTTCTTACTGTTTTAAAAATAGAGTTAAGAGAAAGAGTCAAACTTTAGCGTAAAGGGTGAGGCGTTGAGGAGGAAAAGCCCCTTTCATATACGGAGTAATTTCTGTTCGTTTTAAGTTTTAATGCTGCTCCTTACTTTCATTTTAAAAAAACTGTTTTTTTTTTTATTTCTGATACAAACACGAATCATGTTACGAAACGGTACGAAAACGAGTGAAATCCACAATCGACGAGTTACATCATGATTTGGTGTCAAATCTAGCCATATCCTGACTCAGTACAATATTACCTTAGTGCTGGCTCAGAAAACAAGAGCTAAGAGCTCATATGGCACTTGTGACGAGGTTGGAAGAGCCAAGAGCTCAAATGACATGAGCTCTAGCAAAATCCTAAGAATCAATAGACTCATTTAAAAGGAAAATCAGAGGCTTAATACCGCTCGGGATCTAAAATAAGAGCTCTGAGACACAAAGTCCTACTAAATATCAAAATTCATTAAGATCCGATCACCCACTCGTAAGCTAAAAATACATCATTTTTCTAATTTTTCCTCTCTTTTCAGCCCTCCAGATGGTCAAATCAGGAAAAACGACTTTATCAAGTCAATTTATTCTGGTCCCTGACACGCCTACCAATTTTCATCGTCCTAGCACGTCCAGAAGCACCAAACTCGCCAAAGCCCTGGATCCCCCCAACTCCCCCAAAGAGAGCGGATCCAGCCCAATTGCGTCAATCACGTGTCTACGACATTTGCTTATTCTACCCACCAAGTTTCATCTCGATCTCTCCACTCTAAGCGTTTTCCAATATTTTGGCTTCCCCACCAACTTTCCCCAACGTGACGAGATCTGGTCGGGATTTAAAATAAGAGCTCTGAGACATGAGTTGCTTCTAAATATCAAATTTCATTAGGATCCGGTCACCCGTTCGTAAGTTAAAAACACCTCAATTTTTCTAATTTTTTCGAGTTAACACCCCCACCCCCACTCCCCAAAGAGAGCAGATCCATTCCAATAATTTCGGTCAAGTATCTAGAATTTGTGCTTATTCTTCCCATCAAGTTTCATCCCGATCTCTCCACTCTTAGCGTTTTTCAAGAATTCTGTTTCCCCCACCAGTCACCTATGCCCCCTGATCCGATTCGAATTAGAAATGGGGTATCTGCGACATAAAATGTTTCTATATATGAAGTTTCATTAAGATCCGATCACCCATTCGTAAGATAAAGATACCTTAATTTTTACGTTTTCCAAGATTTCCGATTTCCCCCTCCAACTCCCCCCCCCAGTAACACCAGATCTAGTCGGGATTTAGAATACGAGCTCTGAAGCACAAGATCCTTCTAAATATCAAATTTCATTAAGATCTGAGCACCCGTTCGTAAGTTACAAATAGCTCATTTTTTTTAAATTTTCCGAGTTACACCCCCCCCCCCACTCCCCCAAAGAGAGCGGATCTGGTTCGGTTGTGTCAGTCACGTATATTGGACTTGTGCTTATTCTTCCCGCCAAGTTTCATCCTGATCTCTCCACTTTACGCGTTTTCCAAGATTTCTGATCCCCCCCAGGTCCCCCCCAATGACGATGGATACGGTTGGGATTTAAATTAAGGGGTTTGAGTTACGAGGTACTTCTAAATATGAAATTTCATTAAGATCCGATCACTCCTTCTTAAGTTAAAAATACCTCATTTTCTTTAATTTTTCGGAATGAACCCTCTCCCCCCCCCCAAATAAAGCAGATCCGTTCCAGTTATGTCAATCACGTATCTAGGACTTTTGTTTATTTTCCCCGCCAAGCTTCATCCTGATTGCTCCACTCTAAGCGTTTTCCAAGATTTTGGTTCCCCCCCAACTCCCCCAATGTCACTGGATCTGGTCAGGATTAAAAATAAGAGATCTGAGGCACGATATCCTTCTAAATATCAAATTTCATTAAGATCCCATCACCCGTTCGTAAGTTAAAAATACCTCATTTATTCTAATTTTTCCGATTTAACCGTCCTCCCACTCCCCTCCAGATGGTCGAACCGGGGAAACGACAGTTTATAATTTAATTAAGTCCTGTTCTTGATACACCTGCCAAATGTCATCGTCCTAGCTTACCTATAAATGCCTAAAAAGCAAAACCGGGAGAGACAGACCGACTAACAGAATTTGCGATCTCTATATGTCACTTGGTAGATGCCAAGTGCCATAAAAAAAAACGAGCTCAAGCTGCGGACTGACTTATCGAGAATAAAATGGGTGACCATAATGAACTTTGTTTGAGCTGGAATCAGGAAAAATCTTTGAACCTCCATCATCAGAGAGCAATTGTAAGTCTTCTATCCCTTAAATATGATCCCAGTGTCAAATTTACAGCAGTAAGATGGATATTTTGGATTATAACTACTGCCTTGCAGAATGCCGCTTTACCATGGAGCCGAAAAACCAAAACGATTTCTTAGGTCACTGTGTCTTAGTTTTTCATTAGAGGGGTCATAGCATTCAATCGAAATATAGTAGCATTCTCCTGAGGAATTTTTTCATCCTCTTCTCGTACACCCATTTCCTCTTATTTTGAGCAGATAAGCATATGAGTTTACATGTTTGTAAAAAGAGGGGAGCTATAGCACTCATTCACTTGGTTCAAATACATTCAAATGAAGAGATATTAGGGGGCAAATAATTTTTATTTGCCATAAACCAAATATTTTTTGGTTTATAACAAAAAAAATGTAAAATTTAGACTTAAAAATACACTTTTCCTGGTTTCAGCTGTCTCCTTGCTACACAAAAAGTTCACTATCCTTTTACAAGTTATTGGAGTCATTTCCTGTAATATTTTTTAACCTTTAGCTACACTGTATATAGCTTCTAAATATAGCCATTTTGTGTATTTTTTTTAAATACACCACCTTCATGGAATATGGGTTACGAAATATATATATATATATTTTTTTCTTGAGTTTTTAAATCCACCTCAGAGTTTTGTATCGATAACATTTTTGGTTTTATTCTGTCTAAAATGTGTATTTTGAGGCACCAAAATAGAAATAGGTATGTTTACATGGTACAGTTTCATACTATTAGGTATTTTTATCGCCTTTGGGCAATTACAAGCTCCATGTTTATCTAAGAATGCTTTTGCTCGCTAGTATCATATACATAGCTGGGCCACAATATTTGATTTGATGCCAAAATTGGCAGAAATTGGTAGTTCTATGGGGCATAGCTTCTTTTTTTTACTTACAAGGGAGCTAGAGTTTTTAGTTTTAGCTTGAATGAGGCCTCTTCTTATGTTACACGAATACTGCGTGAATACGATTACACAAGGAGCAGAAAACATACAATTAATCCTGCATTTATGATAATCGTTTGAGAAAACCTTTACCATCATTTGTGAAAATATATTTTTGATTTTATATTGGAAGATAGGCCTGCATTATCTTAATTATTTTTTTCTCAGTCTCTGTTAATCAGTTATGCATAAAAATATCTTCTTAAATAAATGTTTTACGCATAAAGGCTATTTTAAGCTTTGTGCTCAATTTGGCTATGCAACAAAAAATATTAAAAAAGCGAAGTCCCAGACGAGGTGTCCAGAACACTAACACATAAGATGACACGATGATTAAAAGTAAGATATTTTACAGCCAGAGGTGGTTTAAAATACATGACAGCTGTCTTCTCCACACCTGTACCTTTTTTTGAAAGATTTGATAGTAAAGCCATCCAAAACTGTTTCATAACGTCGAAAATAAGATCAAAAGAAAAGTATTCGATGAAAGATGCTCAAAAATTCTTATTGAAAGATGCTCAAAAATTATTGAGGCACACAAATCCGTGGAGACCAATAGCTATTGTGGATGTTAGAGTCAAAGGGCATTCATATGCAGAAACAGAGAGTTTTTTGGCTCCACAACTCTTAAACACGAAAAATTTATAACACGAGTAACATTTTTTATTAGGCAAAAAATAGGATGGCTTTCTTACAATTTTATTTTCAAATCCCAGTCCTCGCAAGCAAAAATTTTGCAAGCCCTATACCCATTTCTAGTGAATTTTGCTAGTAATCTTCTTAAGGATATCCTGAACTGTGAATGTTCTCTTCCATTCTCAGTTACCTGATCTTTATAAGGCGATTAAGTTGATTTACAGAAACGATCCACCTAGGAATTCTTAAAAACATATGTTTGACTTGAAATTTGGAAACTGGAAACCATAAAAATAAAAACTCGGAATTTTAAAATAGAATTCAGAAGAACAGAATAGCCTACTTTGTTCAAATGAACAAGTGTGAAAATTAGATGCTGAATTGAAAACCCCCCAAAAAAACAAAATTTTATCTTAAATAATAAAATTAATAATTTTATTTTCATAATTATGATTAGTTTTTGTACCTCACTCAAAATCCGCCATCGATATTCTCGGACATTTTGTATTATTAGAAAAAATTACCAACAATTGCTTATACTTATTTTCCGTAATTTTTCAGATACAATGTTATCACCAAAAATCTTTCGTTAATAGTTTATCAGATTAAAAAATAAAGTTTTTCTGAGAAAAGTAAAGAGCGAAGTTAAAACTTAAAAGAAAAAAAATCACATTACTTCACAGCCCGTCTAACGTATATCAATAAACTAGTGCTAATAAACCAATTGGTGATAGTTTTCTATGTTTGTAGGATTATAAAAAAAGCGCTTTACTGAAAATACAAAACAATATAGGAGTTTTGCTACAGTAAAAGTAAACCATTTAATAACACTTTTGGCAATAAAAAAATAAAGCATTTAAGGACTATTGCTTTATTTTCATTTTTATCGCTTAAATTGGCATCACCTCTGCACAATGAGCTCAGTCCAGTAATTGACTGTCGTTTTGGATCTGAAAAGGGCATTCTATGATTATTTTATACACATGTTTGAAGTGCAGAAATCTTGATATTATTAGGACTACAGGTTTGCTTTAGAATTTGCATCATAACTTGAAATTCTCCGTTATCAAACAGTTCGTGGTAACGAACTGTAGTAAGGAGCGATCCGGCTCAATAGTAACCAAAACTCTAAAAAATTGGATTTTGATATCAATAGCTACATCAAAAGAATCGCATTTTAATGCTGATTTTAGATATATAAGTTTCATCAAGTTTCGTCTTACCCATCAAAAGTTACGAGCCTGAGAAAATTTGCCTTATTTAGGAAAATAGGGGGAAACACCCCCTAAAAGTCGTAGGATCTTAACGAAAATGACACCATCAGATTCAGCGTATCAGAGAACCCTACTGTAGAAGTTTCAAGCTCCTATCTACAAAAATGTGGAATTTTGCATTTTTTGCCAGAAGACAAATCACGGGTGCGTGTTTATTTGTTTGTTTTTTTTTTTTTTTTTTTTTTCCCAGGGGTCATCGTATCGACCAAGTGGTCCTAGAATGTCGCAAGAGGGCTCATTCTAATGGAAATGAAAAGTTCTAGTGCCCTTTTTAAGTGACCAAAAAAATTGGAGGGCATCTAGGCCCCCTCCCAGGCTGATTTTTTTCCCAAAGTCAACGGATAAAAATTTTGAGATAGCCATTTTGTTCAGCATAGCCGAAAATCATAATAACTATGTATTTGGGGATGACTTACTCCCCCACAGTTCCTGGGGGAGGGGATGCAAGTTACAAACTTCAACCAGTGTTTACATATAATAATGGTTATTGGGAAGTGTACAGACGTTTTCAGGGGGATTTTTTTGGTTTTGGGGGTAGGGTTGAGGGAGGGGGCTATGTGGGAGGATCTTTCCTTGGAGAAATATGCCATGGGGGAAAAAATTCAATGAAAAGGGCGCAGGACGAATCTGGTCACGTTAGAAAAAAACGTCAAATTCAGAGCTTAATATACAATGCTGGGTGTTCGGAGCCTCTCTATTATGGAGTATAATTTGAAAATAACACAACTATACGAGCGATAAAACATATGTACCACAACCATAACTCAACTAACGAAAGAACTGCTAAGAGATAACACAACTATAAAGCGAAAACAGGCGAAAACTAACGGGAAAATAAACGAACTAAGAGGTGGAAGGGGCCCAGAGAAAAAATATAATCTTTTTTCAATTTTGAGCCTAACTTCCACAATGGAGTAATAATGTCAGAAGCCCCGAAATACCGAATTATTTTCTTTTCAAACAGTTCGTGGTAAAGAACTGTAGTAAGGGGCGACCCGGCTCAATAGTAAACGGAACTCTGAAAAACGGAATTTTGATGCTAAAAGATACATCAAAAGAATTGAATTTTCACACTGATTCTAAATATATAAGTTTCAATTAATTTAGTCTTTGTCGTCAAAAGTTACGAGCCTGAGAAAATTTGCCCTATTTTGGAAAAAAGGGGGAACATCCCCTAAAAGTCATAGAATCTTAACGAAAATCACACTATCGCATTCGGCATATCAGAGAACTCTATAGCAAAAATTTCAAGCTCATATCTAAAAAAATGTGGAATTTCATATTTTTTGCCAGAAGACAAATCACGGGTGCGTGTTTATTTGTTTGTTTGTTGTTTTTTTTTTTCTTTTCCCCAGGGGTCATCGTATCGACCAGGTGGTCTTAGAGTGTCGCAAGAGGGCTCATTCTTACGGAAATGAAAAGTTCTAGTGCCCTTTTTAAGTGATAAAAAATTGGAGGGCAAATAGGCCCCCTCCCACGCTAATTTTTTTCCAAAAGTCAACAGATTAAAATTTTAAGATAGCCATTTTGTTCCGCATAGTCGAAAACCATAATAACTATGTCTTTGGGAATGACTTACTCCCCCATAATTCCTGGGGAGGGGCTGCAAGTTACAGACTTTGACCAGTGTTTACATATAGTAATGGTTATTGGGAAGTGTACAGACGTTTTCATTGGGATTTTTTGGTTTGGGGGGTGGGGTTGATGGGAGAGGGCTTTGTGGGAGGATCTTTCCTTTGAGGAATATGTCATAGGGGAAGAAAAATTCAATGAAAAGGGCGCAGGATTTTCTAGCATTACTATAAAAAAAAAACAATGAAAAAATAAACATGAAAACATTTTTTCAAATGAAAGTAAGGAATAGCATTGAAATTTAAAACGAACAGAGATTATTACGCATATGAGGGGTTCTAAAAATACTTTTGCATAAAGAGCGAGGTATTTAGGAGGAGATAAATTCCTCGCTCTTTATGCTAAAATATTTTTAGTAATTTCAACTATTTATTCTACGGCCTTTTTGATTCAGGGGTTCTACGGCCCCATTCTTAAAGAATTGGGACAAAACTTACAATTTAGTGTAAAGAGCGAGGTATTAACGAGGGTACAAACCCCCTCGTACACATAATAAAAATATAAGAATATAAAAGTTTGTTACGTAAGTTAATTCTTAAGTTACGTATATTTTTTACTAATAAAAACGTTCGTTGAAAATTAAAAGTTCTAGTAGCCTTTTTAAGTAACCGAAAAATTGGAGGGCAGCTAGGCCTCCTTCCCCACCCCTTATTTCTCAAAATCGTCTGATCAAAACTAAGAGAAAGCCATTTAGCCAAAAAAAAATTAATATACTAATTTCATTTTAACAATTTATGTGCGGAGAGCCAAAATCAAACATGCATTAATTCAAAAACGTTCAGAAATTAAATAAAAAAAAAACTAGTTTTTTTAACTGAAAGTAAGGAGCGACATTAAAACTTAAAACGAACAGAAATTACTCCGTATATGAAATGGGTTGTCCCCTCCGCAGTCCCTCGCTCTTTACGCTAAAGTTTGACTCTTTGCCACAATTCTACTTTTTAAAACAATTAAAAACTTAAGCGTAAAGAGCGAGGGACTGCGGAGGGGACAACCCATTTCATATACGGAGTAATTTCTGTTCGTTTTAAGTTTTAATGTCGCTCCTTACTTTCAGTTAAAAAAACTAGTTTTTTTTTTATTTAATATAGAGAAAAATTACCGGATTTCTATAGTTCATATTATGGTTTATTTGTTCTTCATTTCGAGTAATAGTAGGTGAGACCAAGGTGTTACCTGATAAATCAATCTGCTATTTTTCTATGCTGTCTAATGACCTTGCACTTGTTAAAATAATACTTATTTTTATGCCTAAGTTTATAAGACAATTTTAATTGTGTATTGAAAGTTGCTGACATCACAGCTCGTGTTATACTATGAAAAGCGTTACAGATTAGTTTGTTGTTGTGAGGCTACGTACTCATTTTTTACTCCTAAATCAATATTCTTGCTTTTTATGCTTGGTTTTTGTGTTTTCAGTAAAGCGCTAGTTTTTTATAATCCTACAAACATAGGGAACTATCACCAGCTGGTTTGTTTGCACTAGTTTTATCGATATACATTAGACAGGCTGTGAGGTAATATTTTTTGTTTGTTTTAAGTTTCAACTTCGCTCTTTACTTGCCTCAGAAAAACTTTGTTTTTTAAAATTATTCTTTGCCCGTTTTTAATTAAACAATCATATAGAAGGCACAAAACCATTATTGAAAAAAATACCCGATAGTAGGGTCATATTATCACCAAAATCATACTTATTGGAACTTCGATCTATATTGAACCAAGTGGCTATCTCAAAATCTTGGTTGGACGTCGTTGGGGGAGAGGGGGTGCAGAGAGAGAAAGTTAGGTACCCTCCAATCTTTTTGGTAATAAAAAAGGCACTAGCCTTTTTTATTAATTTTTAATTTTGGTTCGAATGAGCCATTCAACATCTCTCTATGATGTTCGGGTAACTCGCTAAGCCTGCTAATGTTGCAGTAGCCTGATGGTGAGCACACTGTTTATGAAACTTACTAAGGGGGCTGAGAGGGGGATTATACCGGAGAAGTTCTTGTAAACCACCAATTAGGTTCTTGTAAACATCCAAGTTGGACGACAATTATTACAACGGTACCATTTTATACTTCCATGCTTTTCCACTTAAAAAGTGTCACCGAAATTGCTGTTTTTAATGCTATATGACATTCACGGATGGTGGGAATGATAAAAACCGCGTATATATAAGCAAAAGCTTTCAAAAGGAACCATTAAATATCTATCTAAGAAGATATGGTAGCCCACTAGCCCCAGGTTTACCATTTGAGACATGGCACCAAAAGTGCCATTTTTAGTGTTATTTTGCACTTGTAAACGGTGGAATTTATAGAATGAACGTAAATATGAGTGATATGAGCTATTAAACATCTATTTATTACGTTCTGTTTGCATGATAGCACTACCCCTTGAAAAATGACATAAAAAGTAGTATTTTTAGTGCCGTGTGGCACTTGTAGACGGTGGAGTTTATAAAAAGAACGTAGATAAGAGAAATATATTTTAAATGAACCATTTAACATTTTTGTGATGTTCTGGTAGGCTTTAAATAGATTAGGTTGGAGGAGAAGCGTGCGTAGCTGTGTTGGCCTCAGTCAGCTTGGTGCTGCAGTGGGTTATTAGTAGTAGTAGTAGTAGTACCGGTGCAAAAAAGTGATTTTCCTTGCTGTTCAAGGTGTGGGACTGTAACTACCTAATAAAGGTTTTCAATCAATGGTGCACTTTTAATTTTGATTTGACGCCATTTTCAAGAGGTTTCAGACTTATTTCCAAATCACCATAATTTTTTAATCACAATAAACTTCTACCTTTAAGATAAACCGAAATAATGGTTACCGTTCCTGAATCAGGGTCAGATGGCAATTTTTTCACTGGGCAGTTTTTTCTTTCAAAACGTGTTTTCAACTTCTGTTTTCTATAGAATAGAATATGATTTATTGGCTAAAATAGCACACAAGCTAGCATAAGCACGTCAGAACAATTATAATTACAATGATAAAATAAATGTTAAGGGATAAACATAGTTACAAAGTTAAATCAATTATTAAAATGCGAAACAAAATAGGGAACGAAAGAGTTTTTGTACCTCATTGTCAACATTTGGGGACACAAGTCAAGTTGAGTATTTGGAGCTCTACGAGCATTAAGTCTTGTATTGGGAAGGATTGGGGGGTTTTCTTTGAAGGGGGGAAGAAGACGTCGATGTTAGTCAGAACTAAGGCACTTGTGCCCGAAGTTCATGGTAAGGAAGTGACGTCGTGATTCCAATGTAGTGAGTTCAAGTCTAGCCAAACCTTCATCATAAGTAGTATAGGACGTCCCCAGTATAATTTTTATAGCTCTTTTTTGAATGCTTTCAATTTTAGAACATTGGGATTTGGTCAGTCCAGGGTGCCAGACAGGGCAAGCATATTCAAGACAAGGTCTTATATAAGAACAATAAATTATTTTAAGGTTCTGGATTGATATGGAGAACCTTTTAAGAAGGGAGAAAGATCTAAGGAGAAAACCACCTGTTTTAAATAAGTGAAAAGAGTGAGATTTCCATTTGAGGTCATTGTCCATGTGCACACCAAGTAGCTTAACCATGTTTAAGTTTGGGATGCAAAGGTAATTATTGATTGGGGGTATATTTTTTAAAAAGGAGAATAGCATTAAACTGCTTTTCGGTATGCTCAGATTGAGTTTAACATTCGCAAGATCATTCTTTAAGTTGTTAATGAGTGAGTCAAGTTTAACGCCCAAAGTGTTTGAGGTTTGACAAAGGTTAAGTAATGTCAAATCATCCGCAAATTTAAAAGTGTTGTCAAAGTTTGGTAAAACATTGTTAAAAACAATTAAGAATGCTAAAGGACCCAATTTAGTCCCTTGGGGTGCTCCACAGGAAATTGAGGTAAAACCAGATGAATCTCCGTTAGGAAGGACTAAACATTGCTCACAACCAGATAAAAAACTAGCTACTATACGTAAAACAAAATCTCTGACACCTAAAGCCCTTGCATTATCAATAACTGTCTGATGATCCAAGTTGTCAAAGGCTTTACTAATATCAGCAAAAACAGCCTCAACGTAGGAACTACTTAACTCAAGATGTTTGAAAACAGTGTCAAGTATATAACATAAACAATGGGTGGTGCTATGATTCGGCCTAAAGCCAAACTGATTTGGGTTAATTTTATCTTGAATATCATCAAAGAGGAAATTGTAAATAAAACTTTCAAAAATTTTAGAGAAAACAGAGGTTTTTGATATTGGTCTTAAGTCAGAGGGGACTTTTGGGGTCTTGTTTTTTGGTATAGGTGATATAATAGCTCGTTTAAAACACACTGGAAAAATACCATCTACAAGACATTGCTTAAAAATTGCAGTTAGAGGTACACTTAAATAATGGGCACATTTCACAATCAATTTGGTAGGGATATCACCTGGGTAAACTGACTTATTTGTATCAAGATTTTCGAGTTTAAGCTGGGTCTGATGTATTCTAATCACAGGAATGTCACTCACTGCACTGTTGGCCGGCATATTTTGGAGTGGCGGGTGAGTTCTACAAGTTGAAGAAAAATAATCGTTTATGATGTCTGCACTCACTGGGTTGCCATTACTATCCAGTAAGAGAAACTTAGAAGAGACCTTTCCCATGAGATCTTGGATACATTTGTGTAAATTCTTAGGGTTCGAACACAGTAACTTATTGAGCACGTGAGCACCATGCTCTTTTCTTGCTTTACGAATTTCACTAATAATAATGTTTCGAAGTTTTCGAGATTCCTGGAAAAATCCTTCCTTAAAGAGTCTATCACGTTCATTTGTTAGGCACAAAATTTTTTTATTTATCCATGGTTTACAATTGGATTTGTAACTGACTTTTTTCACTGGAAAGGTGTCACAGTATAACTGGAAAAGTTCAGCTGAAAACTTAGAAGCCATTTCATCACCATTGGTAAGACATAGGATATTGGCCCAGGATTTGGAGCTAAGTTTTACTTTGAAATGGGCAATCTTCTCGTCAGTAATGGGTCTATATGAATAACTGATCAATGGTTTAGGGGGAAAGGATAATAAAGGGGTCCAAAAGATGCATAGATGGTCACTTGCCCCTAATGGAGGGGCTATTTTCGGGGCAGAGTAGTAATCTTCAACGTTGGTAAAAATCAAGTCTAGGGTTTTATCACTGCGTGTAGGTGACTTTACTACCTGGTCAAGACTAAGAGCAGCGCTAAGCCACTTTTGGTCTAGCTCATTAAAATCACCACATAATGTAATTGCAGCATAGGGGTACTTGTGGCGAATTCTGTCAGTATAAAGTTGCAAATATGCCGTCAGCTCCTTCTTAAATCCACTACGGGGAGGGTAATAAATAATACAAAAAATCATGCAAGATACGTCTTTTGGGAGGTTTTTGGGTCTGGTCCAGAGCCATAAAACTTCAGTTTTGGAGTTGTTCTCTATTTCAGAAAATGATAGAATCCGATTTGGGAGGGTACACTTACAAAAAAAAGCAACTCCTCCACCATGAGATAGAGGAATACCATCTTTGTCCAATCTGGGCTTAAAATGGGAGTCATAATTAGGAATCGAGCAAGAATCTTCTGTAGCAGACCATGTTTCTGTAGGGCAAGCAATATCAATCTGGTTTTTGCCAAGAATAATTTGTAGTTCCTCCATTTTATTTACTAGTGACCTTACATTCGCAAGAAGGATTCTAGGAAATGAGTAGGAGTGACGTATCGTACCAGGGTTATTGGCACACACTTTCCTAGCCGGGTTTACTTTCCCTTTGTCAGCAATAGAGCCGCTGCTCATGGTCTTATGCTCAATTAGTTTTTTGGTCCTCTTAAGAGAAGTTCACTAATACTACCAGCTGTTCTAAACCGTTTGGGTACATCATTGCGAAAGAATGTTTGTATGCTTTTTCTTTTCACATAAGACATTTGCACAATCTGTCTTTTCAGAGCAATTACAGATTCTGGCAGCTGAATTAGAAGGGGCTGGTATCTTGAAACAGAATTCTGAGTGGTTGGTTTTTTCTCCCCCAGCCTGGTTGCCTTTAATATTGTTGGCACTGGAAGTTGAAACTGGTTTTGAATTATTTGCTTCACTTGAGTTACATCATCAACTCCTTCTAGTTCCGGTATATTTTTTACAATAATATTCATTTTTCTCCGTTGTGCTTCATGATGGCAGAAGGTTTCTTCCCTTACAATTTCTCGTATCTCATCAGTCTGCTGGGAAGTCTGGGTGTATTTTTCTTCAATTTTCTGCAACCGAGAGTTAAGGTCAAGAAATGCACCATCTACATATTTATGCATTTCTTCATAGCTAGGCTTCTGGGCAAGCTCAGTTCGTAGCAGAGCTATTTCAGATGAAATCTGTCGGACTGAAATATCAATTCTTGTAATCAAATCATACAGCACCTGGGACTCAGCAGAGAGTTTAGGTATCGGTCTACCAAGTGAAGTAGTTGGGGGGTTTGGGTCCTTCCTCGAATCAACTGGGTTCCCATCCACTGTCTGATGTGATGTGGTGCTATTTGAGGGATTTTTGCCCCTGTTTGTAGCACTGAAGGCTGGACTATAAGAATTTGTTGCTTGCCTGATTCTGGTTGTTCGGGTCATTTTTATAATTTACTTCGTGAGAGTTCAACAAGAAAAAGGACAATATAATGAGTACAGTAAACTAGCCTTTGTTTCTTGGTTTTATAAAATAGACAAGACAAGACTTTCCTCTATCAGAGTAAAAACAATGCTGGTTGTAGATATGGATCTGATCAAGATAATCTTGACTTCTTCTTTACTTCTTAACACCTTTCTATTCACCTCTCACCTTTATCGTAATATAATTGACTATAATATCAGAAATTATAATTATTTTCGCAACTGATAAATCTTGACCTATATGATATATAAGCCATAAAAATATCAATAAGAGAATTCACAGTTCCCAAGGGAATTTTTACTCAAGTTTCAAAATAATCCGCTTATTTATAATTCATTTGGTCACTGAATTAATTATTATGAATATATTGGCTACGGGTCAGGTAGTGATTGATAATCCTTTACCAAATATTAGTTACAGGTTCAATCCAAAAATAGGTCCTCATACCTTGAACTCTGAATCGATACTGATTCAGAGCTATTGGCTACGGTTTGTTCTTTACTAGGATGCAGCTACTGCTGCAACCCTGATATTTGGAAGGTGGAAAAACATTTTTAACATGAAAGACATGCATATATTTTTCCCTTATTCTTAACAAATACCTTATCTAGAAATAACTGAAGATTATCTTGGATTATAAATCGTACTATTAATTAAAGTACTACATTATAAGAAATGATCAATCTCACCTAAAAAAAATTCCATACAAAATTTAGCCCCGACACAATCAATAGAGAGAAGCGCTTTGTCATACCGGACTACAACAAATTCAAAATATTTAAATTTTTAAATCATAAACTGAATTTGAGTTTTCTCAATGTTCAAAAAACCGAAAAAAGGTTTGCTTAATAGTCGAACAGTTCGTGGTAACGAACTACAATTATGAAGTGACTCGGCTAAATAGTAACAAATGGCGTAATTTCGTCAAAATCCAAGGGGGGGGGGGCAAAGTCAAAGCCGATTTACCCAAATCAAATGAAAATGACTGCAAAAAACTGTATAATAGCTCATTTGGAATCATGAAGGTATTATTTAGTACTATAAAGGTACTTTACTGTATAATAAAGGTAAATATGCAGTAAAAAATTGATCTGTTTCTGTTGATGTTGAATTGTGCAGGTTTATCTTAGTTTTGAAAAGATTTTAGCTATATTTCAGGGGGGCAAACTAGGGTCTAGGGGGAAAACCAAAGTCTGGGAAGGGCGGTTACCCCCCAGTCCTATAGCAAATTTTGACTTCCGGCAGTAACCGAAACTCTAGAAGAAGATAGTTTGTTAACAACTAATACATCAAAAGTATTGTCATTTTTATGCTGGTTCCAAATATGTAAAACTCATTAAGTTTAATGTTACCAATCAAAAGAAACGAGCTTCAGGAAATTTGCCTGATTTTTGAAAAAAGAGGCTATACACCAAAAGAGTCAAGCGACCTCACTGAAAATCACACTGTTCTATTTAGCATATCATAATAAGTATCCCCTCAATCTACAAAGGCAGACCCAAAGCTACTACTCTTTTCTTCGTTAAATGATTTAAGATGACGAAGAAGTTTAACGGAAACCCTCGCAGGGCAAAGACGCCGGTGCTTGTTAAGCAATAAGAAATGTTTTCTTCTAGATGCAGGTGTTGATTGTTGAAAAACCTGTGAGGGCCAGGAAAAAGCCTTCAGGGGCTCCCACAATCAGGTTTTTTTGTTGTTACGTAATAATGAATGTTTTCTGAAAGATGCAGGTGTTTGTTACATAATAGGAAGTGTTTTTTCTTTGGTTGTTTAAAAAACCTCTGATGGCCAGGAAAAAACCTTCAAGGACCCCCTCAAGTAAGTACATGGTCTGAATCAATCATAACCCCAATATTTTCATGCTTCATACACGGAAAAGCCATTTCGTGTCAACAACCAAAGGTTTTCCACCATTTTCTAGGGCCAAAACCGTTATAATGTCTAGACGTCTATTGATTTTTCTAGGAACAAAGGTTGGTTATTCATGGCAAACAAAGTGTGTACCGCAATTTCCCAGGAAACAGAAGCGTCACGTGATCCACTATTGATTCTTCTCTAGGAAGAACCGAGTAATTGTCTTAGTTCTCGGGGGTTAGAAAGCCCGATCTCAGACGAGCTTCCCCATCAAGCTTAAGATATTGAAACTGAGACAACTCAAGTTTAAAAAAAGGATATGTCTCAAAGATACCAACAGGTAAGGCTCTTTCTATGTACCCCCCTAAAAAAAGGTGCGCATACCCAAATTTAAACCTACTATAACTCTCTATAATGGATAAACAGCTAAAACCTTACCTCATCCCTCACAAAAAGTTTTATCATGACAAGATACATTCTACTCTAAATTTGCCCCCTTTTAAATCGCATTGAATAATCAAGGCTTAATTCTGACAACAGGGTTAAGCAAGAGTTAATTAGTATCCGTCAGATTTTTTGGCCTAAAGTGAACAACCGGTGCTGCAACAATTCCGCAAAAGGGTGAATTCTTAATAGCTGGTAAATTAAATCCTATGTTAGTGTTTAACCAGAGCAAGTAAATTACAAATAAATATGTTTTTTGTGATGAAATTGACCAGTTATTTCCTAAATTAAATACTTTTCTTAGAGGGGTGACCTATATTCTGACAGGTTCAATTTTAAGCTGAAAACATAAGCTGTTATTGCAAGTTAATTTTCGAAAGAAGAGTAACTTTTAACACCTGCATTCTGTGCTAAGTTCCAAGCTAAGAGTATATATGAAAAAAGGAGCGATATTTCAAGGGAAAAACGTATTATTTTCGCAAAAAAATAAGAGACAATGCTTAAATTGATTACACATTTTGGCGAGGATTCAATAGTAGAGAATATGACATATGTCTTTTTTATTATAGTCATGAATTATCATCCGAACCCCTTCCCCTTAATAAGGTCACATGTAAACCTTCGCTAGAGACTAAAAGTTTAGTGTTTGTTATAGCTTTTTTCCTCTAGAGGGCCCTATTTGTCTCCTCGAGAGGGCCCCTTTGTCTTCCTCTAGAGGGCCTGTCCAAAAAATGTTAGTTTAGCTACTTTCTGCTATTCTGGCAAGGAGTTAGGTTAGAAAGATGAAACTTTCAGAGACGGGTCTAAAAACTTGTCCTAGGAAGCTATTTGACGCATATACCAAACCGAATTTATCGCTCTTTAAGGAAATAACTGCATATCAATGTGCAGGGGACCAAAAGAAACCCTGTATTCTCAATTGATTACTGCACTGTGATCTGAATTTCAAATTCTTGACCGGGAATTCTTACCCTCACTAAAATTTTTAGGCAACTGAATAATGCCATTTTTTTATATCTTTTCTATATCATTCTTTGAAATAAAATTTTCTTTTGACCTCGTGGGGGCGTGAAAACTACTTCTAAGCTTATATACTTGTGTATAAAACTGACGAATTGAGCTGAAGAGTTAATATAGATTTGACGATAGGCTTATGACAATAATAAAGAAGGGGAAAATTAAGCAGGCACCAAGGGTATTAGGGTAAAGGGATGATTTATTAGTGAAAAATTTAACGGGAAACTATGACTTATAATCCATTTACTTCATGAAAAAAACTATAATTTTATTTCTATTTAAGAAAAATTCGGACCACTGCCCCCTATCCACAAAAATCAAGGCCAAGCGAAGAAATCCCCCTACTACGATCACCTCGAGACTAACGGTCATTATATATGGCACGAATACCGGCCCATTCACACCCCCACAATAAAACAGGGGGATGCACCCTCTTCAGCCTTCACATGCGGGGAGATCGTCGTAAGGGAAGATATGACCTCTACTGCGGACACTTCGACACCAACGATCATCACGCATGGTAAGAATGCCCACCAGCCTATGGTCCAGCATCAAAACAGAGAGAATTCGTATCTTTTAAGCCTCCAATGCGAGGAGAACTCCAGGGAAGATGTCTAACCTAACGTAAGTAAAATTATTGGTATTTTTCGTGAAGCTAAACATTTTCAGCATGGAAAGATATCTAGACAGCTGGGAACCCTGTTCAATACCTCTGAGAGAGAGGTATTGCCCCATCCTAAAAAAATAGGTTTCTTTTCAGCTTAATATAGGGGATTTGACGGTAGTTTCGGATGGGGCTTTGATTGGCCCTATTAATCCTAAGGGAAATGCACCCTTCTAAAGATTAATCAATAAGGTGTTTTAGCATTCTGCTTTCCGAAGGGTAGCTTCAAATTTCATCCCTTGCTAACTTCAAGAAAACTTAAGCATATGAATTGGTGGAATTATACTGTTGTCTGTTTGAGAGGGATTTGAGGACCCTAATCCTTAGATTAATATTCTTTCTCAGCCTCATATAAACTCCCTTTATAGCTTAAAATCATAAATGTCTCAGAGTATATATTTTTTAAGATTCTTTAGAACTTTTTAATACACCAAACGTAAAGGGGGACAGCTTACTCACATTTATGTGGTAATTTCTGACTCAGGGTGAGTCACTAAATCAGGTGACACTAAATTTTTGGCTCGTAGTGTGAGGTCTATAGATTGACCAGCTACTGACCGATTTTATGGTGAAGAAGATGCACCAATGGACACCAGTTCCCCTTTTTATATATTTTTTAAGAATCTTTAGAACATATAACAGCTGAAACATAAAGAGGGGCACTCTACCCACATTTACGGGGTAATTTCTGGCTCTTAAATTCTTAACTGGTAGTGGGGTCTATAGATGTGAACACCCAATTTGGGCCAATATATGAACTAATTTCTGGCTCTTATATTTCTAACCGGTAGTGTGGTCTCAATACCCAGAACGGTCACATTGTCTTCTCAAGTAATTTTCACACTAATTTTTTCTTGCATCCTAATATAAATTCTTTCTGTATGATGAAATGCTAAGTGTTTCAATGGGCTAACAAGCTCTTATTATTTTTTGGTTTACATATTAACATCTTAAGGGGCCTAAAAATATGAGGACAACAATGTCTATGAGGGCATTGAATTGCTAATGGAATAGGAAGAGGCCAAAGAGAAAAGTGAACATGAAGAAGGTTTCAGTGTGCGGCTAAGCCTGGTTAATATAGATCCCACTATTTGCAATTTAGACGCGTCTATACGGAATCTACGCCTCGACAAGGACTATAGATGGGCTGACCAGCTACCAGAAAGTGAGGTCGAGAAAGTGCCAGCCCCGCAAAGTGAAACTTTCTGAAACTTGTTGCAGGTTGATTTTTTTCTTCGTCAAACTTGTTGTACTTTAATTTTTCTCTTCATGAAACTGGTTGTTATTTTTTTCGTAAAAATTGTTATATGTTCATTGTTTCTTCTTGAAACTTGATGCAGTGTAATTTATTGTACGCGAAACTTGCTGTATATAAATTTTATTATTCAGCAAATCTCTTGTATTTTTATTTTCTTTTTCATGAGACTTGTTGAATATTGATTTTTTCTTCATGAAACTTGTTGCTTGTAGATTTTTTTTAGCGTGAAACTTCTTTTACTTTTATTTTTTTATCTTCGTGGAACTTGTTGTATGTTTGTTTTATTTTATGAAAATCATTGTACGTTAATTTTTTTCTTTGTGAAACTTGTTGCATGCTGGTTTGCTTTTTCTTCATGAAACAGGTTGTATCTTGATTTTTAGCGCGTGAAACTTGTTGTATGTTGATTTTTTTCCTTCATGAAACATAATGTATCTTGATTTTTTCTTCGTGATATATGTTGCATGTTGTTTTTTGTTAGTGAAACATTTGTATGCCAAGTTTTCACTCGTGAAAAATAAGGTATGTGGATTTTTTTTCTTCGTGAAACGTAATATATCTTGATTTTTTCTTCGTAAAACTAGTTCTATGTTTAATTTTTGGCTCGTGAAACTTGTTGCTATGTGGATTATTCCTTCAAGAAACTTAATTTATGTTGATCTATGTCTTCGAGAAACTTGTTATATTTTTATTTCTTTTTCATGAAACTTGTTGCATGTTTATTTTTCTCGTGGAACTTGTTGTGTGCTGATTTGTGTTCATAAACTTTGCTGTATATTGATTTTTTCTCTTTACGAAGCTTGTTGTATACTGATTTTTTCTTCCTGAAAAATGTTGCATGTATATTGTTTCTTTGTGAAACTTGTTTTATTTTTGATTTTCTTCGTGAAACTTGTTGTGTTTTGATTTTTTTTTCTCTTCGCGAAACCTGTTGTAATTTTTTCTTTATGATACTTTTTATATTTTTGTTTCTCGTAAAACTTGTTATATGTTGGCCTTGTATTCATGAAACTTGTTATATATTCATTTTTTCTCTTTTTGAAATGTATTGTATGATGATTATGAAACTTATTTTATACTGTCATTTTTCTTCTTCAAATTTGGTGTATGTTGACCTTTTTCTGCACGAAAGTTGTTGTATTTTTATTTTTATTTGTGAAACTTGTTATATGTTTATTTTTTTCTTGACTTGTTACCTGTTAGATTCTAGCTCGTGAAACTTGTTGCATATTGCTTTTTTGGTGAAACATCTTGTATGTTGATTTATTCCTCTTGAAACTTGTTTTATGTTTATTTTTTCTTCGTGAAACATTTTGAATGTTGATTTTTTATAAGTGAAACTTCTCGTATGTTGTTTTTCTTCATGAAACTCGTTGTATGTTAGATTTTTTTCGTGAAACTTACTGTATGTTGATTTTTGTTTCCTGAAACTTTTTTGTGATGATTCTTTTTTCTGATACTTGCTAATTTTACTTACTCGCTAATTTTTGTGCGTCAGAACTTGTTGTATTGTTATTTTTTCCTCAAGAAACTTATTATATGCTGGTTTTTCTTGGTGAAACTTGTCGTATGTTGAATTTTTCTTCCGAGGAACTTAATTTATCTTGATATTTCCCTTCGTGAAACTTGTTGCATGTTGGTTTTTACTTTGTTAAATACGTTGTATGCTGATTTTTTGTTCGTGAAACTTGTTGCATGTGGAAAATTTCTTCATAAGACTTAATGTGTCTTGATTTGTGTCTTGGAGAAACTTTTTGTATTTTTATTTCAAAAGTTCCTAGGCATTTTCAACCCCGTGCCTTCAAATAACAGCTTTTGTAGATTATTTCCAGGTTTTATTGTAGTTGTAGTTTTGTATATTGGCCCAAGGAGATGAGTGCTGCCTCTGATCGAAAATAAGTTTAATCTTCAAAATGTCCTCCGATTCAAGTTTTTTTTCTGTATTCTCACATCTTTTATTAAAAATGACCTGGTAGGGGAAGTCAGGATTGACCTCACAATTTTCAAAAGCTCTGGTAAATAATTCTATAGAAGTCACCAAGAGTGCCATCTAGCCCTTCTTGTGGGAAGGGAAAATCTGAGTTTTGCTGGTTGATATTTTGAAAGTTAAGCCAAATTGAGCCAAATATTAGTCAGATCAATTTCTTTCTGGTAATTTGGGCCTTCTCGTGTTAAGCCACAAGCATAATACGGGTGACAATTCGTCTTATTTTTCAACTCTAATCGTTTTTGAATTGAAATAGTATCACCATTTATGTTAGGTACGATGCTATTGAATCATGGTTTGTTTGAAATTCTACTAGGGCTATGATCCACACATTTTTTTAGGATAAAACAGACAGACTCCCGCACAACCCTACATGATTAGGCATGGTAAATTATGTAATATCTTTGATTCCGATTACCCATCTACAGGAATTCAAAAAAACTACAAACAGAAGGCGCTTGGAGACCTTGGTCGACCATAGAAAAACCTAAAATGTGTGATTGGAGTATATTTGGAAAGAAAATGTCCATCTGAGTTTCTGCAGCTCACTGTAATGTCTAGAAAAGTGCCATTTACAATTGTTTGAGAAAGGCAAAAGATGATGTGAATAACCATGAAGGTTTGCTTGATGTTTATGCTAATGCACTAGTCAAAAAATCGTGAAAAGCTTCTCGAGCCCAATTATCAAATTTATTCTAATAAATATGGAAACAAAAAACATTTCAGAATATGATGTTTGTGTGTCAAGGTTTTAACTTTCAAACGACCTCCAGAGCCAATCTTTTATCATTGATTTTTTGAAAAGGCACATTAACAGACTGAAAAGACTGAACAGACATTGAACAGACCCGGCTTTCTGCAGTCTTAAAAGAAGCGGGAGTTACCGTATCGACTAAAATTAGACAGAGGTGAAACGCAGTCTCTACTGAGTATGATTGATTGAATATGATTTGTTTTTTCACACTGGTTCGCCTCACTAATCCAACTACCATACGAGCTTCAACAACTCTTACATTTCCTCGGGAGAAATTATAAACGGAATGAGTATGGAGAGATTAACTTGGATCTCTTTGGCTAGAACAATCACTGACTTAAGCAAATTGCAAAACATTTATGTTTGCTCTTTGGGCGCTTTTGGAAGCACCATCGGTCTTCAAAAGAAAATGAACATTTCCTTCTTCTGGTCAACCATAAAAATGACCGTAATACAAGATATATTTTTGTATACAGATATAACATTATTATTTTTTTGCCCAAATTCTCAGACCACTCGAAAGTTTAGATTTTGGTGTTTGCGATCCTCTTCAAGATTACCCTCAAGATCAAGTCTAATGGAGCACTTGTGTGAAACCCGGATAGAAAGTGTCAGTTTTACAAGGTTGGCAAGCATTATAGCTCGCTTAGAAAGTTTTCTCCAACCAAAACCGCTTTTTTATTCAAAAAGAAGTGAATCTGATTTACTGACAGGACGAGATGGACTTCTTTCCATCGTAAATGACATATCAAACTATTCGAGACCAGGTAAGCTTGGACCATCCATGTAAGTTTTACAGGCTCAAATCATAGTGAAATTCTCTGGTCTGACTGAGCTCAATGCCAACTGCCCCGAGGTTTAATAAGTAGGGCTGACACTCTGCCAATTACGTTTAGGCCTCTATCCCAAGAACTGATTTAAGTCTGAATATGACTATTTCCTATCATCAAGCAAAATTATTTGTTCAATACAGTGTAAATATACTGATGTAAATAATGACGAAGACCACACTGCCTTTCCATAATACAAATACAGAATAGAGAATAATGAGGACTTTTTTCCCAAGACAGTGAACGAGCAAAACCTATTTGAATATTCGGCCCTATATCTAAGGGCCGTATTCAGCAAAGAAAATAATAAACAATAACACACTGAAAAGGTTTAAAATCCATTTTTTTAAATAGCCTAGGCATCATTACTTCTTAACGAAAAGTTCAGCCAAGACTCGTTAAGAAGTAATGATGCCTAGGCTATTTTAAAAAAATTGATTTTTAACCGAGAACTTTTATTGTAAGTGTGTTATTGTTTATTGTTTTCTTTGCTAAAGACAGCCCTTAGATATAGGGCCGAAATATTCAAATAGGTTTTGTTCGTTCACTGTCTTGGGAAAAAAAAGTCCTTATTATTCTCTCTTCTGTATTTGTAAGACATTGATGAATTTGAATCCGTGACACCATGTTCTCCCAGAATTAGGAAAATATTTTGAAAATAATGTGTTGGTTTTTTATATTAATTTTTGCGTCCTTATTTAGTTGACACATATATGGGAAATAAAATGTAGTTATTCTTTTGTTATTTTTTTATGTTAAGCTAATATCCCATTTCCATCAACTAACTCGTTCACAACCAAAAATTATTGTATGATGTCATTCTATTACATATTTATCTTTATAAAGAGATGGAAATAATTTCCTTGGAAACAACTAGTTTTGTCCAATATCGGAAATGGAAAGACTCAAAAATATTCTTTTCTAAAGAAGGAATGAGACAAGTTCTGTGCCGAGACTTTTAAAGATCGACAATTTTATAGGACTTCTTTCTCAGAACAAAGAAACAAAGATGTCTACTCAGCAAAACAGTCAATAAAGAAGAAACGATGGCATAAAACAGGCGAGTTTCTCTGGTATATGCTAGATATTGTGGTTCTAGAAAATGTTTCCTGAAAGACAGATTTATTTTACAGAGCTGTTAGTGACCTCAATTGTTAGGAGGTGTAACAGTCTTTAAAAGAGCTGATTCACTGTATATTTTTACCCGTAAAGGATTAAAATCTTCTAGAAAAACCTTAAGCCAAGTGGCAACAGAACAAAAATTTTCGGGATATTCCAAATCGGTTGTTATCCATTTTTTGCGAGTCTAGGCTTTGGAAATTAAACTTTAATAATTTAAAATATATCTTAAGACTGTTTTTCAAATTCTTAATATATTTTATAAGTTTCTTAAACGCTTATTAGTCGGGCCTTTGGAGAGATACGAACCAAGAATGATTTCCTTAGGAAGATATTGTTCTAGATATTTATGTATGTAAGTTTTACTTTTATAATGTATGGTATGTGCAAAGTCATCAAAGGCCAATGACCTATGAAAGAGGAACAAGGATGCTTAAAAAGAATTTTCCAGGTCATAATTTAGACTCAAGGTTCATTCCTAAGAGTCTTATGCACTATTTGTGCGTCTTTCTGAAAAACTTAGAACCAACATTTTTTTACTTTCGACATTTAAAAAAAACATATGAATTAACCCAGGATTATACGGAGAAAAGCCCAGGTCCTTTGATCTAACCTGAAATAGAATTTTCCGCACCATGATGTAAAATTCTATTTTTGACTATTTTCAATGTTTATGCGTAGCTTTTCCAGGGTTTAGCAGTATGCTTCTGCATCGATAGTGGTTCCTCGTTCTATGAAGTTGACCAACTAAAGACCATATCTATCTCAAAACTCCGACGCCATGATTTCGCGCTGGGATAGAGTATGTTTGGCCTTCACCTTTACAAGTTAGCGTTTGAGTCTCAATTCCATACTCTTTTGCTTCGATTCGGAAGTGAAATTCAAAACCCATGATTCATCTCCAGTTACGATCTGACTCCAGAAACCAACACCTTCTATATGATTACGAGCCAAAAACTTCATTGAACATTCAGATCTTTGGTTTTTGTAGTCCTCTGTTAAGAATTTCGGAACTCATCGGGATAACAGTTTCCTGAGCTGTAGGTATTCAGAAACAATTTTGTAAGGCACTGACCTCGACACTTCAGAAAGTTTGTTTGATAGACCTTTTACTGTGCAGCGCTTATCTCTACGAATCCTCGCTTCAACTGAAGCCACCAAATGGTCTGTAATAAAAGAAGGTTGACAGGGGAGGTCCTCATTATGGGCGTTGTTACGGCCATTTTCAAATTCTCGTACCCACTTTGCTTTCACTCGTAGCATTTTGCAACACCATGTGTGCCACATAACTCTGTCACGCAAGACGTGGTTCCCTGAAAGCTTCTAACAGTTCAGCCACGCTTGGCACGTTCTACCTGGTGTAAAAAATTAATAAGAGTTGGCCACCCCTTGCTCGAATTAGATTAAAAGCTATTTCTAGTTAATATTATATAACTTTTCTATTCCGATCAATATCTACTACACTGATTTTATAATGCGCATCTTTGAGTTTTTCTAAAGCTTCTATGATTCGAAATTATTAAGATAAACCAATAAGCATGTATGTTGAACTAACCTAAATAACAAGAGCTAAGAGCTCATATGGCACTTGTGACGAGGCAAGAAGAGCTAAGAGCCAAGAGATCATATGGTATGAGCTCTAGCAAAATTCTATGAATCAATAGATTGATTTAAAAGGAAAATAAGAGGCTTAATGCCGGTCAGGACTTAAAATAAGAGCTCTGAGTCACGATGTCCTTTTAAATATCAAAATTCATTAAGTTCCGATCAGCCACTCGTTGATATAAACACCTAATTTTTTCTAATTTTTCCACTCCCTTTAGCCCCCCACATGGTAGAATCTGGAAAAACGACTTTATCAAGTCAATTTGTGCAGCTCCCTGACACGCCTACCAATTTTCATCGTCCTAGCACGTCCAGAAACACCAAACTCGCCAAATCAGTGAGCCCCTCCTCCCAACTCCCCCAATGAGAGTGAATCCAGTACGGTTCCGTCAATCACGTATCAAGGACATTTGCTTATTCTATCCACCAAGCTTCATCTCGATTCCTCCACTCCAAGTGTTTTCCAAGATTTCCCCCTCCAACTCCCCCCAATGACAAAAGATATGGTCAGAATTTGAAATAAGAGCTCTGAGACATAAATTACTTCTAAATATCAAATTTCATTAAGATCCGATCACCTATTCGTAAAATAAAAAATACCCCAATTTTCACATTTTCCATGAATTCCGGTTTCCCCCCTCCAACTCCCCCCAATGTCACTGATCTGGTCGGAATTTAAAATTAGAGCTTTAAAGCGCAAGACCCTTCTAAATATAAAATGTCATTAAGATCTGGTCACCCTTTCGTAAGTTACAAATACCTCAATTTTCAAAATTACCCCCCCCCCCCCCCCCCCCAACTCCATCAAAGAGAGCAGATCTGGTCCGATTATGTCAGTCACGTGTCTTAGACAGGTTTTTATTCTTCCCATCCAGTTTCATCCTGATCTCACCGCTTTAAGTATTTTCTAAGATTTCCGGTTCCCCTAAACTGCCCCCCCCCCCCAACTACGCTGGATCCGCTTGATATTTAAAATAAGAGATCTGAGTCACGAGGTCCTTCTAAATATGAAGTTTCATGAAGATCCGATCACTCCTTCGTAAGTTAAAAATACTTCATTTTTCAAATTTTTCACAATTAACCCCCCCCCCCAATAGAGCGGATCCGTTCCAATTATGTAAATCACGTATCTAAGACTTCTGCTTATTTTTCCAACCAAGTTTCATCCCGATTTCTCCAATCAAAGCATTTTCTATGATTTTAGGTTCCCCCACCCCAAACTCCCCCCCCAATGTCACCAGATCCGGTCGGGACTTAAAATATATTATGAGCTTAAATATATCAAGAGCTTTGAGATACGATATCCTTCTAATATCAAATTTAATTGAGATCCGATTACCCGTTCGTAAGTTAAAAATACCTCATCTTTTTAGTTTTTCAGGATTAACCCCCCCCCCTCCAACTGCCCCAAAGAGAGCAGATCCGTTCCAGTTATGTCAATCATGTATCTAGGACTTGTGCTTATTTTTCCCACCAAGTTTCATCCCGAACCCTCCACTCTAAGTGTTTTGCAAGTTTTAGGTTTCCCCCTCCCACCCCCCCCATGTCACAAAATCCGGTCGGGATTTGAAATAAGAGCTCTGAGACACGATATCCTTCTAAATATCAAATTTCTTTTAGATCCGATCACCCGTTCGTAAGTTAAAAATACCTCATTTTTTCTAATTTTTCAGAATTAACCCCACCCCCCAACTACCCCAAAGAGCGTGGATCCGTTCCAGTTATTTCAATCATGTATCTAGGACTTGTGCTTATTTTTCCCACCAAGTTTCATCCCGATCCCTCCACTCTAAGTGTTTTCTAAGTTTTATGTTTTCCCCTCCCGACTCCCCCCCCAGTGTCACCAGATCTGTTCGAGATTTAAAATAAAAGCTCTGAGACACGATATCCTTCTAAATATCAAATTTCATTGAGATCCTATCACCCGTTCGCAAGTAAAAATACCTCACTTTTTCTAATTTTTCAGAATTAACCCCCCCCCCCCCCCAACTACCCCAAAGAGAGCGGGCCCGTTCGGTTATGTCAATCATGTATCCAGGACTTGTGCTTATTTTTTTCACCAAGTTTAATCTCGATCCCTCCACTTTAAGTGCCTTCCAAGATTTTAGGTTTCCCCCTCCCAACCCCCCAACCCCCAATGTCACCAGATCGGGTTGGGATTTAAAATAACAGCTCTGAGACACGATATCCTTCCAAACATCAAATTTCATTGAGATCTGATCAACCGTTCGTAAGTTAAAAATACTTCAATTTTTCTATTTTTTCCGAATTAACGGGCCCCCACTCCCCCCCACCGGAAGGTCAAATCGGGAAAATGACGATTTCTAATTTAATATGGTCCGGTCCCTGATACGCCTGCCAAATTTCATCGTCCTAGCTTACCTGGAAGTGCCTAAAGTAGCAAAACCGGGACCGACAGAATTTGGGATTGCTATATGTCACTTGGTTAATACCAAGTGCCATAAAAACCCATAGCATGAGGTCAGTGTCAGTACCCCACATAACAGCAACTCAGATGTTTAGATAAGGCTGTTCATGCCAATCAAAGCAAACTATGACAGGTCAATCCATAACTTTAATATAAATAGTTATTCCTAAAAACACTGAGGCCGCTGTATCCATGTATGTTATTCTATGTTTCTGTGATACGAAGGACATTTGGTTTGAAGGAACAATTTTCAACACTTCAGAACAAATCGGCTGTAGGTAAGAGTCATGTCCGAGCAAACCGGCTACGTAAAGGTATCACTTTGAGCAAATTTCCTTTTTTTGGTCCTTAAGCGTAACGCATATGCAATAAAACAAATAGCACCTGCAATGAAATCCCTGGAACCTGAATTTGTTTTGTCCTGTAACATTGTCCCTTTGACCAATGATTCCAAGGCTGGAACTGTTCAGAAAATAAATTTTCAATTTATCTCATAGAAAGCTTGTACAGAGGCTGCATTCTCTCCAACATATTTTATATGCTAGTATTAATTTTCAATTTTCTTTCATTTTATTTAATCAAAATTCATATGAGTGGGAGGAGGGACGTCACAAGGCTATGTTTACATAATCGGAAAAATTACGGGTGCTAGAATAAATCAGTTTTAGCTTTTTAGGAATTTCGCGGGCTTGACACCTACCACTAAAATACTAATTTTTGTGTACTTTGGATTTCTTATCATTCCCCCTCAACTAATCTTAAAAAGGCTGATTATTTGCTTTTTTTATGGCACTTGGTATTAACCAAGTGGCATATAGCAATCGCAAATTCTATCGGTCTGTCTGTCCCGGTTTTGCTACTTTAGGCTCTTCCAGGTAAGCTTGGACGATGAAATTTGGCACGCGTATCAGGGACCGAACCACATTAAACTAGAAATAGTCGTTTTCCCGATTTGACCATCTGGGGGGGGGAGGAGTGGTGGGCCGATTAATTCGGAGAAATAGAAAAACTGAAGTATTTTTAACTTACGAACGGGTGATGGGATCTGAATGAAATTTGATGTTTGGAAGGATATTGTGTCTAAGAACTCCTATTTTAAATCCTAATCAGATCGGGTGACATTGGGGGGAGTTGGAGGGGGAACCTAAGATCTTGGAAAACGCTTATAGTGGAGGGATCGGGATGAAATTTGGTGGGAAAAATAACCAGAAGTCAATCAGATACGTGATTGACATAACCGGAATGGATCTCCTTTGTTTGGGAGAGTTGGTGGGGGGGGGGTTAATTATAAAAAATTAGAAACAATGAGGTATTTTTAACTTACGAAGGAGTGATCGGATCTTAATGAAATTTGAAGTTTGGCAGAAAATCGTGTCTCAGAGCTCTTATTTGAAATCCCGGCTGGATCCGGTGACGTTGGGGGGAACCTAAGATCTTGGAAAACGCTTAGAGTGGAGGGACCGGAATGAAGCTTGGTGGGAAACATTAGGGCAAATCCTAGATACGGGATTGACATAACCTGAACGCATCTGCTCTCTTTGGGGGAAATGAGGGTGGGGGAGAGTTAATTCTGAAAAATTAGAAAAATGAGGTATTTTTAACTTATGAAGCAGTGATCAGATCTTATGAAATTTGATGTTTGGAAGGATATCATGTCTCAGAGCTCTTATTTAAATCCCGACCGGATCCGGTGAAGGGGATGTTGGGGGGCGAAACCTAAAATCTTGGAAAACGCTTAGAGTGGAGGGATCGGGATGAAACTTGGTAGGAAAAATAATCACAAGTCCTAGATATGGGATTGACCAAACCTGAACGGATCTGCTCTCTTTGGGGGAGTTTGAAGGAGGGTTAATTCTAAAAAATAGAAAAAATGAGGTATTTTAACTTAGGAAAGAGTGATCGTATCTAAATGAAATATCATATTTAGAAGGACCTCGAAACTCAGATCTCTTATTTTAAATCCCGACCGGATCCAGTGTCATTAGGGGGGGGGGCGGAAATCTTGGAAAACGCTTAAAGCGGAGGAATCAGGATGAAACTTGGTGGAAAGAATAAGCACAACTCCAAGATAGGTGACTGGCATAACCGGACCGCATCTGCTCTCTTTGGTGGAGTTTGGGGGGGGGAGAGTAATTCAGAAAAATTTGAAAAAAGAGGTATTTGTAACTTACGAACGGGTGATCAGATCTTAGTAAAATTCGATATCTAGATGGATCTTGTGCTTTAGAACTCTTATTTTAAATCGCGGCCAGATCCGGCTACATTGAAGATAGTTGCAGGGGGAAACCGGAATTCTTGGAAAACGTGAAAATCGATGTATCTTACGAATGGGTGATCGGATCTTAATGACTTCTAATATTTAGAAGGACCTCGTGACTCAGAGCTCTTATTTTAAATCCCGACCGGCATTAAGCCTCTGCTTTTCTTTTTAAAGCAATCCATTGATTCTTAGAATTTTGCTTGAGCTCATACCATATGAGTTCTAGGCTCTTGGCTCTTCCGACCTCGTCACAAGTGCCATATGATCTCTTAGGTCTTGTTCTTTCTGGCCTATTTTCAGATTTCACTGTTAAGATGTTAAATTCCAGAGTTTGCTGTCTCTCAAAATTCATTTACACCAGGTGGTATAAGCCAAGGGGGGCAGAAACGTGCCAAGCGTGGTGGAACAGTGTCAAGCTTGGTGAAAGTGTGTGGCACATATGACATTCTGAGATGTACACAAGGTGGTGAAAAAACAGCTACCCCTTGATTTCGAGGCTTAGAATCCATTTAATCACGCTATTAATACTCATTAGAGCTGAGAAATATGTAGCAGAACAATATGAAGACCTTTTCACTAATTTTTGCATCAAGCTATTAACTATTGAAAACGTGTTTTAGAACATTTTCCTCTTCCTCCCTCCTCTCATAAAAAGTTAAAATAAATGCATGGTGGATTCCCTTCCCATTAAAATGCTTTTAAGATATTCAAGTAAACCGAATAAAAATTCGCAATTCATGAGGTTCTTAAAGATGTTTGATTTAGAATTCCTGGCAAATATTTCCAAGATTTCTGGGGACGTATCTTTCTCTCATGAAATAACTTGAAGATATTCTTTCAAAATTTACGTAACTTAACATTTCAAAGGTTTTTTGAAAATAATGTTTGAGTGATAATAAGATTTGATTTATCACATTTTCATGATTACATTTCATTTATTTATATTAACCTTTTATTTGCTTATTTAACTTTTTTTCCTTCCTTTATGTAAAAAAAATAAATAAAAAAACACGTTTTTTTAACTGAAAGTAAGGAGCGACATTAAAACTTAAAACGAATAGAAATTACTCCGTATATGAAAGGGGCTGTTCCCTCCTCAACGTCCCGCTCTTTACACTAAAGTTTGACTCTTTCTCTCAACTCTACTTTTTAAAACAGTGAAAAAGTTTAGCGTAAAGAGCGAGTCGTTGATGAGGGAACAGCCCCTTTCATAGACGGAGCAATTTCTGTTTGTTTTAAATTTAATATCGTTCCTTACTTTCAGTTAAAAAACTTGTTTTTTTATTTATTTTTGAAAGTTTTTGAAATAACGTATGTTTTGATTTTGGTTCTCCACAAATGAATAATTGAAACAAAATTCGTATATTAATTTATTTTTTTTGGCTAAATAGATTTCTCATAGTTTTGATCAGACTATTTTTAGAAAAAAAGGAGCGGGGGAGTAGACCTAGTTACCCTCCAATTTTTCGGTTACTTAAAAAGGCAAATAGAACTTTTAATTTTACGAACGTTTTATTAGTAAAAATATACGTATCTTACGGATTAAATTACGTAACGAACTTCTAAATTCGTATGTTTTATTACGTATATAAAGGGGTTCGCCCCCTCGTCAATATCTCACTCTTTACACTAAAGTTTAATTTTTTTTCCCAATTCCTTAAGAATGACCCCTGAATCACAAAGGCCATAGAATAAATAGTTGAAATTAATAAAATTACTTTAGCGTAAGGAGCATGGTATTAGGAGGAGGTGAACCCCTCATATGCGTAATAATTTCTGTTCCTTTCAAGTTTTAATGCTGCTCTTTACTTTCAGTTGAAGAAACGTTTTCATATTTATTTTTTCATTGCTCTTTTTAAAAAAATGCTAAAAAATCCTGCGCCCCCTTCCCCCATGACAAGTTCCTCCATGGAAAGCTCCTCCCGCATAAACCCCTCCCCTCAACCCTCCCCTACCAAAAAAATACCCCTGAAAGTGTCTGTGCACTTCCCAATAATCATTACTATGCGTAAACACTGGTCAAAGTTTGTAACTTGCAGCCCCTCCCAAGGGGACTGTGGGGGATTATCGTCCCCAAAGATACAGTATTTTGTTTGTTTTTTACTGTGCTGAATAAAACGGCTATCTCAGAATTTTTGATCCGGTGACTTTGGAAAAACGTGAGCGTGAAAGTGGACCTTGGTGCCCTCGATCTTCTTGGTCACTTAAAAAGGGCACTAGAACTTTTAATTTCCGTTAGAATGAGCCCTCTCCCGACATTTTAGGACCACTGGGTCGATATGATCACCCCTGGGGAAAAAAACAAATAAATAAACACGCATCCGTGATCTGTTTTGTGGCAAAAAAAAATACAAAATTCTACATTTTTGTAGATAGGAGCTTGAATCTACTACTGTAGGATTCTCTGATACGCTGAATCTGATTGTGTGAATTTCGTTAAGATTCTATGGCTTTTAAGGGGTGTTTCCTCCTATTTTCTAAAATAAGGGAAATTTTCTCAGGTTTCTTAACTTTTGATGGGTATTATTAACTATTAACTTTTAATGAAACTTATATATTTAAAATCAGTATTAAAAAGCGATTCTTTTGATGTAACTATTGGTATGAAAATTCTGTTTTTTAGTGTTTCGGTTACTATTGGGCCGGGTCGCTCCTTATTACAGTTTGTTATGACGAACTATTTGATTATTTCAATCCTCAAAGTAAGAACAAGTATAATCCTTAAACTTCGCTTACGTTTTGTTTGAAGGTAAAAAATTTGAAACTATTTCTTTGAAAGGAAAAACTTAACATTAAATTCCAAGAAATCTATCAAAACGAAGCCTAACAAAAACCATAACTCTTCTTCAAATAAAGTAAATTTCGATATGAAAAATGACCAACTCTTTCTAAATTACGACTTGAAGATTTATTGTGACATCTACGGCAATGCATTAAGCTTCACTACCATAATTGTTTTTCCAGAGCAAATAAAAGATCTGAAGAACAATAAACAAAGAACAAAAGAATTTTCAAGCATTAAAAATAAGAAATTGTACATCTGACCAGCGAGATCGGACCCTATTTTTGATGCAAGATGTTAAAATATTGTGGCACCCTATTTTGAAAGAAATTGCTGAAATAAACAGTTGTGGAAATAAACAATGGTGTAATAACTAACATAAACAATGCTGAAATAAACAATGAAATGAAATGATTGTTGAAATTTTGAAATGAAGGTGAAATAAACAATAAAATTTCAGTTTTTAAGCAGATAAATCTAGAATAGTAGCATTGGGGTCTCTGTAACTAAAATTGAAACTTGTATTTTCAGTTCTGTTAAAATACTTTTTTCAGGAAAGCGGGGGGGGGGATAACTTGTTCTATGCTTTTTACCTTCATAAACTTGTTATTATGAACAAAGTACCATGTTTGCTGATTTCAATAGTAGACATAATAACGCGCATTTCTTTAAGCTGTCGGCTTGCCTAAAAATTTAAGATGCTAAAAGTAATATGAAAATTTCAGCAGTTGTATCAGAATTGAACTATTATCTTCAGATTTATTTGGTTGATGATGTTGTAATCATATGATCTGGCAATAGTTGCCTCATTTGATCTATTGATGAATAGAGTTCTTGAGTATTCAGTAGCCCTTAAATATGGCCTTCTCGTTCAGTGGCTCTTTTCTTTTCCTAAAATTTGAGTACTTGCTGTTACTAAGGCAACAAGCAAATAATCAGGCAAATTTAGATTAATTTGACTACAGAATTACTAACTACGCTTATTGCATCAAATAGGCATTTACTGTTTTGAAACTCAAAACCTACAAAATGTTTTAGTTGCTAATATTTCTCTTCATTGTCATTTGGAAGAAATGTTTTTTCATTTTTTCTATGAGTAATTAAACATCTTCCATTTCTGAATATGAGTATAAAATGATTCTGTTTTTGATTTTTTTTTTTTTTCAAATGTGACCATCTGAAGGGCCTCTTGTTGTTTGTCTTAATTACAAACAGAAGCTGAATCCTAAATAGATATCAAGCCTAAAGCTGCTTTAACTTTAACTAATCGTCCACAGATCTAAACCTTCCTCCAATAAACTTTTTTTTTCAAATTGCATATTCAACCGAGAAACCCTTCTCTTTTTAGTTTTGAAGGGATACAGAACAAGCGCAAAAAGTTCCTTAAGTATTGAACAGTATCAAGGAGTAAGTTGCTCTTGAATCAGATGTTGCATTTGACTGTCTCCTTTTCACAAAAATTCAAATATTTGTTACTATGCTCCAGAAACTGTAGCAGAGATCAAAGGCATTATAATAGCAAAACTACGGGAGAAAATATTCAACTGGAAGATTCATGAAAAGTAAATTAAATATTTTTAAGCTTTTCTTAACGAGGGGAAAATCCAATAAACGAAAAAGCCTCCCAAAACCCTACGAGATAATCAGCATTATTTGCACTTCATTTGTCGAATAAAAAAATATTTTTGTATTTTTTTAGCCTTCAGTATTTTACAGAATTTCATTTTTGCAGAATTGAAACTAAAAAGCGATAATTCAATAGATGTTTCAAATTTCCTCACGTAGATCACCTAAGAAAAAGTTAATTAGTTTCAAATTATGTTCGTCTGTTGTAGTCAAACATGAATTGTAAAGAGTTTTCATTTATGATTTCCCTTGCTACATTATTTCTAAATATAAACATAAAATATTTACAATGTACAAAATGGTGGGGACACAGCCACAATGAATCTTTTTATATTTTCCGCAGCCCTTCTCAAAGCGCAACAACCTCTGGAAAAAAAACTGGACCTTTAAATATTGTTACCAAGGGGATGGGTCTTCCAAAAGAATGGAATTTTTTATGTCTTTTCAGGTCTTTACCTGACTTTTCAACAAAAAATTAGACTCATCTAGATCTTGGAAGAATATCTTCTAATCCCTGCTTGGTGGAAATCAGCATAAGAATTTAATATTCAATTCAAAATTGTTTTTGATTGAAATTTTTGCAATACGTGGATGAAGAAACCACTAATTCAGGATACTTAAGGCTTAATATAAAATTCGGATAAGGCTATTCCCTCATGTTACTGTAAATATTCGAAGCTTTTACTTAGATATCCGTGAAAAAACCACATTTGTTCTATGATCCTACAACAATATGGACTGTATTGACGTTGTGCCACCCTCTGAAAAAATTGCCGAGAAAATGGCAATTCGACCATTATACGACTTTTTGCCTGTACACCTTATCTGCGAGTTTAAATGGAGAAGTTTATGTTTGTTTTTATTCTCTTGTGTTGAAGAGTTCTTGTTTTTCTTCTTTTTTCCATTGCTCCCCTTTTTTGTTGAGCAGGTGCAAATACATTATTATTATTATTCTTTAAACAAAGATAAGAATAGGGATTAAAATACATCCCCTCCTTGAAATGATCTAAATGACTTCGCACACAAATTTGTGCCCAAAAATGCAATTTTTCTGATCTCAATTTGTTAAAATCCATACAGTCCGCTAAGGATTTGATAAGATGCTTAGGATGATTTATAGTAATTTTACGGATCTGTAGGAATTTGATCGAATCCATCAATTTTATTGTACCATTGCCACACCATCAAGGACATGAAACACAGTAGTATGCCCAAAGAAACTGCACGGCTTGATACAACGCAGTTTGATGGTTTTAAGCTGATTAGGCCTACCCAAATTATCACTTGATAGCATTTTTGACTTGTTTGGGTGATAAAATGATAAAAAAAAATTGCTTTTTGCTGTCATGAAGTATCCCCTATCACATGAAAAAAGGCACTAGTACTAATATTTTCCATTTCACCAGGCCCTACTTTAATTTCCGATGACCACTTGTTCGATACGATGTTGCCTATGAAAAATCCAAAGAACATTCTCTGAAAACTCTTGAGAACGTTTAAGGAGGTGTTGAACTAAAATACACTATGTGCATCCAGGTTATCAAGAAACATGTGCAAAATATCTCCGGATTGTCTATGGGCATTAAGTTGAAACTTACAGAGAATTCAGTGAATTCTGTACTAAATCAAAAGACCCTATGCGTATCAATGCCTCAGGACGGACTAAGGGTATGAAGCTATAACTTTCAGGAATAGCTGGGGGAGGGCTGGATTTTATCTTTATCAAAAGACACTATCTGCATCCAGGCTATCAAAAGGGCTTATATGCTATATCAAAGGAGCAGCTAAGGATTCTAAGTTTAAACTTCCAGGGAATGTCAAGAGGGTAATTAAACTAAATCAAAAGGTACTAAGTACATCATAGATGTGAAAAAGACATATTTGTAATTTCTCAGGAGCAGCTAAGGGTATAAATTTGAAGCTTTCAGAGAAAGCTAAGGGGGATTTTGAGCTAGATAAAAGAAAGTCTTTTTATTCGGGTTGTCAAAACCACATGTCTGCAACATCTCAGAAACGATCTAGTGTACTGACTTGAAATTTTCAGAGAATGTTGAAAGGATTTGGAACTAATTAAAAAAACAAAAAACTATGTGAGTCCAGGTTGTTAAAATGCAGTATCCATACTATCTCAGGAATGATTAAGGGATTGTGCTGAAACATTCAGGAAATTTTGAATGGGATTTTGAACTAAGTCAAAAGACACTTTGTGCATCCAGGTTGTAAAAAGACCGTATCCGCAATATATCAGGTGAAGCACTGAGATAATTTTGAACGGAAATATCATGCTTATTACAGATTTTGACAGGGGAGAACCAATGGAACCTTATCAAGGACCAAAAAAATCGCTTGAAAAATGTGGTTGCATTGATTCTCAGTCAAAAATATTTCTTTTTTTGTTAATCTGGTTAGAAATCAGACCGTGAACCTAATTTAAGATTCATAAAAAAAGGAATTTCGACTGGAAATGAATTTGGTTGCGATGATTCGTCACGTCCTGTTTTTACTTTTGTTTTTTAAACAATGGATATCTAATCCCTCTTGAATTCTGGGAATATTTTTGGTCAACAGCTTTATTGTTTCTACTAGGGCAGGGAAGGGAGTGAAAGCACCCTTCTCATTGGGACAATCTTTATCTATGTACCATAAAATATTACGTTTACCTACCTACCGGCAGAGAGGTGGAAAAGATGAGGTAGTGGATCTATGAGCCTAACCAGTAAGTTTCAAGCAAGGGAAGGGGCTAGCAAGTGCACCAGAAGTTGGTTTTTATCCATTTTATGGTTAAATTTCTCTTTTCCTATTTTTATACAATTGTTTAATATATTTAAACGTGTAATCAATATAGCGGGGTAAAGTATAGTGGGTCTGCATGCAAGCTGTGTTAGCTACAATTTTTCTACATTTTATGAAGTAAGAATTGTTTCCTAGGCTCACGGTGTTCAAATACTTTACTCCCAGCCTCCTAATGTGCAAATATATAGCCCAAATTATATAAGACCAATGCATTCTGTCACCCTTCACTTGTGTTTGTGGGTATGAAACCGGTTTTCTCAGTTCTTACATTCAGATCAAGAACTTGAGTGTGTTTTGAATAATTAACAAGTACCTTTTTTGCTTTCATACTCTTCCTTCTAAAAAAAGGCATAGAAGTCCCTTGCCCCCTCCCTCTGCCCCCAAAATTCCGAGGATTTCAGCTCAATCCACACCTTTTGTTTTCAAGATGTCAGGGATATGCGATTTCGAGGACCTTGGTATGCAGCCTCTTTCTATTAGCAGGCAGCCCCTCACCCTCTTTCGTAATTTCAAGTGCACTTGGCGAGTGATTAGTCCCTGGAAATTTTAAATCGACCCCCAAGCTGTTCCTGAGATAATACAGATATGAAAAATTTAAAAGATTTGGAAACCAAAGCCTTATGCCCTTCCCCTCCACCCCTTAATCTCAGGTCAAGATTTGAGCTCTACGTGCTCTCCTAATACTGATTGAAGCCTTTAGCTTGATTTCTAATTCATTCCCAGGATGTTCTTAATGCGCTGTTCCGATCACCTGACTGCACATAGTGTCTTTTGATTTACCTTGTTGCTTAACCACGAATAGATTATGCGTTCCATAGAAGATAATAGTGTAAAAAAGTATATACAGATTAGAGAATATATATTTTTATCCCTCCTCCCTATTCCCCTCCCTCCAAGTCAAATCTTAAAGCCCACTGGGTCCCCTAACTCTTTCAAAAATTTTCCCATCCCCAGAAAATTCTAATTTACAGGAGTGCTTCTTGTGGAGAAGCTTTTAAGTGGATTGGAAACAAGAGTTCTAGCCGTCGTTCAAACATAAAACTTGAAGCCCTTTCTCCCCCCTCCACACATACCTGAAATTTTGAAAATAATCCCTCAAGCTGTTCCCAATGCTGTGCAGAAAGCTTAGATAAGAATAGTGTATTTAGATTTATTTTTGCCTTCATGTTCCACTCAAAATTTAAGATCTACTTAACCCGCTTGACCCTTCGAGACCGCTTGAAAATTCAAACACAATCTACCAATTCTTTCTTGACAGTAAATAAAAAAAACTAGCTTTTTTAACTGAAAGTAAGGAGCGACATTAAAACTTAAAACGAACAGAAATTATTCCGTATATGAAATGGGTTGTCCCCTCCACAATCCCTCGCGCTTAACGCTTAAGTTTTTAATTGTTTTAAAAAGTAGAATTGTGGCAAAGAGTCAAACTTTAGCGTAAAGAGAGAGGGACTGTGGAGGGGACAACCCATTTCATATACGGAATAATTTCTGTTCGTTTTAAGTTTTAACGTCGCTCCTTACTTTCAGTTAAAAAAACAAGTTTTTTATTTAATTTCTGAACGTTTTTTAATTGGGATGTTTAATGTTGGCTCTCCGCACATAAATTATTAAAATGAAATTTGCATATTAATTCTTTTTTTGGCTAAATGGCTTTCTCTTAGTTTTAATCAGACGATTTTGAGAAATAAGGGGTGGGGAAGGAAGCCTAGTTGCCCTCCAATTTTTCGGCTACTTAATAAAGCAACTAGAACCCTTAATTTTTAACGAACGTTTTTATTAGTAAACAAGAGCTAAGAGCTCATATGGCACTTGTGACGAGGCCAGAAGAGGTAAGAGCCAAGAGCTCCTACGGTATGAGCTCTATAAAAATTCTAAGAATCAATAGATTGATTTAAAAGGAAAATCAGAGGCTTAATGCCGGTCGGGATTTAAAATAAGAGCTCTGAGTCACGATGTGCTTCTAAATATCAAAATTCATTAAGATCCGATCACCCACTCGTAAGTTATAAATACCTTATTTTTTCTAATTTTTCCTCTCCCTTTAGCCCACCAGATGGTCGAATATGGGAAAACGACTTTATCAAGTCAATTTGTGCAGCTCCCTGACACGCCTACCAGTTTTCATCGTCCTAGCACGTCCAGAAGCACCAAACTCGCAAAAGCACTGACCCCCCCCCCCAAATCCCCCGAAGAAAGTGAATCCAGTACGGTTACGTCAATCACGTATCTACGACATTTGCTTATTCTATCCATCAAGCTTCATCCCGATTCTTCCACTCTAAGCGTTTTCCAAGATTTCTGACTTCCCACAATGTCAAAACAATGTCAACTCCCCCCAATGTCAACAGATCTGGTCGGGATTTGAAATAAGAGCTCTGAGACATGAATTCCTTCTAAATATCAAATTTCATTAACATCTGGTCACCCGTTCTTAAGTTAAAAATACCTCAATTTTTCTAAGTTTTCCAATTTAACACCCCCAGCTCCTCCAAAGAGAAAAGATCCGTTCCAATTATGTCAATCACGTATCTAGAACTTGTGTTTATTCTTCCCATCAAGTTTCATCCGATCTCTCCACTCTAAGCGTTTTCCAAGATTTCTGTTTCCCTCCTCCAATCCCCTATGTCCCCGGATCCAATTCGAGTCGAAAATGGAGCATCTGAGACATAAGATCCTTCTATATATCAAGTTTCATTAAGATCTGATCACCTATTTGTAAGATAAAAATACCCCAATTTTCACGTTTTCCAAGAATTCCGGTTTCCCCCTCCAACTCCCCCAGTCACGTATCTTAGACTTGTTTTTATTCTTCCCATCCAGTTTCGTCCTGATCTCTCCACTTTAAGTATTTTCTAAGATTTCCGGTCCCCCACCCCCCCAATGAAGCTGGATCCGGTTGAGATTTAAAATAAGAGAATAGTGTTAGGAAGTCCTTCTAAATATGAGGTTTCATGAAGATCCGAACACTCCTTCGTAAGGTTAAAATACGTCATTTTTTCTAATTTCTCAGAATTAATTCTCCCCCCCCCATTCCCCCAAATAGAGCGGATCCTTTCCAATTATGTCAATCACGTATCTAAGACTTCTGCTTTATTTTTTCATTCCGATCCCTCCACTCTATGCGTTTTCCATGATTTTAGATCCCCCCAAACTCCCCCTAATGTCACCAGATCCAGTCGGGATTTAAAACAAAAGCTTTGACACACGATATCCTTCTAATTATCAAAGTTCATTGAGATCCGATCACCCGTTCGTAAGTTAAAAATACCTCTTTTTTCTAATTTTTCAGAGTTATCCCTCCCCCCTAACTACCCCAAAGAGAGAGGATCCGTTCCGGTTATATCAATCATGTATCTAGGACTTGTGCTTTTTTCCTCATCAAGTTTCATCCCGATCCCTCCACTCTAAGTGTTTTCCAAGATTTTAGGTTTCCCCCTCCAAACTCACCTCCAATTTCACCAGATCCGGTCGGGATTTAAAATAAGAGCTCTGAAACACGATAGCCTTCCAAACATCAAATTTTATTAAGATCTGATCAACCGTTCGTAAGTAAAAAATACCTCATTTTTTCTAATTGTTCCAAATTAACCGGCCCTCCACCCCCCCCAGATGGTCAAATCGGGAAAACGATTTCTAATTTAATCTGGTCTGGACCCTGATACGCCTGCCAAATTTCATCGTCCTAGCTGATCTGGAAGTGCCTAAACTAGCAAAACCGGGACCGACAGACAGACCGATAGAATTTGCGATCGCTTTATGTCACTTGGCAAATACCAAGTTCCATAAAAACCACAAGATGGGGAACGTCATGACTGATAGTTGCAAACTTCAAACAAAATAACACACACGTAGCACAAATACTAAAGAATGTTCATTTCATGTAAAAAATTAAATTAAAAAAAACAAGTTTTTTAACTAAAAGTAAGGAGCGACATTAAAACTTAAAACGAACAGAAATTACTCCGTGCATGAAAGGGGCTGTTCCCTCCTTAACGCACCGCTCTTTACGCTAAAGTTTGACTCTTTCTCTCAATTCTACTTTATAAAACAGTAAATAACTTTAGCGCAAAGAGCGGGACGTTAACGAGGGAACAGCCCCTTTCATGCACGGAGTAATTTCTGTTCGTTTTAAGTTTTAATGTCGCTCCTTACTTTTAGTTAAAAAACTTGTTTTTTTATATTTAATTTCTGAACGTTTTTGAATTAACGAATGTTTGATTTTGGCTCTCCGCAAATGAATAATTAAAACGAAATTTGCGTATTAATTTTTTTTTTGCTAATTGGCTTTCTCTTAGTTTTGATCTGACGATTTTGAGAAAAAGGGTGCGGGAGGTGGCCTAGTTGCCCTCCAATTTTTCGGTTACTTAAAAAGGCAACTAGAACTTTTAACCTTTAACGAACGTTTTTATTAGTAAAAAATATACGTAACTTACAACTTAACTTACGTAACGAACTTCTATATTCGTATATTTTTATTATGTATATGAGGGGGATTTTCCCCTCGTTAGTATCTCGCTCTTTACATTAAAGCTTTAATTTTGTCTCAATTCTTTAAGATTGACCCCCTGAATTACAAAGGCTGTAGGATAAATAGTTGAAATTACTAAAAATACTTTAGTGTAAAGAGCGAGGTATTTAGGAAGAGATGAGCCCCCCATATGCGTAATAATCTCTGTTCGTTTTAAGTTTTAATGCTGGTCCTTACTTTCAGTGGAAAAAACTTTTCATATTTATTTTTTCATTTTTTTTAAATAGTACTAGAAAATCCTACGCCCCCTTCATGGAATTTCTCTTGTCCCATGACAAATTCCTCTAAGGGAAGATCCTCCTAGGTAGCCCCCTCCCCTCGAACCCCCCCCCCCCAACCAGAAAATCCCCCTAAAAAGGTCTGTACACTTCCAAATAACCATTACTGTATGTAAACGCTGGTCAAAGTTTGTAACTTGCAACCCCTCCCCCGGCGACTGTGGGGGAGTGAGTCAGTTCCGAAGACATAGTTCTTATGTTTTTCGACTATGTTGAATAAAATGGCTATCTCAAAATTTTGATCAGCTGCCTTTGGGAAAAAAGAGCGTGGGAGGGGGCCTAGGTGCCCTCCAATTTTTTTGGTCACTGAAAAAGGGAACTAGAACTTTTAATTTCCGTTAGAATGAGCCCTCTCGTGACATTCTAGGACCACTTGGTCGATAACGATCACCCCTGGGAAAAAAACAACAAACAAACCAAATAACACGCACCCGTGATCGGTCTTCTGACAAAAAATACTAAGTTCCACATTTTTTTAGATAGGAGCTTGAAACTTCTACAGTAGGGTTTTCTGATACGCTGAATGCGATGGTGTGATTTTCGTTAAGATCCTATGACTTTTAGGGGGTGTTTTAACCCTATTTTCCAAAACAAGGCAAATTTTCTCAGGCTCGTAAATTTTGATGAGTAAAACTAACTTTAATGAAACTTATATATTTAAAATCAGCATAAAAATCCGATTCTTTTGATGTTTCGTTTACTATTGAGCCGCGTCTCTCCTTACTACAGTTCGTTTCCACGTACTGTTTGAAAATTAAAGCAATATTTTATTAGTCAGGGTCCATCTGAGAAGTGCCACCAGACTATACAAAATTTATATTTGTTTTTATGGCACTTGGTATTAACCAAGTGACATATAGCAATCGTAAATTCTGTCGGTCTGTCGGTCCCGGTTTTGCTACTTTAGGCACTTCCAGGTAAGCTAGGACGATGAAATTTGGCAGGCGTATCAGGGACCGGACCAGATTAAGAAATAGTCGTTTTCCCCACAGATTAAGAAATAGTCACTTATTAGAAATAGTCGTTTTCCTGATTTGACCATCTGGGGGAGTGGGGGGCCCGTTAATTCGGAAAAAATAGAAAAATTGAAGTATTTTTAACTTACGAACGGTTACGAACGAAGTCCTAGATACATGATTGACCTAACAAGAACGGATCCGCTCTCTTTGGGGTAGTTGGGGGGGGGTTAATTCTGAAAAAAGAGGTATTTTAACTTACGAACGGGTAATTGGATCTCAATGAAATTTGATATTTAGAAGGATATCGTGTCTCAGAGCTCTTATTTTAAATCCCGACCGGAGCTGGTGACATCGGAGGAGGGGAGTTGGGAGGGGGAAACCTAAAACTTGGAAAACACTTAGAGTGGAGGGATCAGGATGAAACTTGGTGAGAAAAATAGGCACAAGTCGTAGATACATGATTGACATAACCGGAACGGATCCGCTCTCTTTGGGGTAGTCAGAGGGGGGGGGGGTTAATTCTGAAAAATTAGAAAAAATGAGGTATTTTTAACTTACGAACGGGTTATCAGATCTCAATGAAATTTTATATTTAGAAGGATATCGTGTCTCAGAGCTCTTATTTTAAATCCCGACCGGATCTGGTGACATGGGGAGGGGAGTTGGAAGGGGGAAACCTAAAACTTGGAAAACACTTAGAGTGGATCGGGATGAAACTTGGTGGGAAAAATAAGCACAACTCCTAGTTACATGATTGACATAACCTGAACGGATCCGCTCTCTTTGGGGTAGTTAGAGGGGGGGGGGGTTAATTCTGAAAAATTAGAAAAAATGAGGTATTTTTAATTTACGAAAGGGTGATCGGATCTCAATGACATTTGATATTTAGAAGGATATCGTGTCTCAGAGCTCTTATTTTAAATCCCGAACAGATCTGGTGACAATTGGGGAGAGTTGGGAGGGGGAAACCTAAAACTTGGAAAACACATAAGAGTGGAGGGATCGGAATGAAACTTGGTGGGAAAAATAAGCACAATTCCTAGGTACATGATTGACATAACTGGAACGGGTTTGCTCTCTTTGGGGCAGTTGGGGGGGGGGGGTTAATTCTGAAAAATTAGAAAAAAGAGGTATTTTTAACTTACGAACAGGTTATCGTATCTCAATGAAATTTGATATTTAGAAGGATATCGTGTCTCAGAGCTCTTATTTTAAATACCGACCAGATCTGGTGACATTGGTGGGGGGGGGTTGGGAGGGGGAAACCTAAAACTTGGAAAACACTTAGAGTGGAGAGATCGGGATGAAACTTGGTGGGAAAAATAAGCATAAGTCCTAGATACATGATTGACATAACCGGAACGGATCCGTTCTATTGGGGGGGGGTTAATTCTGAAAAATTAGAAAAACTGAAGAAGGAGTGATCGGATCTTCATGAAACTTCATATTTACAAGGACCTCATGACTCAGATCTCTTATTTTAAATCTCAACCGGATCCAGCGTAATTGGGTGGGGGAAGTTGAGGGGAGCCGGAAATCTTAGAAAATACTTAAAGCGGTGAGACCAGGATAAAACTAGATGGGAAGAATAAAAAACTGTCTAAGACACATGACTGACATAATCGGACCGGATCTGCTCTCTTTGGTGGAGTTGGGGGGGGTGGTAATTTTGAAAATTGAGGTATTTTTAACTTACGTAAGGGTGACCAGATCTTAATGAAATTCGATATTTAGAAGGGTCTTGCGCTTTAAAGCTCTAATTTTAAATTCAGACCAGATCCTGTGACATTGGGGGGAGTTGGAGCGGAAAACCGGAATTCTGGAAAACGTGAAAATTGGAATATTTTTATTTTACGAATAGGTGATCGGATCTTAATGAAATTTGATATTTAGAAGGAATTCATGTCTCAGAGCTCTTATTTCAAATCCGGAACAGATCTTTTGACATTGGGGGAGTTGGAGAGGGAAATCTTGGAAAACACTTGGAGTGGAGGAATCGGGATGAAGCTTGGTGGATAGAATTAGCAAATGTCCTTGATACGTGATTGACGGAACCGTACTGGATTTGCTCTCTTTGGGGGAGTTGGGTGAGAGGTTCCGTGATTTGATTAGTAAAGGTACTAGGATCAGCAGAATAGCGAAGTGATGAAAGTACAGGGGGGTGAAAAGTTTGGCCAGACAATAATGTTCACATAACGTCACAAGGATATTTGAATAGCCTGATAATCAATTGGAAGTACACCAGAAATGGTGGCTATGACCTCCCTTGGAGCAATTATAAAAAAATTAGAAGTCAAACAGTTCGTGGTAACGAACTGTAGTAAGGAGCGACCCGGCTCAATAGTAACCAAAACTCTAAAAAATTGAATTTTGATATCAATAGCTACATCAAAAGAATCGCATTTTAATGCTGATTTTAAATATATAATTTTTAGTCTTACCCATCAAAAGTTACGAACCTGAGAAAATTTGCCTTATTTAAGAAAATAGGGGGAAACACCCCCTAAAAGTTGTAGGATTTTAACAACGAAAATAACACCATCAGATTCAGCGTATCAGAGAACCCTACTGTAGAAGTTTCAAGCTCCTATCTACAAAAATGTGGAATTTTGTATTTTTTGCCAGAAGACTAATTACGGGTGCGTGTTTATTTGTTTGTTTGTTAGTTGTTTTTTTCTTTTTCCCAGGGGTCATCGTATCGACCAAGTGGTCCTAGAATGTCGCAATAGGGCTCATTCTAACGGAAATGAAAAGTTCTAGTGCCCTTTTTAAGTGACCAAAAAACTGGAGCGCATCTAGGCCCCCTCCCACGCTCATTTTTCACCCAAAGTCAACGGATCAAAATTTTGAGATAGCCATTTTGTTCAACATAGTAGAAAACCATAATAACTATGTCTTTGGGGATGATTCACTCCCCCACAATCCCTGGCGGAGGGGCTGCAAGTTACAAACTTTGACCAGTGTTTACATATAATAATGGTTACTGGGACGTGTAAAGACGTTTTCAGGGGGATTTTATTTTGTTTGGGGGTGGGGCTAAGGGGAGGGGGCTATGCTGGAGTATCTTTCCTTGGAGGAATCTGTCATGGGGGAAGAAAAATTCAATGAAAAGGGCGCAGGATTTTCAAGCATTACTATAAGAAAACAATGAAAAATTAACATGAAAATGTTTTTTCAAATGAAAGGAAGGAGTAGCATTGAAACTTAAAACGAACAGAGATTATTATGCATATGAGGGGTTCTAAAAATACTTCAGCATAAAGAGCGAGGTATTTAGGAGGAGATAAATAACTCGCTCTTTATGCTAAAGTATTTTTAGTAATTTCAACTATTTATTCTACGGCCTTTCTGATTCAGGGGTCATTCTTAAAGAATTGGGACAAAACTTACGATTTAGTGTAAAGAGCCAAGTATTAACGAGGGTACAAACCCCCTCGTATACATAATAAAAATATAAGATTATGAAAGTTTGTTACGTAAGTTAATTCTTAAGTTACGTATATTTTTTACTAATAAAAACGTTCGTTAAAAATTAAAAGTTCTAGTTGCCTCTTTAAGTAACCGAAAAATTGGAGGGCAACTAGGCCTCCTTCTCCACCCCTTATTTCTCAAAATCGTCTGATCAAAACTAAGAGAAAGCCATTTAGCCAAAAAAAGAATTAATATACAAATTTCATTTTAATAATTTATGTGCGGAGAGCCAAAACCAAACATGCATTAATTCAAAAACGTTCAGAAATTAAATAAAAAAAACTAATTTTTCTAGCTGAAAGTAAGCAGCGACATTAAAACTTAAAACGAACAGAAATTACTCCGTATATGAAATGGGTTGTCTCCTCCGCAATCCCTCGCTCTTTACGCTAAGGTTTGCCACAATTCTATTTTTTAAAACAATTAAAAGCTTTAGCGTAAAGAGCGAGGGATTGCGGAGGGGACAACCCATTTATATATATAAATTATATATATATATATATATATATATATATATATATATATATATATATATATATATATATATATATATAGTGGCGAAACCCTATATAGGCCAGTGTATTCTCCTGATGAGCCCTTATGTTGGGTGTTGCCTCTGAATTATTTGTCTATATTATTATTTCTATTGTTCGGTAAATGACGACTTATACTTATTGACGACATGACTGCCTGTCCATGGATTATTCTTTATGGTTGATTATGTGTGGCTATGCTGTTTGACCTATGTGACTGTATGGATGAGTAAGGTTAAGGCCTCATTCAAGTGCTGGTCTATATTAATCACTAATTTAGGAAAACAGGAAAACAGTCTTCCTTTTCTCCTTCTGTCTCTTTTTTTTTTTTTTTTTTTTTTTTTTTTTTTTTTTTTTTTTTTTTTTTTTGTGTTTGTGCTGTAGCATTGGTGATTTCTCTTTTCATGATATCATGAAAAGAGAAATCACCAATGCAACAGCACAAACACACACACAAAAAAAAATAATAATAATATTAAAAAAAAAAAGAGACAGAGGGAGAAAAGGAAGACTGTTTTCCTAAATTAGTGTTTAATATAGACCAGCACTTGAATGAGGCCTTAACCCTACTCATCCATACAATCACATAGGTCAAACAGCATAGCCATACACAATCAAACAGTTCGTGGTAACGAACTGTAGTAAGGAGCGACCCGGCTCAATAGTAAACAAAACTCTAAAAAACGGAAATTCGATACTAAAAGATATATCAAAAGAATCGGATTTTTATGCTGATTTTAAATATATAAGTTTCATCAAATTTAGTCTTTGTCATCAAAAATTACGAGCCTGAGAAAATTTGCCTTATTTTGGAAAATAGGGGGAAACAACCCCTAAAAGTCATAGGATCTTAACGAAAATCACACCATCGCATTCAGCGTATCAGAGAACCCTATAGAAAAAATTTCAAGGTCCAATCTACAAAAATGTGGAATTTCGTATTTTTTGCCAGAAGACAAATCACGGGTGCGTGTTTATTTGTTTTTTTGTTTTTTTTTTTTTTCCCCAGGGGTCATCGTATCGACCAAGGGGTCCTAGAGTTTTGCAAGAGGGCTCATTCTAACGGAAATGAAAAGTTCTAGTGCCCTTTTTAAGTGACCAAAAAAATTGGAGGGCACCTAGGCCCCCTCCCACGCTCATTTTTTTCCCAAAGTCAACGGATCAAAATTTTGAGATAGCCATTTTGTTCCGCATAGTCGAAAACCATAATAACTATGTCTTTGGGGATGACTTACCCCCCACAGTACCTGGGGGAGGGGCTGCAAGTTACAAACTTTGACCAATGTTTACATACAGTAATGGTTACTGGGAAGTGTACTGATGTTATCAGGGGGATTTTTTGGGTTTGGGTGTGGGGTTCAGGGGATGGGGCTATATGGGAGGATCTTTACTTGGAGGAGTATTTCATGGGGGAAGAGAAATTCAATGAAAAGGGCGCAAGACTTTCTAGCATTACTATAAGAAAAACAATGAAAATATAAACATGAAAAAATTTTTTCAATTGAAAGTAAGGAGAAGCATCAAAACTTAAAACGAACAGAGATTATTACGCATATGAAGGGTTCTAAAAATGCTTTAGCATAAAGAGCAAGGTATTTAGGAGGAGATAAATACTTCGCTCTTTATGCTAAAAATTTTTTAAATAATTTCAACTATTTATTCTACGGCCTTTCTGATTCAGGGGTCATTCTTAAAGAATTGGGATAAAACGTAACGTAAGTTACGTAAGTTATGTACGTTTGTTACGTAAGTTAATTCTTAAGTTACGTTTTTTTTACTAATAAAAACGTTCGTTAAAAATTAAAAGATCTAGTTGCCTTTTTGAGTAACCGAAAAATTGGAAGGCAAATAGACCTCCTTCCCCACCCCTTATTTCTCAAAATCGTCTGATCAAAACTAAGAGAAAGCCATTTAGCCAAAAAAAGAATTAATATGCAAATTTCATTTTAGTAATTTATGTATGGAGAGCCAAAATCAGACATGCATTAATTCAAAAACTTTCAGAAATTAAATAAAAAAAAACAAGTTTTTTTAAATGAAAGTAAGGAGCGACATTAAAACTTAAAACGAACAGAAATTACTCCGTATATGAAAGGGGCTTTTCCTCCTCGACACCCCGCTCCTTGCGCTAAAGTTTGATTCTTTCTCGCAACTCTACTTTTTAAAACAATAAAAAACTTTAGCGCAAGGAGCGGGGTGTCGAGGAGGAAAAGCCCCTTTCATATACGGAGTAATTTCTGTTTGTTTTAAGTTTTAATGTCGCTCCTTACTTTCATTTCAAAAAACTTGTTTTTTTTTATTTAATCAACCATAAAGAATAATCCATGGACAGGCAGTCGTGTCGTCAATAAGTATAAGTCGTCATTTACCAAACAATAAAAACAATAAAGACAAATAATTCAGAGGCAACAACCCAACACAAGGGCTCATCAGGAGAATATATATATATATATATATATATATATATATATATATATATATATTTATATATATATATATATATATATATATATATATATATATATATATATATATATATATATATATATATATATATATATATATATATATATATATATGTATATGCTGTTCCCTCTTCAACGCCCCGCTCTTTGCGCTAAAGTTTCACTTTTTCTCTCAAATCTACTTTTTAAAAGAGTGAAAAACTTTGGCGTAAAGAGCGGGTTGTTGAGGAGGGAACAGCCCTTTTCATATACAGAGTAATTTCTGTTCGTTTTAAGTTTTAATGTCGCTCCTTACTTTCAGTTAAAAAAACTTTTTTCTTTATTTAATTTCTGAACGTTTTTGAATTAATGCTTGTTTTGATTTCGGCTCTCCGCACATGAATACTTAGAACGAAATTTTTATATTTTTTTTTTGTTTTGGTTAAATGGCTTTTTCTTAGTTTTGATCGGACGATTTTAAGAAAAAAGGAGTGGGGAGGAGGCTTAGTTATCCTTCAATCTTTTAATTACTTAAAAAGGTAGCTAGAACTTTTGATTTCTTACGAACGTGTATATTAATAAAAAACATACGTAACTTCCAGATTAAGTTTTGTAACGAACTTTTATATTCGTAAATTTTTATTACGTATTTAAGGAGGTTTGCCTCATGTTTAATACCTTGATCTTTACAATAAAGCTTAAATTTTGTCCCAATTCCTTAAGAATGACCCCTGAATCACAAAGGCCGTAGAAGAAATAGTTGAAATTACTAAAGATACTTTAGCGTAAAGAGCAAGTATTTAGGAGGAGATGAACCCCTCATATGCGTAATAATTTCCATTCGTTTTGTTTTAATGCTGCTCCTGACTTTCAGATGAAAAAAAAAATTTCATTGCTTTTTGTTTTAAAAATATTTGAAAATCTTACGCCCCTTTCATGGAAATTCTTTTCTCCCATTACAAATTTCTCCATGGGAAGATCCTCCCATGTAAACCACTCCCCTCAACCCCCCTCCCTGTCCAAGAAAAAAATTCCCCTGAAAACGTCTGTACACTTCCCAATAACCATTACTATATGTAAACACTGGTAAGAGTTTGTAACTTGTAGCCCCTTCCCCGGGGAATGTGAGGGAGTAAGTCGTTCCCAAAGACATAGTTATTGGGTTATTCGACTAAGCTGGACAAAATGGCTATCTCTGAATTTTGACCCGTTGACATCCAGAAAAAAAACGAGCGTGGGAGGGGGTCTAGGTACCTTAGACCTTAGATCCTCCTGTGCCGCCAGAGGCACCCAGGGCATCCACGAAGAGCCGCCAGTCATCCCGCATGTGCGCCGCTGCCCAAACATCTTCCCATAGGGCTGGATCGTCGCGTGGATGTTCGACAAATCCCGTTGGTAGGTGCGACGTAGCGTGTTCTTGGGTCGACCTCTCCTGCGAGTTCCCCGGGGTTGCCACTCTAGGAACTGCCTAGGGATCTTGTCTTCCTTCATACGGATCACGTGCCCAAGGTATCGCCATCTACGTTGCCGGATGACGTCTGTGACCCTGGGCTGGCCTGAGATAGAGCGGACTTTCTGGTTTGTGACGTGTTCCCTCCAGTCGATGTTCAGGATCCTCCGAAGGCAGTTGTTTTCGAAGGCTAGGATCCGTCTTTCTTGTTGCTGATTCAACTTCCAGCACTCACTGCTGTAGAGAAGTGCAGAAAGGACGTTCCTGTTAAATAGCCTCAGTTTCAGCTTCAGGGAATACTTTTTCGATCGCCATACTGGCTTTAGTCGGTTAAAAGCTCCACTGGCTTGCCCAATCCTCTGCTGCATTTCTCACTTACTTGATCCTGAATTCTCCACAGTATTGCCGAGGTACCTGAACTCCACGACCTGCTCGATGGTTGAATCTCCGCATTTCATGTCCAGAGGGGAATCGGTTGTTGCCATACTCTTTGTCTTCTCCGTGTTGATCTTGAGTCCAAATCGGCTAGCATTTTCACGGATAGTATTAAGAATATCCTGGAGTTTGGCCTTGTTCCTCTCCATCAAGGCAATATCTTCACCAAAATTCAAGTCAGCTAGCTTTTTGGCTTCTCCAATTTGGATGCCAAATCCTGTACAATCACGAAGTACGTAATCAATAACGAGGACAAAGAGTAACGGAGAAAGGACACAACCCTGTTTTACGCCGGACATGATACGGAAATATCTGGTGTTCCCATCTTGGGTCCGAACACAGCATTCTGTGTTTTCATACAATGCAACAATTAGGGACACTATTTTTTCGGGGATTCCATAGTACTGCAGGATTTTCCAAAGCAAGTCTCGGTCGATGGAGTCGAACGCTTTTTCGAAGTCCACGAAAATCAGGTACATTTTTTGTCTCCATTCATTGGACTCCTCGATCATCATTCGTAGCACATAGATGAGGTCAGTGCAGGAACGGGACGGCCGGAAGCCATGCTGTTCGTCACGCAAGTGACTATCGAGGGCTGTCTGAATGCGCCGGAGAATAATCTGTGCGAAGAGTTTACCCGGAGTCGAAATGAGACTAATGCCCCTCCAGTTATCACATTTTGTCGCGTCACATTTCTTAAAAAGTTTAATGAGCGTACTTTTTGTCCAATCATCAGGTACTTTCTCAGACTTCCAAATGCTAGCAAAGAGTGTCAGCCACACAGTCATACAGACGCTAAGTGATGCTTTTATCATCTCAGCTGATATCCTGTCTGTACCTGCAGCTCTACCATTTTTCAGCTTGCAGGCTGCTTGACTGATTTCTACATCAGACGGTTCTTCGGTGCTGATTTGAAGGTTCAAACAGGGGGTTACGGGGATGTCAGGCGGATCCAGAGGGCGGGGTCTGTTCAGAACCTTTTCGAAATGCAAAGCCCATACTTCGGCGATTTCCGATGGGTCTGTGACAGTTTTGCCACTCGCATCCTTGACTGGTCCGTTTACGTTTCGGCTTATCCCCACGATTTCGTTAGTAATCTTGTATACGGCTCTGGAGTCACCTCGTTTAGCCGCTTACTCCGCCATGGCAGCTTTTTCCTCCAGAAGGTTGCGCTTGTCCCCCCTTGCACTTCTTTTGACTAGTTTATCCAGATCTCTGTACAGTTGATTCTTTAGGACTGTGTCGTTGTATTCACCACCATTAAGAAGCTGCTGTTTTAGGTTGCGTCGGTCACCAATCAGGTTCCATGTCCTCTCGGATAGCCATTGGTCTTTGGGCCTCTTGACATAACCAACCGTAGCAGCAGCCGTTTGGCTGTAAACCTCCTTGATGGTGTTCCAGGTCGACTCCAGACTGGCGTCAGTGTCATCATCTAGGGCGAGGGCTTCGAACCTGTTAGAGAGTGTAAGGGCAAACACATTTCGTATTGCCGGAGTGGAAAGCTTTGCGGAGTCGAAGGCGGGGTTTGCCTTGGGACTGGTCTTCGGTGCAGCCTTTAACTTCAATGATATCCTTGCTATCATTAGGGCGTGATCGGATGCCACGTCAGCTCCTCTGAAGGCTCTCACATCTTGTAGACTAGACTTCCATTTTCTATTTATCAGAAGGTGGTCGATTTGGTTGTGCGTTCTCCCGTCTGGGGAGTTCCAGGAATATTTGTTGATTGTTTTGTGTGCAAACATAGTACCCCCAATTATTAGGTCATTTGTCAGTGCAAAGTCTAATAGTAGCGTTCCGTCCTCGTTTATTTCGCCGAGTCCTTCGCTTCCCAGGACCTCAGGGCAGTAAGACTTATCATTCCCCACTTTGGCGTTGAAGTCACCGGCGAAGCAGATTAAGTCATGACTGGGAATGTCTTTTGCCACAGCTTGAAGGATGTTGTAAAAGCTGTCCTTCGTCACGTCGTCTGCGTCGTTAGTTGGTGCATAGCACGCTACTAGGGTTAGTTTTGCATTTTTACCAGCGAATCGGGCTGTGATGATCCTTTCGTTAATGGGGGTCCATTTCGTCAGTGCTTTTGAGGCTGGTTTGGAAAGCATTATGGCTACACCCGCTTCTTTATTTTTCCCGAGGCCACTGTGCAGGATAGTATACCCCATATCCAAGTTCTGTCTTCCTGCTCCAGTCCAACGGACCTCAGAGAGGGCTAGAATACCCAAGCCATAATTATCCATTTCTTTCAGAACCTGTTCAGTTTTTGATAGTTGGGCCATGGTTCTTACATTCCAGAAACCGAGTTTAATAGGGCAATTGGGTTTCAAGAAGGGTGTCCGGGGATGGTCCATGGTCGGTATCACGTTGGGCAATCATATCACACAAATTGGGAAAAAAAACTTTGGCTCACTTTGGATGTTTCTATAGCATAACTTTTTTCTAGGGGCAGGCTGCTAGGCCACCGTCAAACCCTCCTCCTTTATCCAGGCTTGGGACTGGCTGTAACTTTTTACAGCCAATAGGTTTGGTAACTTAAAAAGGGCACTAGAACTTTTAGTTTCCGTTAGAATGAGCCCTCTCGCAACACTCTAGGACCACTGGGTCGATACAATCCCCCCTGGGGAAAAAACCAAAGAAATAAACACACACCCGTGATCGGTCTTCCGGCAAAAAATATGAAATTCCACATTTTTGTAGATAGGAGCTTGAAAATTCTACAGTAGGGTTCTCTGATACGTTGAATGCGATGGTGTGATTTTCGTGTTTTGTCCTATTTTCCAAAATAAGGCAAATTTTTCTCAGGCTCGTAACTTCTGATAAGTAAGACTAAATTTGATGAAAGTTATATATTTTAAATCAGCATAAAAATTCGATTCTTTTGATGTATCTATTAGTATCAAAATCCCATTTTTAAAAGAATCGTTTACTATTGAGCCGGATCGCTCCTTACTAGTTCGTTACCACGAACTGTTTGATACATCTGTTAAGAATGAGCCAACTAGATAATTTGGGTACATGGCAATGAGGGTCACCAGAAGGTATTTCTTTTTTACGTTTATTTTTTTTAACTAAATAGTTATCTCTAAATTTTGAGTAAATGCATTGGGGAATTAGGGAAGCACAAAAGGCCACAGGAGAGGAGAATCTCTCCTCTGATGACTTTTAGCTCTTAAAAAGGCTAATAGAACTTTTAATTTTTTATATAAAGATTTTTCTTTTAAATTTCTAGAAAAAAATGAAGGAGTCATGTCGCTATTTGCTTAGCAAACGCTACTCAACTGTCTTTGAAAAACATAGAAAGTATGTCTCTGCACTTCCGTAAACTGTTTGGCCTTTATAATCCAGACACGTGTGCTAGTTTTGCATTGTCAGTTGTCTCCTAAGATTTGTATTCTTCAGACTTTTAAAATCTCTTACATGTATGAAAGCTACAATAGAGGCATGAGGGCAAGACCTGTATGCACGTTCACAACTGTACCTATATACGAGCATACAGAGTTTCATAATGTTCCATATTTATTCCTACTTCGCAGGGAAATGTACTGTCAGGGGCAATGCAGTGCATGCAGTCACATTAGAGAGGTAGACTATTAGCATTTCCTGAAATCAGAATAATGCAAGGAATAACAAATCTTATAATGTTAGTAACACTTCCACGCCATTTAATGTTTATCATTAATAATTAATCGCGTCAGAATTAAGTCTTTGATTTACTTAATAATGTAGAATTGTTGGTAACAAACTATCAGTAAAAAGAGGTCTTTGCCAATAGTAGTCAAAACTTAAAAGACAAATGGTTGAAAACAGTACGATATCAAACAGCTCGTGATAACGAACTGTAACCGAAACTCTAAAAAATGGAGTTTTCGTAAGTGGAGAATTCGTAAGTTACGTATATTTTTTACCAATGAAAAGGTTTGAAAAAAATTAAAAGTTCTAGTTGCTTTTTTTAGTAATCAAAAACTTGAGGACAATTAGGCCTCCTCCCTCGCTCCTTTTTTCTCAAGATCTTCCGATTAATTGCAATTAATTGATATACAAATTTCGTTTTAATTATTTATGTGCGGAGAGCCAAGATCAAACCATGCATTAATTCAAAAACGTCCAGAAATTAAATAAAAAAACAAGTTTTTTTTAAATGGAAGTAAGGAGCAACATTAAAACTTAAAACGAACAGAAATTACTCCGTATATGAAAGGGGATTCTCCTCCTCAATGCCTCGCTCTTTACGCTAAAGTTTGACTCTTTCTCTTAACTGTACATTTTAAAACAGTAAAAAACTTTAGCGTAAAGAGCGAGGCATTGAGGAGTAGAATCCCCTTTCATATACGGAGTAATTTCTGTTCGTTTTAAGTTTTAATGTTGCTCCTTACTTCCATTTAAAAAAAACTTGTTTTTTTAATTTAATACACATCAAAGAACCTCTATTTTTTTAAGGATCATGCTAAATAGGCAAAAAGTTTTAAAGTTTAAAGGTTCCAACCAAAGTTATTAGCAGAAGTAAATTTGCTTGAAAAAGTAGAAAACCGCTCCCAAATGGTGAGCCAATGTTCACAGAATATAAAACTTTTTTTTCTTATTTGGAGTTTTTGTACCAAACACAGCAGTCGTAGGATAATAGAAGGGAGATTAGACAAACGAAATCACGAACTTCAGTGTCCTTTTTAAAGTCAAAAGTAATTAGAGGGCCCTGGGCATCTGCCACGCCATTGTATTGGGGCAATCGTACAAAATGTATAGACAATTATGTCAACAAAAACAGGCGCAGCCCACTTATATCACCGGGCAACAACCAAAAGTTCTGAAGGATTTGTCATTTCCTGTTTTAGGACTCATAAGTAAGCCTTCAAAGAAATCATTTGAGGTGCAACTTAGGATCTTACGGGTATGCATTTATCTAACTAAGCATGAAACGGGTTTATCAGCGAATTGTATGAAATGTTGGAATGTAATATCTTGTTGGAATGTTGATCGTAGATCATCAAACAGTTTGTGGTAACAAACTGTAGTAAGGAGCGACCCGGCTCAATAGTAACCAAAACTCTAAAAAACGGAATTTTGTTAGCAATAGCTACATCAAAAGAATCGCATTTTAATGTTTATTTTAAATATATAAGTTTAATCAAGTTTAGTCTTACCCATCAAAAGTTACGAGCCTGAGAAAATTTGCCTTATTTTAGAAAATAGGGGGAAACACCCCCTAAGAGTCATAGAATCTTAACAAAAATCACACCATCAGATTTAGCGTATCAGAGAACCATACTGTAGAAATTTCAAGCTCCTATCTACAAAAATGTGGAATTTTGTATTTTTTGCCAGAAGGCAGATCACGGATGCGTGTTTATTTGTTTGTTTGTTTTTTTGTTTGTTTTTTCCCAGGGTGATCGTATCGACCTAGTGGTCCTAGAATGTTGCAAGAGGACTCATTCTAACGGAAATAAAAAGTTCTAGTGCCCTTTTTAAGTGACCAAAAAAAATTGGACGGCACCTAGGCCTCCAAGAAAGTTTTTACTGTTTTTCAGTTTTCAGTTTTTACTGTTTTAAAAAGTAGAGTTGAGAGGAAGTGTCAAACTTTAGCGTAAACAGCGGGGCGTTGAGGAGGGACCAGCCCCTTTCATATACGAAGTAATTTCTGTTCGTTTTTAACGTTGAGGAGGGACCTTTTTAAGTTTTAATGTCGCTCCTTACTTTCAGTTAAAAACTTGTTTTTTTTTATTTAATTTCTATTTAAATCAACTTGACATACCACAGAACTACCCTTCCTAATTCTTTGTAAATGAACAAACTATGGGAAATACCACATTCTAGGCCCAAGGGTTGATTAATATATTTTATAAGACAGATGAGCATGTTGCAACATTTTAAACCGGAAATTCATAGTTGACGTCGTATCCTATAATTGAAAGACTCTATGACTTAAGCCTCCTTAAATCCCTCTGAAACTATGTTCGCAAGGGCTAATCAAATTAAACCAATGGTAGTAGAATATTAAAAAAAAAGGCTTTATCAAATACTAATTGTGATTGTTGTGTGTTTTCGTGAGTTAGAGATGATTGGAGTCATTACAGCCCCGTCCTGCCTTTTTCCTCTGAACCAAATCATCGTGTAACATCAGTGGAGATTGAAGTATACAAACTTGTTTATCTGGAAGCAAATTGCCCGAAATACACTGAATATGACACTAAACGTAGATAACTTCAAAGACCACACTGCCCTTCCATGACGAAAGTAAAACAGTTCAAAATAGGGATGAAACCTTTTTATTGACAGTGAAGAGATATAAAATTATTTAACTGGATATTTCGAACACATATACAGTGTTCATCATCAGCAGCAAAACATGTTTTACTGCTGATGATGAACACTGTATATGTGTTCGAAATATCCAGTTAAATAATTTTATATCTATTCACTGTCAATAAAAAGGTCTCATCCCTATTTTGAACTGTTTTACTTATGACACTAAAAACTGAAAAAAATTTTTTGCTAGCTAAAGACCTAATCTTGTAAATCAGATCAGCTGTCAAATCACATCAGATTTCTACGTACCTGATTCAAATTGTAGTATCATTAACATAATCACATTTTATTATTTTCAGCAGTACTTTAAATCCGCAAGTCGATCTATTTTAGTAATAGCAGATCTTATATCTGATACACTTCCTCCTCTTGGAAGTGCTCGGAGAAAACTGAATTCTAAGTTTTGGAATCGAAGAACAGAATAGTCTTGAATCCCCCTACAATTAGTTTGCAAGCATGCTTGAATTCTTGTGTTCCCTTCGACCAATCTCTTCGATCAGCCCTCCCAACCGGAATCACCCAAAAAAGAGCATGGGTAACAAATAAGAGAGGAAACTTGAGTACCGTCAGATTAGTTCAACAAGAGTTAAAAACTACTAGAGTCACTGTCAGTGCAGCGTCAACCTCCAGAACTTCAAAATTAGCAAAAAACTTAAATTAACAACAGTTTTACTTATCTTATAACGTCCAAGCTCCTTTGGATCTTGGGATGATTTTTATAGGAGAGTGGAGACCAATATTGAAACCAAAAATGAATGAAAATGCCCTAAATAAGTTTTAAGTTAAAAACGAGTTTTTTCAACTGAAAGTAAGGAGCAACATTAAAATTTGAAACGCAGAGTAATTATTCCGCACGTGAGAGTGGCTGACCTTTCCTTGACTCTTGCTCTATTAAATAAAAAAAAACAAGTTTTTTAAACTGTAAGTAAGGAGTAACATTAAAACTCATAATGAAAAGAAATTATTCCGTATATGAAGGGTTGCCCCTCCTCAATACCCCGTGGAATTTTTTTTCTGGAAATCAAAGTATACAGAAAATAGCCCCCGGATAGTTCCCCGGAATATCTTCACTTGCAAAATTCAGTTGGGAAAAAGAATGTAAGACAATTAAAAGAAATTTCGTAAAGAAATTCTGTCAAATCCCCCAGTGTAAATTTACCCTGGAAAATTCCCCCCCCCCCCCAGAAATGTCCCTCCCAAAGGAATATTCCTTAAATGGATATCCACCCGAAGCGAAAAATCCCCTCCCCAAAGAATGTCTGTATTCTTCTCAATAACAAATACTATGCGTAAGCAATGGGCAAATTTCACAGCTTACAAGGCTCTTCGCACAGACTATGAGGGGGGGGGTGGCATTGTACTAGTAAAGACATAGTAATTTGATCTTTAAACTATAATGAAAATAAAGGCTATCTCAAAACTTTTATTAGACAATTTTGGGAAATAAAATTGTGAGGGAGGGGGACAGTTGTCCTCCAATTTTTTTTGTCCCTTAAAACGTGCACTAAAACTTTTAATTTCCGTTCGAAGGCCCCCTCTCTCAATCTTCTGGCACGAATCTGATGGTTTCTGATGGTTCTGAATCTGATAGTTTGACTTTCATCAAGCTTCTTTGAATTTTAAGGGGCTCCCCTTTATTTCAAAATTCAGGCGAATTTTCTAAGGCTCGTACCTTTTGATAGATAACACTAAACTTAAATGAATTTTATATATTTGGCATCGGCATAATAAGCTTATTATCATGATGTATCTATTGATTTCAAAGTTTTTTTTTTAGAGATTTGTTTACTATTGATCCGAGTCACTCCTTACTTACAGTTCGCTACCACGAACTATGTGAATACGCTAAAGTCTTAAACTTCTTGAAAAACGCTTCTCTTTCAAATTCATTGAATGTTTTGAAATTCATTCATTGTGAAAAATTCTGACAAAAAGTTAGACAGTAAGCGTAAAGAGCGATGATTGAGGAAGGTACAGCCCCCCTTATTTGCGGACGAATTTCTGTTACTTTTAAATTTTAATTTGCTCTTTAATTTCAGCTTAAGATGATTTGTTTTTTCAAATTTAATAATTTTCTTAATTTCCTCCACCTTTCCCTTCGTGTAAAATTTCCCCTAGAAAATTCTCCCTGGAAACTTTTCTTTTCATGGAAAACTCTCCCAGTGGAAAATACCCACCTCCTGCAGAAAATTCTCCTCCCAAAGAACAGAATATTTCCCACTAACACGTACTATGTGTTAACAATGGGCAAATTGTTTAACTTACAGCCCTATCCCAGGGACTATGGAGGACAATGTCATCACCAAAGACATAAATATTGGACCTTGAAGCCATGCTAAATAAAATGATTATTTCAAAATTTTTATCTGACATCTTAGGGAAGAAAATGGACGTGGGAGGAGAATAGTCGTCCTCCACTCTTTTTAGTCACTTAGAAAAGGGACTAGAAAAAAAAGTTTTGATCTCCGTTCGAATGAGTTCTCTCCGAATATCCTATCACCACTAGTTTGACACAATCACCCCTGGGAGACAAAAAAGTAAACACGCGTTCGTGATTTTTCTTTTGCCAAAATATACAAAATTTGACAAATGTTGTCGAAGTAACTTTAAAAAGAACTCATTCGATTAGAAATTGAAATGGCTAGTGCTCTTCTTAACAGGTGACAATGATTCCAGGACAACTAACCCCCCTCCCACGCTTACCATTTTCTCAAATACATCCACTAAAAATTTTGAGATAGCCATTTTGTCCAACTTAGATGAAAAGTCCAAAAATTATGTCTTTGAGGATGAAAACCCCCTTACAGCCCTCAGGGCAAAGGTTGTAACGTATTCCCTGGGGGAATTTAAGATATTTATAGAAAGGGTGATCATATAAACTTCGGCAGGGGCTCAATGGATTGTTAATCAGATGTTCTTGTGCCCTTTTTACGACTCAAGTGATCGGAGGGTGGATATCCCCTCACACACCTCATATTTTCCCGAAATTCATCTGATAGAAATTTTGGGATGACCATTTGTTCTCTTAAAAACTTTAAAAAAGCTCATCCGATTGGAAATTGAAAGGGCTAGTGCCCTTTTTAATAGTCGAAATTGATTGGTGGGCAACTAACCCTCTCCCATGCCTACCATTTCCCTAAACTAATCTAATCCAAACTTTTAGATAGCTATTTAGTTCAACGTAATTCAAAGGTCCAGAAATTATGTCTTTTACAACCACAGAAGAGAGAACAATGAGGACTTTTTTCCCAAGACAGTGAACCAACAAAACCTATTTGAATGTTTCGGCCCTATATCTAAGGGCCGTCTTCAGCAAAGAAAATAATAAACAATAAAACACTTACAATAAAAGCTTTCGGCTAAAAATCCATTTGTTTAAAAAATAGCCTCGGCATCAGTACTTCATAACGAAAAGTTCAGCCAAGACTGTGTGATAAAACCTTACATTTTACAAGCTAAAAAGGATTGAACTAACTGTATTTATTAAAAATTGGAATAATTTCTTATTGCAATATTTGCCTTCTCTGCAGCTAATCTTGTAGTTCTTTTGGATTTGGGGTTGTTTTTATTCGTTCCTACTTTTGTTTTATTTTGAATTATATTATTCTCTATTAATTTTGTGTACATAGGGTTGAGTGTGTATTCATCCAAGTCTCTATTTAGGGATGTATTATTATTTAAGTTTCGTTTGACTTCGATTGCCTCGCGGACAGTTTGTTTGATTCCTAGGTCATTGCTAATTAGAATTGTTTCGTCAAATAGAACATAATGGTTTGAATTTTCAAAAATATTGCTTAAAGCTGAATCGAAAGATATGGAGTTATTTATAGATTTTAATGCTTTTTCAGTACTTTCTTTGTGTTGTTGTAATCTTCTTCCTAAGTTTTGGTGGGTTCGACCAATGTAATAATTTCCACAACTACATGGTATTTGATACACCCCTCTTAGACGAGTAACTGGGGTTTTATCCTTACAAGAATTGAGAAAATTCATTATACCTAAATTACTTGTGAATACGACACGTAAATTGTTTCTTAAACGAACTTTTTTCAGTTTTGAAGTAATTTTCGGAATGTAAGGTAGGTAAATCGTGCTTATGGGTTTATTCGAATCGTTTTCTGGTGTGGGATTTAAGGCTTTAGAAGAATGCATCTTTAATCTTTGAGATATAACAGTATTTATGAGAGAAATTGGGTACCCGTTGCCAAAAAGTATGTCTGTAATAAAATGTAATTCTTTTTTAATATACGGCTCTGAACAGATACTAAGTACTCTATCCACAAGAGATATTACCACACCTCTTTTAACCTGTGGAGTATGGTTAGATTTGAAGTGAAGGTGTCTATTATTATGCGTAGGTTTTCTGTAAACCGTAAAGTCAAGTTTATTCACACTGCGTATTATAAATACATCTAAAAAATATATTTTTCCATCTGTTTCGGTCTCTAGAGTTAATTACAGGTTTCTATCGTAAGTATTTAAATGTTCTAGAAAACCTTTAAGTTCACTTTCACCATAATTCCAAACTGAAATTACGTCGTCCATGAAACGTCCTCAAAACACATGATTAAGAAAATACGAATCAAGGGCCCAATTTTCAAGATTCTCGATGAACATATTTGCGAGTAGGCCTGATAGAGGGGCTCCCATAGGAAGGCCCCTTACCTGTTTGTAATATGAATCTCGAAACTGGAAGTGCATGGAATGTTTGTTACAGAATTTAACCAAATGCATGAGGACGTCAATGTCTAAACCTATCGCTGACTCTTCGATTAGATGATAATTTTTTTCCAGTTATGGAATTTTCGGAAATGTCTATCTGTTTCAATTTCTCTACAAGAACAACTGCATTTTTTATATAAGATTGTTGGGAGTGAAGCAATGGTTTAAATGCAGTGCATAACCATTTTCCAATGTTTTGGGCAGGTGATTTTGTACTAGCTACAATGGGTCTCAGAGGAATGCCTTGTTTGTGTAATTTTGGCAATCCATAAAACTTTGAGCAAAAAACACCACGAGGGAGAAATTTATTGTACAACTGTGGAATGATTCTGCCATTTTCTTTCAGAGTTTTTAATTCTTTTATAACTTTTTGAGCAAATTGATCTGTCTGGTAATGGGTTGATTTAACATAAGTGTTTGTATCATTTAAATGTGACTGAATTTTACTATCATAATCTGTTTTATTCATAATTACTAACGAGTTGCTTTTATCGGCTTTAGTGATTATTATTGAGGAATCATCACGGAGTTTGTTCAAAACTTTTGTGTCATATGATTTTTCCATTGTGTTATTGGGAGAATTAGGAAGCTTTAATGAAGTGTTGTAAAGAGTGTTAATCAAACAAGATCTAACTGTATCCGGGTTTGAAACAAGAGCACTATATTTGTGGAGAGAGGATTCTAAAGATGCTACCAAGTCTGCAACCGGAACCTGTTTTGGTAAAAACGAAAATTTCGGCCCCTGTTCTAGGACTGTTTCTTCAACATAGCTAAGCTTTTTAGATGAAATATTTACAATCGCTTGTCCAGGACTTATCATAGGATTTTAAACTGGGTTGACCATTTGAAACTCATATTTCAACTTTGTAAACTTATTAGTGAGTCTCTCTTTTGACACACGGAAATCATGGTAGAATAAATTCCTTTCCATCCTAACAATCTGCAAAAAAATCATCAGTTGACAAACTCTGGGACAGAAAATTTTCGAGTGATTTTTGTTCGGAGAAATTACATGTCTTCTGTGTTTTTTGTCCTTAATAATATGATTCAACGTTTTTATTCAACCTTGTGTATACAAAATTAATTATAGAAAACAATATAATTCAAAATAAAACAAAAATAGGAACGAATAAAAACAAGCCCTATTCCAAAAGAACTACAAGATTAGCTGCAGAGAAGGCAAATATCGCAATAAGAAATAATTCCAATTTTTAATAAATATAGTTAGTTCAGTGAATGAACCTTTTTAGTTTGTAAAATTTTAGCTTTTATCACACAGTCTTGGCTAAACTTTTCGTTAAGAAGTAATGATGCCGAGGCTATTTAAAAAAAATAATGGATTTTTAGCCGAGAGCTTTTATTGTAAGTGTTTTATTGTTTTTTATTTTCTTTGCTGAAGACGGCCCTTAGATATAGGGCCGAAATATTCAAATTGGTTTCGTTGGTTTACCGTCTTGGGAAAGAAGTCCTCATTATTCTCTCTTCTGTGGTTGTATTGTGGAAAGGCAGTGTGATCTTCGTCATTATTTACGTCACGCTTATGGGGAGCATTTGACCAAAAATATTTTTCATTTTATTAGGTTAGGGAAAAAACACGCGAACATTATTAATCAAAAAACGTTTCTAGAATCTTGCAGAAGGAAAAAAATTATTCCTAAATCCTTAAGGCATAAATATCACTTAAACACTTTACGAGAGTCACAGTACACACATAAATTACAGCTAACATGTTTATGAGATTATTGTTGAAGTGGGATGTTTAATTTAATCCACCACACTTGCTCGGGTCACTGGACTTGGAAAAAAGCTAGATACAAATTATTTTACAGAATGAATCAAGTTACACCTTACATGGTAATCATAGAGCTCGTGGTAGTCACTGTCAAAAAACTAAAGCCTTTTTCTCATTGCAAATATTACAAGCAGATATTTTCACTCTAGATGAAATTCAACAGCATCACAAGTGATTTCTGTTTGCAATCTGTGTTTTAGTGGCTTCGCATATGCATTTTCAATGCAGTCAAAGAAGGGTGATGAAGTTGATAAGACTCTTGAAACCATCCTTGAACAGGATTAAATAAAAAAAAACGAGTTTTTTTAACTGAAAGTAAGGAGCGACATTAAAACTTAAAACGAACAGAAATTACTTCGTATATGAATGGGGCTGCTTCCTCATCAACGCCCCGCTCTTTACGCTAAAGTTTGACTCTTTCTCTTGACTCTACTTTTTAAAACAGTAAAAACTTTAGCGTAAAGAGCGGGGCGTTAATGAGGAAGCAGCCCCATTCATATACGAAGTAATTTCTGTTCGTGCTCCTTACTTTCAATAAAAAAAACTTGTTTTTTATTTAATTTCTGAACGTTTTTGAATCAATACATGTTTTGATTTTGGCTCTCCGCAGATGAATAATTAAAACAAAATTTGCATATTTATTTTTTTGTCTAAGTGGCTTTCTCATAGTTTTGATCGAATGATTTTGAGAAAAAAAAGGAGCGAGGGAGAAAAAAAACAAACAATCAAATAAACACGCATCCGTGATCTGCCTTCTGGTAAAAAAATACAAAATTCCACATTTTTGTAGATAGGAGCTTGAATCTTCTACAATAGGGTTCTCTGATACGCTGAATCTGATGGTGTGATTTCCGTTAAGATTCTATTACTTTTAGGGGTTGTTTCCGCATCTTCTCTAAAATAAGGCAAATTTTCTCAGGCTCGTAACTTTTGATGGGTAAGATTAAACTTGATGAAACTTATATACTTAAAATCAGCATTAAAATGCAATTCTTTTGATGTAGCTATTCATATCAAAATTCTACTTTGTAGAGTTTTGGTTACTATTGAGCCGGGTGGCTCCGTTGATTTTCGAATTAAAAAAAGGGAATAGTTGTGGGAAAATTCAAAGTCATGGCCATTTGTAGATACGCCAAGGCAGATTGTCCAATTAAGTGGGCATCAAGTCAAGGTTAATTTTACCCCTTTGATTGCCGTTGTTACTGTCTCCCATTTATGCTACACCTCTCCGCGCATGCATGTCACTATACAATGCCAAACTAGAGTCAACCTTGTTGGAGGGTCTCCCCGGGGAACACACGCTAGTTGACAGTATTTTACTTGAAAATTGTCAACTATACTTGAAAATTTTCCTCTCAAGCATGTCACTCCACAATGCCGAACTAGAGTCAACCTGTTGGAGGTTCTACCTTGCCTTTTCACAATTATAATTGCCAAATTGACAATTATAAGTGACAATTTACTCTTATTAGTGAAATGCATGTCACTCCACAATGCCGAACTAGAGTCAACCTGTTGGAGGTTCTCTCATGCTAATTCACGCTGGGGGAACCTATATATAGGCAAATTGTCTATATATAGTCAAAACTGTCTATATATAGTTAAAATTCAACGAATTTAGGTATCCATACTTTAAGCGGTGACTAGATGGGATGAGGGTCTGACTGTCTGGTATTTATTGGTTAATTTAAAGAATTTGCAAAACCTTGGCTCGTGTGTTGGGCATGGTTACCGCTGAAGCAACCGTTCGTCACCACGAACTGTTTGATTGTTATAAGAGGATTCAAACGGATCGGGGTAGTGAATTTGTTAATACACATTTAAAGAAGTTTCTATTCAGATGTAATAAAATGCTCTGTCATAGTCATAGTCCAATAAAGACACCATTGGCTATACGATTGATAAGAACTATTTGAATTTTAATCTCAAGATGTTGTACATAGAAAAATACTGCTGCTTTTATTCTTGATTTGGAAAAAATCATGTTGATTTATAATCAACGTCCTCATTGATTCCTGTCCAACTCTAGCCCTATGGAATTTCATCAAGGAAATGGCAATACACTTGACACTTTTGTTAAACGATATTCCAATGAAAGGGGGAGGGAAGTGAAAAAGAAGAGGTTCAATACTGGTGATACTGTTCGGATCAATTAAACTACTAATTTTTTTTTTAAAGTGAACTATTTATGGTCCATTGAAATTTTCAAAGAATTCAGGATTTTAGACACTACACCCACTACGTATCCTTTACGTCATATGAAAGATGATGAGATTCTTTCTGATTTTTACCATTATAAATTTCGAAAAGATAAAAACACAGAAATTTATCATATTGAAAATATATTAAAGAATGGTGCTCATAGGGGCAAGAGACAGTTGATTGTCCGTTGGCTAGGATACAACTCTGATTTGGATACATGGATAGCTGCTAAAGACATACACAATCCCCAATAATTTCTGTGTAGCATTTACGTCCAACCTCTCTGATCCGCTCTACAATTGATTGAATAAAACAAGTAATTTTTGGACAAAGCTCTCCCCCACCATCAAATTCAACTATGGAAAGTATGAAGTTGCTTTTGAATATTTTATTCTCAAAAGTACATATAACGTTCTATGTAAGATGATACTGTTCGAGATTAAGGTAAGACTTTTTGACTCCTCCGATGAGGCTTGGTGACAAATTTTGACTCTTATTATTATCCTTATGCCACCATACCCTACATGGATTACAACAACATACATGAGCTGTTTCAAATTATCAACAACATAATTGCGAGTCGAAAAAAAGGATGGATTCACTTTCAACTGTTCAACAGAACAGAGGAGACTTTTCATTATCAATCCATTTCAGAACGAAAGAATTTTAACAATTACGATTTACTTAAGGTCCTCGGTCTTAAAAATTTTATTATTAAAGCAAAATTTCAGCAGTAAGAATCCTATTAGCTATGCAGACCATGCACTTAGTTTCTTTTAGGATAGTTGTATATATTTATTTGCAATTCATTTTTGGAGTCGTCGCGATTTGGAGTCGTTCCCCTTCCTATGTATTCTTGAACGAAAAACCCATCATGAACACATTCATCACTATAATATAAAGCATCTTCTGTATGTTCCTGTAAACACTTCGTATTTAGAACTCTGTCAGGTAACATTAAAAAGTGAATTAGGCGATCCTTTAGCAATAAAAAAAGTTTGGCTGTTATTACACGTCATTTTCGACCCATTCAACAACGATATGGTTAATAGACAAAATACATTTGTTTGTCCTGATATTGATTGCTATGTTACTATTCTCAGACCACGACAATTGGGTCATGAAATGGACTTTTACAAAGGTCATTTGTTAACGTCGGGCTATGATCTTGGCAGTTGGTTTGCTAAGTTGTTTCGCTCTGCACTATGAATGGCTAAAAATATATTGCTCCGGTTGCCGTAGATTTCCCATCCTCTACACTACACGATTGGGGAGTTGGTAAAGATTTAAAAAAAATGTGTTCCGCAAAATCCATGGTCCAGCGCACGATGCCTTGGTGATTAATTGAAATCTCTTTTGGTATTTGACCAGTGAACAACTATTTGAATTTAAGCCGGAACAACTATCTACCTGTTCGGAATAAATAACGAGTGAAATACTTCTGAACTTGTAATTGAAACTTGTAAGATAAATTTATAAACTTATATGTGATTACGACTTAAGGATTATATATATATATATATATATTATATATATATATATATATATATATATATATATATATATATATATATATATATATATATATAAATATATATATATATATATATTATAAAAGATTCTGAAAATATACAAGATTCTTATCTTGATGGTGGTTTATTGGGGAAAGCCACATTGGAATATAAGAATTAATCTCCTATTAGGATTTTTTTTTAACAGATCCGAAGGCTCAAATTAATCCCATTCCACTGTCAAAAATACGGCAATTCAGCACATTTGGATGACTGACTTTCTCCGAGGGAAATGAATCGAAAGTAAAAAAAAAAAAAAAAAAAAGGTCTCTTGAGAAGTTTCCTACAATAGTTTCCAAGAAAAGGAAGAAAATGATTTAGCTCAGATGAAAACTATGGATACGTAAATAGACAAAGCGTCTCAGGTTAGCCAAGCCCTGAATTTTAAATTCAAGATGAGATTGAGTTTTTCAAAAAAGGACTGTCAAATAGCGTAAGGTATTCCAGTTTTACCACATTGTATGAAGGCTCATTATTCTGTTTCTTGCACAGTTAGTAGTAATAACCTAGTAACTACTCCGGTTAAAATATAAAAACAAAGCTTCGAGTAGCCCTTCTCTTGCATTATATGATCTTATTTAAAATTGTTTTATCTTTCGTTTGGAGAACAACGGGATGCAATGCATCCCGGCTATACGACTATGTATCCACCCCATGCACAACAGTGTCACCAACGCGGTAAAATTGTACCGTTTTCGGTACAATTTAGAGGTCTTGGTTCATTGCGGTAGATTAAATAAAAAAAAAACTAGTTTTTTTAACTGAAAGTAAGGAGCGACATTAAAACTTAAAACGAACAGAAATTATTCCGTATATGAAAGGGGCTTTTCCTTCTCAACGCCCCGCTCTTTACGCTAAAGTTTGACTCTTTCTCTTAACTCTACATTTTAAAACAGTAAAAAACTTTAGCGTAGAGAGCGGGGCGTTGAGAAGGAAAAGCCCCTTTCATATACGGAGTAATTTCTGTTCGTTTTAAGTTTTAATGTCGCTCCTTACTTTCATTTAAAAAACTTGTTTATTTTTATTTAATTTCTGAACGTTTTTGAATCAATGCATGTTTTGATTTTGGCTCTCCGCAGAGGAATAATTTAAACGAAATTTGAATATTTTATTTTTTTTGCTAAATGGCTTTCTCATAATTTTGATCGAATGATTTGAGAAAAAAAGAGCGGGGGAGGAAGCTTAGTTGCCCTCCGATTTTCGGTTAATTAAAAAGGCAACTAGAACTTTTAATTTTTTATGAATCTTTTTATAAGTAAAAGATATACGTAACTTATAAATTAGCTTACGTAAAGAACTTTTGTATTCTCATATTTTTTTTACATATATGAGGGGGTTCACCCCCTTGTCAGTACCTCGCTCTTTACACTAAAGCTTAAATTTTGTCCCAATTCATTAAGAATGACCCCTGAATCACAAAAGCCGCAGAATAAATAGTTGAAATTACTAAAAATACTTTAGCGTAAAGAGCGAGGTATTAGGAGGAGGTGAGCCCCTCATATGGGTAATAATTTCTGTTCGTTTTAAGTTTTAATGCTGCTGCTTACTTCCAGCGTGAAAAAAAAACTTTTCATATTTATTTTTTCATTGTTTTTTTTAAAGTAATGCTAGTAAATCTGGCGCACCCTTCATGGAAATTTTCTTCCCCCATGACAAATTCCTCGATGGAAAGTTCCCCCAGCATATCCCCCTCTTCTCAACCCCTGCCTCCAACCAAAAAATCCTCCTGAAAACGCCTGTATACTTCCCAATAACCATTACTATATGTGAGCACTGGTCAAAGTTTTGAACTTGTAACCCCTCCCACAGGGACTGTGGGGGAGTAAGTCGTCCCCAAAGACATAGTTATAAGGTTTTTCGACTACGCTGAATAAAATGACCATCTCAGAATTTTGATCCGGTGACTTTGGGAAAATAATTAGCGCGGGAGGGGGTCTAGGTGCCCTCCAATTTTTTTGGTCACTTAAAAAGGGCACTAGAACTTTTTATTTCCGTTAGAATTAGCCCTCTCGTAACATTCTAGGACAACTGGGTCGATACGATCACCCCTTGGGAAAAAAACAAATAAACACGCATCCGTGATCTGCCTTCTGGTTAAAAATATAAAATTCCATATTTTTGTAGATAGGAACTTGAAACTTCTACAGTAGGGTTCTCTGATACGCTGAATCTAATGGTGTGATTTTCGTTAAGATTCTATGACTTTTAGGGGATGTTTCTCCCTATTTTCTAAAATAACGCAAATTTTCTCAGGCTCGTAACTTTTGATGGGTATAATTAAACTTGATGTTTAAAATCAGCATTAAAATGCGATTCTTTTGATGTAGCTATTGGTACCAAAATTCCATTTTTTAGAGTTTTGGTTACTATTGAGCCGGGTCGCTCCTTACTACAGTTCGTTACCACGAACTGTTTGAAAAGAAAGTTAAACGTCAGAGTTAAAAATACAGCCTCTGAGTTTTAATAAACAGCTGCATTATTCAAAGTGTGAAACCCTGAATATATCATTATGTTACGCAAGAGCCAAGGCTTCTCCATAAAGACAAGCATGAGCTGTCGAGTTTGAATTTCTTGCCAGAAACGGAGAATTCTTAATAGTTGGTTCGTAGTTAACTTCTTAGTTATTTAACTAGAAAAAAACCAAAAAAAAGCTTTTTAATGAAAAGTAAATAAATGAAACCCAAAACGAACAAAAATTAAATGAACAATCATTGTAAAAAAAAAACATACAACAGGTACTAATATAAATGAATAAAAATCTTATTTGTAGAAGTTTTGTTCGTTTCAAGCTTGATTTGCATATTCAGTTTAAGTTTATCTTGTTTTAAGATTTTTTTTTATTCATTTATATTACTACCTACAGTATGTTTGTTTGCATTGTTTATTTATTCAATTTCTATTCGTTTTGGGTTTCAATTATACTTCAATAGCAAAATATTTTTATTTGTCTTAGGCTTGATTTGCATATTCAATTTTTGCTTTACTGATTTTAAGATTTATTTATTCATTCATATTAATATCCGTTTTAATTTTTATTCCATCATTGTTTTGTTAATTTCTGTTCATTTTGGGTTTCATTTATTCTTTAATTGTAATTTCTGGTGGTTTTAAGTTTGTATTTTAGCCTGTAGTTGCATCTATTAATCTTGGGTTTAAAATGTCCTTTACTTTTCTTTGAAAAACTTCTTTTTCAGAAAGTTTTTTTTTTTAATTAATATCAAGAAAATACCTGAGACTTAAGAATGTCTTAGGAATGATGAGGGGTGCCAGACGGTATCGTGTGCCATCCATAGTTTGCCACGGTCGCGTATATTGCCATGGTGTGTATCAGGTTGGGGGGGGGACTGCTAAAACACAAAAAAATGGATTTAAAGCATATTTTTATAACGAAAATATCTGAAAAATGCCTTTGGAATGATGAAGAGTGTCAGAGGGTGTCGTTTCATATCCATGGTTTGCCACGGTGATGTTAATTGCTTGAACTAACATGTTCTAAAGCTCAAAGTTAAGGTGAGAGGTGTTAAAAGAGTGTTTTAGCCGGGGAGGGGGAACTGAAATCTAACACCTAACCAAAGAAACAAAGCATTTTCATTAAGATCGCTCAGAAACATTTCTTAATTTGGCTTAAGTTTACCTCAAATATCGACCCACCCCTCCCCTGTCTGGAATTTCTTGCTAGGGAGATTTGGCTCAAAGAAACGTGCCATTTTCATTAAAACCAGTCAGGAATAGTAGAATGCAAAAACTTGTCTCTTTTTTCTTGCAGGTGCGTGTAATGGAGCAATAGGATCGACGCATTTTCATAAGGACCTCCCAGAAATATCTATTAATATGGCTTAAACTTACCTCTAATAGCAACCCCCCTGGCTTTGCTTGCTAGGGGCGGCCCATACCACATATTGTCACGATGACGTGAATATACATTGCCTTGGATCAAAAAACATGGCATTTTCATTGAAACCTCTCAAGAATATCTCTTAATATGGCTTAAGTATACCTCTAGCGTATTGTGAAGTTAATATTTTTCTTATTACTACTAATGTAAATAATGAGGCTTCTGTTGCATAAAGTGTAATGCTTACGGCTCATTTATAAGGTGATTTTTACTAATATTAAGATTTAAATTAATAGAATGTAAGAGGCGAGTGAGTCTAATAGGTCAAAAATAAATAGCATTGGGCTGCTTGTGCGCTCTCATATGGAAAGGGTTGGAAACATGCGATCCATTTAACAATTCTACAAAGCAGGACAGGGAATTCTTCATGCGTGGAATTTGTTATCACATAGAAACTATTCCCCAAATAAAGTATTAAAAAAACTTTGATGATCAAGCTGTCTAGTGCTCCATTACATTGAGCGTAAATCTCTTTTGAATGTTAATGCAGATACAAGTCTTTGGAAAATAAAGGTTCCCTGAGAAAAAAACGTCTTGAAAAAAATGAAATTTCGAAAAAAATGCCTTGAAAGAAAAAAAAACGCCTTGAACGAAAAGTGAAATCCTGAAGAAAATAATCTCTTAAAGTATTACGTAACTCCACCGTGTGCATCGTTATCACATAAAACCCCACTTGTGTGTTCTCCTCAGTCACAAGCAGGGATTCCCCACGGGCCCTGAAGAAACAAGTCAAGTGAGAATGCATCATCCTTAACATAGGTAAACATTCCCTATTACCTGACTTACAGGTATATTATAGTATTACGTGACATCCCAGGCGTGCCCCGTCATTACGTAACAGTCACGCGTGCACCGCCAATACGTAAAACCCACGTTGGTGCTGCCATTAAGTAACATCCATAGGCATGCCGTGCTCAGTTGCAAGTGGAGATTCCCCATAGATCCCTGAAGTCTAGAAGTGATGTGATGCGAGATTGTGTCATCCTTAACATAAATATACATTCCCCTATTACGTAACCTCCAAAGAAATCTTGAAAGACGTGTAGAGAATGTCTTAAAAAGTGTCTCGAAATGTCTTAAAAAACGTCTCGAAATGGCAAAGGGTCTTGTCGGTGAAATTGAATGCTAGGACCCCGATGGAGTTAGATGCTAGGACTCCGTTAGAATTGAGTGCTGGGCCCCGCCGGAATTGATCCATAGGGACCAGGTTGAATTAGTTACTAGGCCTCCCTCCCGATGGAAAATGTTGCTAGGGGCCTGGTGAAACTGGACGCTAGGGCCCCGATGGAATTGGATGCTAGGGCCCTGATCGAATTGGATACTAGGGCCCACATAGAATTGGTCGCTATGGCTCCCGTTGGTTTTGCTTGCTAGAGGCCCCCGATGTAATTGGATTCTAGCGCCCCGACGCAATTGGATTCTAGGTCTCGGTGGAATTATATTTTTTTTGGTCATATAATTTTTGGTATCTATGACGCATGGAAAATTATACAAGTGACAAATAACTCCCAACAGCGTAAGCTAAAGGGATGGAAAAAAGCAACAGCGAGGATCACAAAATGGCTGATTTGCCACCCTATGATTTAAAACAAAAGAACAACTCGATAATTGTGCTAATATGTAATTCAGATATTTATTCAGTTTAGATTATTTTCAAAGTTAGATATTCTCAATCGTGAATTAAGACGTATCTTTATCAAATAAATGAGGAAATACATATTTTGGCTCCATTGAATAAATTAATGTTTTGTGGTACTAAGTGGTAGAAAATGACAATTGATTATGGTCTAATCTCTTTTATCGCTTAAAAGGGGTGCCACATATTTTAGTTTCCATTCAAATGAGCCTTATCCCAATATTTTACAACCACTGGTTCGATCTGGTCATCCCTGGTTAATAAAACAGAAAAAAAGGAGACGCAGTACTGCCCATACGAGAAAAGGGATTTTGCTTTTTGTTGAAAGTGGGGGACTTTATATCCCCTGGTAAGTTTTTTCGAAACGGGCAATTTTAATGATTCGCGCTTTATTTTGATTTGAATTAATTTTGAGTGTGTTTTGGTGTTTTATTAAAATTTGTTTTGTTGAGTAAGATTCATAACTTTATTAATTACAAATTATACTTCATATTACTCTTAATAACTGTCATTATTTCTCAATCAACTTTTATTGTAAATTTTTTCTAAATAGATAGTTTTTTAGTAAACTTATTTTTAACTTTTAACTTTTTTCGATCATTTCTAGGCTGCAGATACTGCTGCAGCTATCATATCTTTCAAAATTGGTTGTTTTAGTTAATATCATAGATTTCAGAATGTACGTGTACTTTCAGCGTACACTCAAATATCAAAAGAAAGAGTTTATTGCCGTTGGGATTGTCAAAACTTGGCATCAAGATACTATCCATCATTCTTTATAATGGGAATTTCTGACGTTGAATGCTTTAAAATACTCCTTTGTTAGAAAAATCAATATGAATATTAAGCTGATAATTGTTTCTTTGATCAGGCAAACTCACAAAACGGAGAAGTTCTTATTCCCGAGGGCAATAGAACTTCCTGAAACAAGAACAAAAAAGGAGTCTTCAGATAAAATAAGAGACAAAAAATATCTTTTGAAATGTAAGAAAAATTATTGTCAGGTCAAAGCCCATTTTTGCTGTCATTGTACTTATTTATAAGAGTAGTGCAACTGTGCCTGCGATCTTTCACCGCCAATCCCTTGCCCGGCTACACGACTGGCTTTCATATATGGACTCTTGCTATCACCTTTCTTCTAACCGCAAATAAAGAGGTCCACTTCTTGATGTCAGAGCGTCAGCATAGGCTCAATACAATCACCCTTGGAAAATGCAAATTACTCCTTAGGGCTGAGACCTATTTAGACCGTTTTTGTGGCCAGAATTGTCAATATGACAGTTTTAAGAAAGAAAAAAATGTGTTGTCAATCTCAAGGCCAGGCCCCAACAGACTTGTTTATATTGATTTTCGTTCTTACTCGTCTCCTAACCGCAGATAATATGAGCTTCTTCTTGATGTCATGGCTTCAAATTAGGTTTGATGCAACCACCGTGGGAAAAATATTATCAAGATATTAATAATAGTGCCCTTAACGCTCAGGGAAAATGTCTTCCTTCTTGCATTCTTGGGGGAATCAATGTCTCTTATTCGTTATGCTGATGAAATCTTGAATCTAAGCCGTACGATCCAGCGCATTGAGAAGAATTGAAATTCTCATAGATGAATATTCAAAAATCGGACTGTCTTTTAATCTTGAGAAAACCGAAGTTGTCCTTTTTAATTGGTAAAATTCCTCTGCTTCTCCCCTAAATATGGACGGTTCTCTTATCAAACCTGCAGACCAAATTGCATTCTTTGGCCTTCCAATTGGTGCTTCTATCGGCCACTCATGTCGTTTGCTGATATCTAACGTTGAGCGTAAAATTAGTATTTCTTACGGTAGAATCGTAAAAAGCAAATTACGCTTTAACCGTTACCTTCTAGCATTAACCTACAACGCCACAGCGCTTCTGCATCTGCTTATATATATATATATATATATATATATATATATATATATATATATATATATATATATATATATATATATATATATATTTATATATATATATATATATATATATATATATATTAGTTATTTGTTGTTATAAGTAATATAACAACAAATATTATATATTTAGTTATTTGTTGTTATAAGTCATGAGGTGTCAAATATGCAATAACAATTAAATTAAGAATGTATCGCATGAGTTCAATTTTTCCTTCATCTTAGTTCATGAAGGAATCATCCAATTTATAGGATTTGTTTTCTTCTGGAACTCAATATGACGTGACACATATAATCTTTTTCTAAAATAAAGGCTCTATACGAATTTGGCATAATCCTCGCGTTATTATTTAGTTCAAGTCGTGAAGTCTCAAATCAGAAATTTCAATTGAATTAAGAAATTATGGCGTGAATTCAATTCCTTCTTCTTCTTAATCCTCCTGAGAGTCATACATTTTATATAATTTGAACTCTTCCGGCATTCGTTTGGATTTTCACTGTTGCTTCTCTTCCAAGCAGAGACTTTGTTTATGATTTGATATGATCATTGCTGTCACTGGACTTCCTATCTTTATTTTTTTATTTTTTTTTTCATTCATCATCACCTCTGATATTTTCCTATGCCTTTAGCTTTAGCGGTTTAGATTCATGTACCATCTTATACAATTTCTTAAGACATCATGGATACCAAAAACTGTCTTTTCTAGTTTCTAACCACAAATCGTTGTTCAAAATTTTCGTTTACAGTCCAATGTGATTCTCACTGTCGTTTGTTCCATTCCTTTTGCATTAGCATTTGCGATTCTTACTGTCGCTTATTTTTTAATCACATATATTAGTACTTCGTTTTTACTAAGCAACCCCTTAAACTTTTTTTTCATGCCCTTTGCTTTAGTTTTTTGGATATATCTTGTCACATTTGATGGTCCAGGCTGTTGGACAAAAATTTCTTCTCTTGTTAAAAAATTACAAAAAAATTTAAGTCTCCCCCCCCCAAAAAAAATAATCTTAAGTTCATAAAGACTTCTAATTTCAAATAAATTCGAAGTTCAAAAAATTATAAGTTCCAGGAAAAAGGAAAAAGTCCCAAAAACACTGTAAGTCTAAAAAAAAAGTTTAGGGGTACAAAATTTTTGTGGTCGGGGCCCTGGAGGGGGAAGTGAGGTCCCGGAAGGGGCATGGGTGCCAAAACTCATGCACAGGTGCGGTATTGAAAAACCAGTGTGCTCGGGATCATTGCATGATGCTTGGATTTATTGCATCGTTTCAAAGGATAGGCCTACCTGGCCGGTTGAGGTCATTACAATTTTTGGTACCGAAACACGTGCCATTAACCACTAAAAGAATATGTCTATACGCCGAGCATCTCAAATCACTCGGTTATGCATATTCTCACAATGATTTCAAAAATGGCTGTAAACAATTGACTAATTGAATTTACCAAAAATCCAACTCCAATTGAGAAGTCAATTACGGAACTAACGTGGCACGATACAATGATGCTCAACACCAGTTGGCTAGTGCCCAGAAACGAAGCATTGACATTATTTTCTTAGATTGTATTTCTAAGAGCCAAACAATGTCAATGACTTGTTGGATCAGATGACTAACGCGTCGTTCTCATAGCATAAGAGTTCTTGGTTCTCATATTTGATTCCTACATCAGACAAACATGTCATAAAATCAATGGAAAAACTGCTTAAAAGCTAAAAAAATGTGTCGTTGGAAAAGAAAACATGTAGCTATAACTATAGTTAACAATAACACCATTTACAACTTTGGTTGTGTAGATGGCAGCACCGGTGGATCCCCGTCCTGTTTGTTCTTAAAAGAAGCGTCAGTACTGGGGATCGAAGGGGTGGTCTCTGCCAGTAGTAAATGATAGCATACTACTAGCCTCTTTTGATGCCATTGCATCACCATAGGTTCGATACAACCACCTCGGGAAAATACAAATTCTTCCTTAAAGTTATAACCTCTTTAGATAGATATTGTGGCCAGAAATTTCAATATGCCAGTTTTAAGAAAAGAAACTGCGTAGCCAATTTCGAGGCCGGGCCCCTGCGCTCGGCATGCGGCAGGCTTGTATATATTGATTCTAGCTGTAAGTAGCAACCACCAAATGAGTCACCTTTGTTTCCTGCTCCTTCCTTAGGAAAATGGAGGGCTTCACAGGGAATTCATGTAACCTTGAAGAGTCCCAATGATTTGTACTTAATAGCTGTGTAGTTTATGGCATCTTTATGGTTTGTGCTGGGTTTTGTGCCACATTTTGTTGACATCGAAGATTTGATGGCGTTGTTATTCTAACATTATATTTCTTTCTTCTTTAGTGTCATTTTTTCCAGAATTTCGCTCTCGCTTGTGTTTTAACAGCACAATTTTTTTCACTTCATTTTTGACACTTTACCGCTATCGCTTGTAATTCCTGCTTCTGCCGATCTTCTAACCACATATTTCTTTGTTTTTCACTTTCATCTTCAATTCGTTCTACTCTTTGCTGTCATTTGTCTTCTAACTGCAAGCTTCTTTGTTATGAGTTCTTTATTTAACAAGAAATTCATAAACAAAAGAACTACTTCAACACAATCTCCCTCATGAGGCTCCATGGCCGGGAAAGAACAGGGGAGAAAAATAGCAACATAAAAAAATATAAACAAAATTCAAAAAAATCCGGTCACCTACCTTAATAATCCCCAAAAATGACGAGCTAGGCAGAGGGTAGCACATGATGTTACTAACTCAATTAGGTATCCAACTCAATATAGAGATATCATCTCCAAGGGAAATCGGAAAAAAATTATTCACTTGCTAGAAATTATCTAGTGTAATTTTTGAACATACCAAACAAGTGGCAGATCCTGTTGCAAGCTGTCAGAGGGTTGAAGGGAGACCTCACTGATGGAGTGTGAAGAATCTATAAACTGTTTGAAGTGTAGAGACGATAAGTCGATTAATCAGAAACAAAAGATATATTATTACATAGGGCAGCAGGAAGATGTGGAGACGATAAGTCGATTGATCAGAAACAAAAGATATATTATTACATAGGGCAGCAGGAAAATGTGGAGACGATAAGTCGATTGATCAGAAACAAAAGATATATTATTACATAGGGCAGCAGGAAGATGGCCGTGCAGCTGTAAAAAAAAAATGAAAAAAGAACAAGAAAGGAAATAGCGAGATTTCTAATCAAGCAAGGGTTTAAGTAAAGATCGGTTAGTTTCCTGAATAAGAGTCCTTGCTTTATAATAAATTTTTGAAAATAGCTTCAGAGACGAGGGAAAAGTTGACATCCAAATGTCAACGTTGCGTTTGAGCTTTCTAAGGATTCCGAGACTCCTGGAGACTTTCATTTTAATCAGGTGAACATGATGCTTGAAGAAAGGATTTTCGTCAAGCAAGATACCTAGGAATCGAACATAACGATCCTTAGGTCTACTTAGAGAACATCTTGATACGTCTATTTCTTTTAAGTCAGGACAAGCCTTTTAGACTCTGGGGAAAATGAGAAAACATGACATTCCGGCATTTAAGGCAAGATAATTTACATCAAACCAATGTATAACTCTTTCAAAAAGGGCTATCATCTCTGAAAAAAGATCAGACCCAGTTCTACCAGCTATGCTAAGAGCACTGTCATCAGCCAAAGCAATAAGTGCATCCGATAAGGACGGACTTCTGTCACGATTAGTGACGGATGCTGGTTGACAAAGACGACAGTAAATGGTAGGTTTCAAATTTTTAACCGCATTAATAAGGTCATTGACATACATTAAAAAAGTATCAACCCAATTACAGATCCTTGTGGAATGCAAAACTCTATTCCAGAAGGGTTAGAAAAGTGCGGATCCACCGAGGTGACTCGACCAGATAAATATGATAGAAACAAAGAATAAGCATACCCTCTTATACAAATATGGGACAGTTTCCAAAGAAGAATCGTGTGTGTTAATGAGTCGAATGCTTTTCGAACATCGAGAAAAAGAGCAACAGGTATCAGACCAGAGTAATGAGCTGAATGTAAATAATTCAAGAGAGTAGCACATGCATGCTCAGTTGAGTGCATTGCCGTAAAACCAAACTGAAAATCATGAAAAAAGTGCTTAGAATTAAGAAAATTCAAAAGTCGAGAAAGCATCGCTTTTTCAAAAATTTTACTAAACAATAATAAAAGAGATATGGGATGATAATTTGCAGGATCATTCCTTGATACACCTTTAAAAGGAATAATGACACGAGCACGCTTTAAAACACTTGGGAAGACACCATTTTCAAGAGAAAGATTGACAAGTCTCGTGAGGGCAGAAACAATGACAGGAAGAATAAACTTGACAACCTTAGTCGATTAAGACGATTAAGAACCCCTTAAACCATTGACAATTCTGGCTTTTTCAGCTTGAGAGACAGGTTCCAATGCCATTGATTTAGGAAAAGGCGGTCCAAGATAAGACATAAAATCGGGTAGAGAAGAAGAAGGACTTACAGAAAAGGCTGTAGTTTTGCCAATTTTAGCAAAATAGGAAATATACGCATCTTGAACTTTTAGCTCACTCTCTACATTTTCACGGTCAATCACAATACTTGAAGGGACTGAAGGAGGCAGAGAAGGTAGCCTAATAACAGAATTAATTACTCACCATGTCATCCTAATTACCACACGCAGAGAATTTCCTATAGTAAAATAACGATTTAGCCTTTCGGCAAAGCGAATTGTAAACTCTTCTACAAACTTTGAAAAGTTGGAGCCGAGAATCACGCAAAAATGGCTTAGAGGATCTGTAAGCGTTCCAAAGATTATTTTCCTTCTTCCGAATTTTAAGGAGTCATCAAACAAAGGTTTTTGTTCCATGCCTTTTTCTTTAGCTGTTCAGACTAAGTGTCACGCGTAATTTGGTAATTTTTTTTATTAGAATCAATTTGTTGGATATTAATGAAGACTTTAGGGCCAAAGGGCCGAAGCGGGTCACCGAGTTTTAGGATTGACACATGACCGACCAGTATCCTGGAGTCGCAGGCAGACGGAACAACCTATATTTTTCATATTGCTTGAGCTTACGGCACTGGTAAACGGCAGGAGTAACTATGACTCTCGGTGGGATTAACTCAAATACTGGTGTATTTGCTTTTGGACAGGCACGCCCACCTAGATACTAAAAACGCTATGACCACCCCCGGAGGAAAAGTAATATATTTTTTCTCTTAAAACATATATAATTGTGTCGTCACTCACATGATCTTTCTCCAAAATTATGCCCCTAAACAAACTTTCTCGAACTCCTCACCTATCTAGATCATTTTTTTAGACATAAAATCAAAGGTTGCAAACACCAAAAAAATATTAAGCCGTTTAAAAAAAAATATAGCTGCCCCTATAGAACTTCAAATTTACGCTAGATGTGGCTCAAAAAGCAGATGGTTGAAAAAGAAGTTGAAAAAAGGTAGATGGCTAAAAAAGCAGCTGATAAAAGGTAGATAGTTGAAAAAGCTGGAAATAAACACCTGGAATGACAGAATAAAAGTCAAACAAAAAGCTATTATCCATGATGTCTTGGAAATATTTAGCTCTAATCCAAGAAGAATAATGCTGAAGCTTGATGATGATTCATGATTTTTGATGATTACTTATAATTAAAGATTTCATAGGTATGATAGAACTTTATGGCAATGTAAGGTTTTATGAACAGCCAATAAAATTTCAGCTCCCCACCCCCACCCTTCATCACAGAATCGGCTGCCCTCCCCCCTAAACAAGAAACTACGTACGCCCATGGTTTCAACTGCAAGCAAAATGGTCTTATCTCTGTATGTTCACTTTCAACGGCTTATCATTGCCTAGTGTGGTAATAACACGTCCAAACTATTTGTTTTCTAGAAAAATGATACGGAAATCTGGAAGCAGCAAAGGCGGTCGAGATGTGCAGCTTTTTCAAAATACATATGTAAAAGGTTATCGGTTATCCTTATCAAAGCTGTTTTATCTGAACCAATACCTGCACACAAAAAATAAGCATGCATCATTTAAACAACTTACCCTTTTTCGGTTGAAACCACACTAAAAAGCTGCTTTTATTGATTGTTTATTGTCTTCTTTTTGACACTTTCTCCAGAAAATCACACACGCTAAGGGGTTTCATCTAAAAATTTAGTTAGAGAATTTTTAGCTACTGGTGACAGTAACTACTAGGGCATTAATTTCCTAAATAAGTATTTTTTTTTCCATTCACAGTTGAAAGATTAAATAGTACAGAATTGTTTATACCGTAAAATTTCTAAATTTGAGATCACATATGATTTTTGTATGAGGGTGAGGGGAGGGTACAATTGTAAAAAAAGGTCTAATAAAATAATTAAGCAGTTCAAGAACTTCAAAAATTTGGCGTTTTAGGGTTGTCAAGTCAAAAGCTTCCCTCTTCCTGTATTTGTCGCTAAATAAATTTAAGTCTATTTGTCTTTTACTTTTAATGGTACTAGTCTTGTCTATGCAATTGCAACAAAATTCTAATTCCTTTACATTCAAAAAAGGTGTAAGCTTAAAACTGTGGCTATCGACACGGAAAAATGTTGAGAATTTAATTCTTGCTTTACAATGCTGAAAAATTGTGGTATATACATGTTGCATATGCTCCCAATATATTTTCACACCCCCTTCCCATTGGAAAAATATAAAGCCAAAATTATATATTTTATATGTGATTTTGTCTTCGACCTAGGCTAACCAGGTCGAAATAAAAGGGGCGCATGGCAAAATACATGGAAAATGTATAGTTTTGGCTATATATTTGCACATCAGTGGGGTTAAAATATTATGAAAGAGCCTTCAAAGTGAAATAATTAAGATTTTTTCTGCACATTATGAAGTAAGAATTGTTTTCGTAACGTGTTTCCTTTTCAATATTCCTTATTCTATATACCCACAACATTGGTTTTCAAAGTCACTTTGGGTTTAACTACTTCCCTTCACCCAATAATGCCTGGAAGTGGTTTTAAATCTAAAAAATATAGAGAGTGGCGCAAATTATACCTTTCAAGTTCTAAGAGTGGGGGGGGGGCAAATTTACCATTTATTTTTTTCACTGAATATATTGAAAGGGTTTTCAATCAAAGAACATTTTCTTTTAAAATCTATGGGGCTTATCGAGGAGGGACAGGCTTTTCTCTAATTTAGGTCATTTATACCTGGGTATAGCATTTTCTATAAACGAAAATTAACTAATTTTTACAGTTTCCACCATTTTTGTAGCTAGCATATTTCTCACTAGTAGCCGTTTATAATACCAAAAAAACACCGAACTTTTGTTGATGACCTCAGATTATATATCCAAGGATTAAGTTAAACGGTTCCTGAATATAGTGCAGTAATAATTTTACCAGACCTATCTGGGTAAATTTTGTTAAAAATATTTTGTAAAACATTTTTCAACAAAACAAACAGCAGTATTCTATACAACAACTGATTTTAAGGTCTTTAGTTTTAAGAGAGTGTAGTTTTTAGTCTAGGGTTTCAGGAAAAAGTTGGCCCACAAGCTCCCCTTCCCTGTTATTTTAATAATGCTTTGCATATCTTATATTAAAATGACCTTTCATAATCTTTACCACCTATCTTATTCAAAATTGTGTTTACCTATGTTTTGTATATCTGTACAATCATGTCTCTTTCTTTATAGATATCTAAACTATGACGGAATAAAAACACAAAATGCTGTCTGTAACCTGTAATGTAACGTGTATTTCTTTTATTAGTATTAACAACAGAAAAATTGATGAATAGAAATGCTAGTATGTTATGTATTACATCCTGCTGCGCAAATGCTTGTCAACAAAACAGAAAAACAATATATTTTATATGGGAAAACAGATTGCTAATGACCAAATAAATTTTTGGAATGTTAGATTTTCAAAAAGGCTTTACTTTTAACAGAAAGTATTGAAAAAGTGATACTTTTAGCAAAACGTACTAAAAGAGAATATTTCTGCCGGAAGTATTCAATAAGTACTACTTTGATCAAAAAGTACTAAAATAGCATTTTGGTACTACCCATGGCCACACTGCCTCAATTAGACCGGTGATATGCCCCTTACCCCGTGTTCTTTTACTTGTCCAATGGGATTTCCACTTATCGGGGTTTAACCCCTAAAAGATAACAATAAATACTTATCTGGCCACATGTCACTTGAAATGGCATGAATAACTACGAGAATAACTACATTTTTCACACGTAAAATAGCCTATATTATTGCTTTAATGCTCTGTGAAGTTCTGACAAGGAAGAGGCTGGGGCTTCGGGCTTGTCTCTAATTTTACAGGCAAATACTCCTTCAACCATTATTTCAGAGCTGGGTAGCCTAATACAGTTTGTGTGGCCAGAAGTTTAATTGTAAGATTGCAAATTGTGGTTGTCTTTGGCCTTTTTAGTCATTCCATTCAAGATGCTTTGGATATTTTTTATTGTGATAAATTGTCTTAATGCTCTGAAAAGGCAAAAATACTTCAATTGCATAGGATAGGAAAATTTCAGTAGGCTAATCAATTTAAAGTCTTAAATTAGCTGGGAAAGTGTTTTTTTCACTAAAAAATCACCATCTTTTTGAACTCCAATTATATAGCCCTGTTTTTGGCCCCCTTGAGCCAGTATCCAGTTCCTGATTGTCATTTACACTAAATTTCACTTTTTCTGTTATGCATTTCTTGTCAATATTACTAAGGGGTCATAGTTAAGCACTAGAGAAGTCATTCTTAAATAACATGTGCTTATGTATACATAGCTTTTTGCTACTTATTCTTCTCTGGTTATATAATGCTTTATGTGGTATAAGCCAAGAGAAGGACCTCCTAATATGGAAATCTATAGCTGAAATTACATATTTTCCATTAATTTTGCCAATCTATCCCTCAACCCTAGTACCTGTTAATTGAAGCAACTGTGGCAAAACAAGAACTGGAAAAACAAGTAAAAGGTGGCAGAAAACATTGGAAATATATAATTTGGGCTATATATTTACAAATTAGGCATGTTAGGGGTAAATTTTTTGTTGTATGCCTTTTTGTATGTTCTTTACAAATATAATAATTACTTATATTGCTAGTTCAAGTTTAAGCACTTTTTGACCTTACTTAACCTAACAAATTTTGGCAGTGAAAAACATATATTATTTTGTCAAAAATGACCAAAAACACATACTTTAATTGAAAATTTAGCATCAAAGAAGAAGAAAAACAGCATAGTATTGTATAATTTATTAATCCAACTTAATTGTGGAAAATCAGTGCTAATAATGATGAAACAGTAATGTAATAAGAAACAGTAACTTTGAGACCAATGTTTTAAGCTTTTTTATACCCAAAAACTATTTGGGTATATTTTGGGCATTTTCAAGAGCTCAAAAATTTGCAATTGAAGCACTTATTATGTTGGTAAAGAACATAAAAAAGGCATCAAGGGGTATGTTCCCTTTATTTGTAAATCCAAAATATTAACAACAAAAAAATTTACCAATTATTAGTATAGCTGCATTATTTTCCCCTGGGTATGTAGGCTAAGTGGAAGGTCACTTATACCTGATCATGTCCCTACTGTTTTTACTTGGTTGAAAATAATCCAAAGAAAGTTCCAATTGAGAAGGAAAGAGAGAAGAGACCAAAAGTGAGATTGAATTGGTCATAGCTTGGAGGTTTGCCCCTTCACTCTGTTTAAAGAAAACAGATTCATAATTGAAGCTTTGTTCATTTCAATCTTAGGGATGATCTACATTTGTTACACTTCATTAAATGGTTGCAAATGGATACTTTTTATTTATTTCTCTTGTTTGTTTTCTACGTGATTTTTTAAATATTTAAATTGATATACATTTCTTACAAATTAGTAAGTCATACCACAGTTCCATTTGCAAGTTTTGACCTACTTTGTAACCCTGTCTCAAAATTGCATATAAATTTATTGAAGCTAGGAAACAAAGAACTCCTCTCTGTTTAAAAGAAAATAGATGGACACAAGTAGGTTTTAATACACTAAAGTCTTAGGGCCATGGCAATTAAAACAAAACAATGAAGATTAACTTTAAAATGCTTGACATTACATAAATATAACATCCACAAAGAAAAACAATTCACAAAATTTTACTTTTGTGCTCAGTTGCCAACCTGAGCAATTGCCCTAAATTTTTAAACCTTGCAAAACATTCACCAGCCACCTCTTATGATATACACTCTTGTCTGTACATCAACAATTCATTGAAAAGGAAGGATCACCTTACTGGCATTTCTTCCTTTGTAATTATATTTAATGGGTTTAAAAGAAAGCTTCTATGGCTAAGTCAGAAGCCCAATAGGACCAGATGGTCCTTTAGCCAGGAAGTGCAATAGGAAGCTAGGGGCCAGTCATCCTATGCTTTTGCATGCCCTTCCTGCTTACTGACCCCAGATTTCTCTAGGTAACCTGTTAAGTTTGGGCCAATTCTGGCTGAACTTACAGAGTCAAATCACTGACCTTTGTCCCAAACCAAATAAAATGCTAATGCCAAGAATTAAACCTGTGACCTTTGGATAAAGGATTCTCAACCTAGAGTGCCAGCCACTTAGGAAGGAACACAAATGTCATTAGAGAACAAAAATTATTTGGAAAAAAAAACAACTCAAGTCATAATTGCTCCCATTTTTCACTGTTGTCCAATAAACAATATGTATTTTATTTAGACAAACAAATTTTAAGACAGGTATCAACAAAACTCCATCAGAGATTGTATTTACTTAAGATACAATCAGCAATATGAATGCTTAGTTTTGTGATATTCTAGTCATGAACTAATAAAAAAAGAGAAATTATATGTTCTATTTGTTTTCCACCAGCCCATTTGAGAAAAATCATTTGTGACAACAATATACCCATGGTTGGCTCAGAATCTGTCTAAAATGCTTTAAACAGAAGGAATTTTATAAACAATATCCTCAAAGACTTTTATTTATTAATACCAAATATGGTAAGCTTTCAAGCTTGTCGCAATAAATATAATAAATAGAAGTTATGACAACATAGTACACACATATAAATTGATGAAAATAACAATTCCAACAAACACTGACAAATAATACTATAAATTATTTAAAAATGATTTACTTTGAAAATTTGTTTCTGCTAGTCTTGTTTTGAATTTATTTATGTCATCTGTTAGAAATGTTTTAGGTGGAAGGTCATTCCATGGTTTCCACACCCTGCTGTAAAATGAATGTTGGCCTATTTTCCTTTTTGAAAGTGAGGGGTACAATTTATGTGGGTGATAACGGGTCCTGTTAGTGTCATTAAATGTGAAGAACTGTGATGTACTTATATTATCAATGCCTTTGATTATATGGAATGTGTTAATAATGTCTGCCCTATCCCTTCAGAACTGAAGACTTGACAATCCTAGCCTGTGCAGTCTATTTTCATACAGCAAATGTTTCAAATAAGGTACAAGCTTAGTTGCTCTTTGCTGTATTTTTTCAACCCTTGCTCTGTCATTTTTATTCAATGGATACCATACTGACAAATTGTATTCAAGTATAGGTTGAACTGTTGATTTATAAATGGCAATGAATGAATGGAGATTCAACTTACAGAAATTCCATCTAAGACATAATAGCTGATAGTTTGCCTTACGAGTTACTTCAGAGACATGCTTGTCAAACCTAAGACTAGAATCAAAATGAATACCAAGGTCACGGACATTTTCAACAGGTAAGATTGAATGTCCAGCAAGATGGTATTGGTAACTTTGTTCTACTTTGCCAAAGTAATGGACAACCCTACACTTATTTTTGTTGACAAACATGGAGTTATCATTACACCAATTGTGCACTGCATCCAAGTCTTTTTGAAGCAACATGTAAAAAGAAAAACAATTCAAATTTTTTCACAAAAGAAGAGGCTTGATGTAAAGAAATAAATGTATTTTTAACAGAAAGCAACTGACATCAATGAAATCAAATAAAACAAAAATTCATAGAGAATAAATAATATAAGGCATATATTTAACCTATAATGAGGTGGCATAAAAGATTATTTCTAAAATTAGAAAAAACAGTGTTATGGCTTAAAGTTCTGCTCAATCAACAGGAATTATCTTTTCAGAACTAAGGCCAGAGAAAAAGAAACTGATAAACAAAAAATAAGGCACCCAAAAAATTCAGGACCCTCTAGAGGGAAAAGAAGTAGAAGTAGGTACTTCAAAAATACCTTCCTGGGACATACTTTAGCCTGTAGACACATCCCTGAAAGTTACATTTTCCTAGCCTAACCTCTTTCAAAGATAGCCCAAAGTAAAATTTTACCCCTACTTTACCTTAAAAATCCAGTTTAAATAGCAATCTCAACAAATATAGACTATGTAAAAGGCTATAGGTATTGGCCTAATCATTCTAAATTTTTTCAACTAAAAACTATAGGATGGTTTAGAAACTAGACCTGTTTGATATAGTAATATTTGACTAACTCACCAATGTGATAGCTGCCTTCCTAAGAACTAAGCTTTTTAATAACCAAAAAACTTTTCTTCTGACTCCTTATGAAGCTTAGCCTATGCAAGACAGGCCTATAAACACCAAAAACCCTTTAGATCCTAAGGAATATGAATAAGATTACTTACAAGTGACTGAAAAGCTAAGGTTATTTCCACTATTTACAATATCCTTGTCTTTTCTGTAGACTTAAGGATTTCACATGCTTATTGTTTATCCATTTAAAAAAATGTAAAATTGACGTCACTTGACTTGTCCTCAATAATCTTTTCTTTTGGGGGTTAGAAAGCGCAAGCCCACGGACAAGTAATCCTGAGCTTTCGAGAAGGTAATCCGAGGGTGCGTTTCTTTACTTGTCCGATTATTAATCTGATTAATCCAAGCGTTTTTTTAGACACATATGACGTCAGAGGTTAGTCGGATTATCCCCACAAACGCTCAAGATTACTTGTCCGTGGGCTGGCACTTTATAACCCCCAAATAAAAAGATTATTTGAGGATTGTGACGTCAATGCTATATATTTTTTTAAATGGATAAACATGTGAAATCGTTAAGTCTAGAGAAAAGACAAGGAAACTGTAAATAATAGAAATAATCTTAGCTTTTCAGTGACCTGTAAGTAATATTATGCATATTCCTTAGTATCTAAAGGGTTTTTGGTGTTCTAGGCCTGTCTTGCATAGGCTAAGCTTCATAAGGAGTCAGAAGAAAAGTTTTTTTGTTATTAAAAAGGTTGATTCTTAGGGAGGCAGCTATCACATTGGTGAGTTAGTCAAATGTTATTATATCAAACAGGTCTAGTTTCTAAACCATCCTATAATTATTAGTTGGAAAAAATTTAGAATGATTAGGCCAATACCTATAGCCTTTTATATAGTCTATATTTGTTGAGACTGCTATTTAAACTGGATTTTTAAGATACAGTAGGGGTAAAATTTTACTTTAGCTACTTTTGGCTATCTTTGAAAGAGGTTAGGCTAGGAAAATGAAACTTTCAGGGATGTGTCTACAGGCTAAAGTATTTCCCAGGAAGGTATTTTGAAGTACCTACTTCTACTTCTTTTCCCTCTAAAGGGTCCTGAAATTTTTGGGTGCCTTATTTTTTTGGTTATCAGTTTCTTTTTCTCTGGCCTTAGTTCTTAATTATTCTGGCCTTAGACAACTCCTGTTGATTGAGCAGAACTTTAAGCCATAACACTGTTTTTTCTAATTCTAAAAATAATCTTTTATGCCACCTCATTATAGGTTAAATATATGGCTTATATTATTTATTCTCCATGAATTTTTGTTTTATTTGGTTTCATTGATGTCAGTTGCTTTCTGTTAAAAATATATTTATTTTTTTACATCAAGCTTCTTCTTTTGTGAAAAAATTTGAACTGTTTTTCTTTTTATATATTGTATAAAATGTAAAGGAATACCTGGCCCTTCATTTCACAGATTCAACTGAAAGTATTAGAGGCATCTTACATCAAAATTCATTTGACACATTTTAATGTTGTTTTTTTTTAGATGACATAGGACACCATTAAAGTTTTGCATTTGCTTTGCTAAAAAGTGCCAAGTTTAGAGAGTTATGTTAATATTTTTCTTGCTGATGAGTATAATTTTTTTTTTAAATTCCTTCTGTTTAAAGAATTTTAGAGAGATTCTGAGCCAACCATGGGTATATTGTTGTTACAAATGATTTTTCTCAAATGGGGTTGTGGAAAACAAGTAGAACATATAATTTCTCTTTTTTTATTATTTCAAAACCAGAATATCACAAAACTAAGCATTAATATTGCTGATTGTACCTTAAGTAAATACAATCCCTGATGGAGTTTTGTTGATACCTGTTTAAAAATTTATTTGTCTTAATGAAATACATATTGTTTGTGGGACAGCAATGAGCAACTATGACTTGAGTTATTTTTTTTTTTTCAATATTTTCTTTTTTCCAAATAATTTTTGTTCTCTGATGACATTTGTATTCCTTCCTAAGTGGCTGGCACTCTAGGTTGAGAATCCTTTATCCAAAGGGCACAGGTTTAATTTCTGGCATTAGCAGTTTATTTGGTTTGGGACGAAGGTCAGTGATGTAACTCTGTAAGTTCAGCCAGAATTGGCCCAAACTTAACAGGTTACCTAGAGAAATCTGGGGTCAGTAAGCAGGAAGGACATGCAAAAGCATAGGATGACTGGCTCCTAGCTTCCTATTGCACTTCCTGTCTAAAGGATTACCTGGTCCTTTACTAGGCTTCTGACTTAGCCATAGGAGCTTTCTTTTAAACCCATTAAATATAAGTACAAAGGAAGAAATGTCAGTAAGGTGGTCCTTCCTTTTCCATGAATTTTTGGTGTACAGACAACAGTGTAGGTCATAAGAATTGGCTGGTGAATGTTTTGCAAGGTTTAAAAATTTAGGGCAATTGCTCAGGTTGGCAACTGAGCACAAAAGTAAAATTTTGTGAATGGTTTTTCTTTGTGAATGTCATATTTATGTCATGTCCAGAATTTTAAAGTTAATCTTCATTGTTTTTTTTTTTAATTTCCATGGCCCTAGGACTTTAGTGTATTAAAACCTACCTATGTCCATCCATTTTCTTTTAAACAGAGAGGAGTTCTATGTTTCCTAGCTTCAATAAATTTATAGTCAATTTTGAGACCAGGGTTACAAAGTAGGTCAAAACTTGCAAGTGGAACTATGATATGACTAATTAATTTGTAAGAAATGTATATCAATTTAAAGATTAAAAAATTATGTAGAAAACAAACAAGACAAATAAATAAAAGTATCCCTTTACAACCATTTAATTAAGTGTAACAAATGTAGATTATCCCTAAGATTGAAATGAACAAAGCTTCAATTATGAATCTGTTTTCTTTAAACAGACTGAAGGGACAAACCTCCAAGCTATGACAAATTCAATCTCACTTTTGATCTCTTTCCTTTTCAATAGGAACTTTCTTTGGATTTTTTTTCAACCAAGTAAAAACATTAGGGACATGATCAGGTATAAGTGACCTTCCACTAAGCCTACATACCCAGGGGGAAATTGTGCAGCTATACTAATAATTGGTAAATTTTTTGTTGTTCATATGTTTGATTTACAAATAAAGTGAACATACTCCTTGATGCCCTTTTTTATTTTTTACAAACATAATAAGTGCTTCAAGTACAAGTTTTTGAGCTCTTGAAAATGACCAAAGTATACTCAAATAGTTTTTGGGTATAAGAAAGCTTAAAACATTGGTCTCAAACTTACTGTTTCATTATTAATCCATTTTTTACATGTTGTATAATCTATGAGCACTGATTTTCCACAATTAAGTTGGATTAATAAATTTTACAATATTATGCTGTATTTCTTCTTCTTTGATGCCAAATTTTCAATTAAGGTATGTGTTTTTGGTCATTTTTGACAAAATAATGTATGTTTTTCACTGCCAAAATTTGTTAGGTTAAGTAAGGTCAAAAAGTGCTTAAACTTGAACTAGCAAAATAAGCAATTATTATATTTGTAAAGAACATACAAAAAGGCATCAAGTGGTATATTCATTTTATTTTTAAATCAAAATATGAACAACAAGAAATTCACCTCTAACATGCCTAATTTGCAAACATATAGCCCAAATTATATATTTCCAATGTTTTCTGCCACCTGTTACTTGTTTTTCCAGTTCTTGTTTTGCCACAGTTGCCTCAATTAACAGGTACAAGGGTTGAGGGATAGATTGGCAGAATCAATAGAAAATATGTAATTTCAGCTATAGATTTCCATATTAGCAGGGTTGGGGCTAAAGTAGAGCAGGGCTGCATGTAGAAAGCTATAATTATTATGTAAATTACAAAGAATCATCTTTTTTTAACAGGTTTTCTTCTATAGGTCTACAGGTCCTTCTCTTGGCTTATACCACATCAAGCATTATATAACCAAAGAAGAATAAGTAGCAAAAAGCTATATATACATAAGCACATGTTATTTAACAATGACTTCTCTAGTGCTTAACTATGACCCCTTACTAATATTAACAAGAAACAAGGGTAAAACTGGTGCAAACAGTATTACTGGCTTTCATATAAAGTGAATATACCACTTGATGCCTTCTTATATGCTCTTTACAAATATAATAATTTCTTCTACTGCAAATTCAGATTTAAGCACTTTTTCACCTCTTGACCTCTTAAAAATGACCTATTAATGGAGTCATTACAAATCTGTAATAGTTTAGAAACAAATTTGGGCTATATATTTGCACATCAGGGGGGTGGGGGTAAAGCATAGCATATATTATATACGTAGACTAACCATTGCTGTTTTTTTTTAATGTGTTTGTGTACATCAAATTTTAATGAAAAGAGAAATAACCAGTGCAACAGCACACACACAAAAATTCAAGCAATGGTTAGTTTACATATTAAATATATGCTACACTTTACCCCCACCCCCTGATGTGCAAATATATAGCCCAAATTTGTTTCTAAACTATTACAGATTTGTAATGACCCCATATATAGGTCATTTTTAAGAGGTCAAAAAGTGCTTAAATATGAACTTGCGGTAGAAGCAATTATTATATTTGTAAACAGCATTACAAAAGGCATCAAGTGGTATATTCAAATTATATGAAAGCCAGTAATACTGTTTGTACCAGTTTTACCCAATGGTAAAACTGGTGCAAACATAAATAGGTAACAGAAAAAGTGAAATTTAGTGTAAATGACAATCAGGAACTGGATCAAGGGGGCCAAAAACAGGGCTATATAATTGGAGTTCAAAGAACGTGGTGATTTTTTAGTGAAAAAAAAAAGCACTTCCCTGGCTAATTTAGGACTTTGAATTAATTAGCCTACCAAAATTTTCCTATCCTATGCAATTGAAATAATTTTCCCTTTTCAGAGCATTAAGACAATTTATCACAATAAAAAATATCCAAAGCATCTTGAATGGAATGACTTAAAAAGGCAAATGACAACCACAATTTGAAATCTTACAATTAAACTTCTGGCCACACAAATTGTATTAGGCTACCCAGCTCTGAAATAATTGCTGAAGCTGTATTTGCCTGTAAAATTTGAAACAGGCCCAAAGTCCTAGCCTCTTCCTTGTCAAAACTTCACATAGCATTAAAATAATAATTACACGTGACCAATGTTGTTATTATTCGCAATTAATCTTGCCGTTTTCAGTAACACGTGGCCAGACAAGTATTTGTTGCTATCTTTTAGGGGTTAAACCTCGATTAGTAAAAATCCCATTGGAGAAGTAAAGAAACGCACCCCGAGTCACCTCCGACGTCTGTGCGTCTCATTAAACGCTAGTCAGATAAGACAGGAAGATGTGGACAGGAATAAAACACCTCGTTAAAAACCCTGATATTTGGCAACCCTCAACTTTCAAACGCAATATTTCAAAACTTGACAGTATTGTACTGGTAGGTAGGTGTTAGGTATTGAAAACGGCCCTTAAAGTACTGGCTGGGAATGCTCAGTCTTTAAAAAAACAGAAATATTGGTAAAATTCTAGTTTAGTGACTGATGGGTGATAGAATGCATTGGACTTGTACAATTTGGGTTATATATTTGTATATTAGGGGGGGGGGATTTAGCTATGTTAGGGTTGCTGTCAAAATACTTCAACCCCACCCCTAATGTGCAAATATATAGCCCAAATTACATCATTATATAAACTGAAGGTTAAATGAAGCTTATATTTCATTAGGCTGAACCTAATTTCACTTCTTGGGTGTTTTGTTTAATTAATGGGTGCTATAGTTTGAAATGAATTAAAAGTGTGGATAACAGTGGGAACCAACATGAAAATCTGATTAATCAAAACATGCTTATATTATAGGTATTGTATTGTTACCAGTTGAATAATTTATTAAGCCAACCGACCTGCAACAAAACTACATAAGCAAACAGCAATCATAAGATAATAAGCAGCAAGCATAAGCATAAAAGCACTAAACACAACATCTCCCTTCTTTCACAATAATAATTGTGCTATAAAAGCACACACACAAAAAAAGAAACACTACCAATTTAAATGTCCATTATCTTCCTTGGCTTAACCACTCTACCAGTTCTTGTTACATAGGGTCGTGAATAATCCTCTCCGTTTCTGCTTTCACTGTTTGCTGCTGGAAGGGGTGTTGGAGTTCTTGGGGTTCTGTAAGGGCTGTCTTGGAAGATTTCTCTGGTACTACAATTATCTGGAGTCTTTGGAACAGCCTTTTTTGGAGAAGAGGATTGAGTCACAGGAGGGTGAAATTCTGCTGTAAGGTCCTCATCCCCTGTGAATCCTGAAGATTGTTGAGCACTGTTGTCTTCAGCACTGGACCGTGGTTTCAAATGGGCCCGATTTCTGCGATAAAATCTACCATTTTCGGCTTGTATAAGGTAAGATCTTGGAGATACGCATGACGTCACTACACCTTTCGTCCAACATGTAGCTTCCTTTGACAGCTTGACCCAAATGGGTTGATTGTCTTTCAACTCTATTAGATCTTTAGAAGCCTTGTCATAGTTCTGCTTCTGCCTTTCTTGTCGACTAGTTCTTGCTTCAAGGAATTTTGTCTTTGGAACAGTATTTGGCTCCAGTTGCTTTCGAGTACATGGAAGGATGGATCTTAAACTTCTACTCATAAGAAGCTGGGCAGGTGATGCCTCACCATCTACTGGAGTATTCCGATATTCTAAAAGACCAAGGTAGGGGTCTGTATTGGACTCTATAGCTTTTAGCATGATCCTACTCGCTATATCCACGGCCTTCTCAGCATGGCCATTAGACTGCGGGAAATTCGGACTTGAAGTCAGATGCTGGATGTCCCATTTCTGCAAAAAGGACTGGAATTCATAAGATGTAAACTGTGGTCCATTGTCAGACCGAATTTTTTCAGGAATACCATATCTAGCAAAATGGGCCTTGAGCTTCTTTATTACTTCTGAAGAGGTTGCCGGTTCGACTCGGTCAATCTCTATGAAACGACTATAGTAGTCACTGGTTACTATATAGTCTCTTCTGTAGATCTTGCAAAGGTCAATACCCAGGTATTCCCAAGGATACTGTGGGATTGGTGTTGATATCAGTGGTTCTTTCTGATTATTTCTGGAAAATTTCCCACAAGCTTCACAGTTCCGGATCAGATCTTCTATAGCTGAATTCATATTTGGCCAGTAAATGGAGCTTCTGGCTCTTTGCTTGCTTTTCTCCATCCCTAGGTGTGATACGTGCAATTGCTGCAGAATGTTCCTTCGTAATGCCCTTGGAATGACAACTCTATTTCCTTTTAAAATGATGCCATCAACGATGGACAACTCATCCCTAACATTCCAGTAAGGTTGCATGCTAGCAGAACACTGGTGTCGGTGGTTCGGCCATCCTTTTTGTATGACCGAGGTAAGTTCTATCATAATTGGGTCTCTCTTATTTTCTTCTAAGATGATCCCCATCTTCTTATCACTGACTGGGATACTTTTCATAACAGAGTGAACATGGAATTCAATCTCCAGGGAGCATTCTTCATCAAGGTGGGGTGGATGCAGTCTTGACAGTGTGTCTGTAACTGGTAAGTCCTTTCCTCTAACATATTGAACCATAATATCATATGGCTGTAGCTGAATCATCATTCTTTGGAGCCTGGGAGGGGCTTGGCTTAGTGGTTTTGACAATATAGCCTCTAGTGGCTTATGATCTGTATGTGCAATGATTCTCCTCCCATAGACAAATTGATGAAATTTTTTACAGCCATAGAGGATATTATATAGCTCTTTTTCAATCTGAGAATAGTTTTGTTCTGTTGATGTGAGAGCCCTTGATCCAAAAGCAACAATTTTTCCACCTACGCTCAACTCTGCCCCAAGACCATGCTTGGAAGCGTCGGTTTTCATCTCAACAGATTTTGCCTTAGTATCAAAGGTTGCAAGGTTATTACAAATCGAAGTTCTGATTCTATTCATTGCTGTTGCATGTTCATTGGTCCACTCAAAGACAGTTTGTTTTCCCAACTCTCTGAGGGGATAGTTTAGAGATGACAAGTTTGGAATGTATTTTGAAAGGAAGTTTGTCATTCCAAGGAATGTGGCCAGTTCGTCTTTGTTTGATGGATGTGGCATCTCAATTATGGCTTGAACTTTTGAAGGATCTGGTTTGATACCATCTGCAGTTATTAGATGTCCAAAATATGGCACGCTTGTTGATCCAAATATGCATTTTTCTGGATTAAACCTTACTCCAACTTCTCTGGCCTTCTCTAGGACTTTCCTTAAATTCTCATCATGTTCTTCATCTTTTCCTGATACAAGGATATCGTCAACAATGACACCAACGCCTTTCAAGTTGCCAAAGGTTTCTTCCATCTTTCGCTGGAATTCGTCTTGTGCACATATTAATCCAAATGGCATTCTTTTGTATTTGTACCTGCCAAATGGGGTGTTGAAAGTTGTGACAAGTGAAGACTTCTCAGTTAATGCCAGCATCAAATACCCAGATGTTGCATCAAGCTTAGAGAACTTATTATGGCCATGAATTTTGGCGGCTATATCTTCAAAAGTTGGCATTGGATAATAGGGCCTTTGTATGGACTTATTAAGCTCTCTTGGATCCAAGCATAAACGTAACGATTCGTCTGACTTTTCCACGGCTACAATTGAATTAACCCACTTGGTTGGAGTCACCACTCTTTCAATGATGTCTACTTTTTCAAGGCGCTCCAGTTCGCTTTTAACCCTCTCATGTAAGGCAAAAGGTATTCTCCTGACAGGATTAACTGATGGGATTGCATTCTTTTTTACATGGATCTCTACTTTACCTGGGAGTTTACCTATCCCAGCAAAGACGTCATCAAACTCTTTGGGAATTGGGTTCTTCTGACCACTCTTCTCTGTAGATAAGGAAGAGATAGATGTAGCTACCTTCACAAACCCCATTTCTACAGATGCTTTGTATCCTAGTATTGGGTTTGACTGTGTATCAACTACAAAGAAACTATACTTTTTGTTGATAATTCCTTTATGTCTACAATTTAAAGAGCATACTCCCGCAATTGGAATGCGAGTTCCTCCATAAGCTACAAGGATCTGACTTGTCTTGTCTAGTTGTGGTTTGGGTTTAAGTCTGTCAAAGACAGATTTTGGGATAACATTTGCTTCAGCTCCTGTGTCGATTTTGAATAGAGTTTCCCATGCTGAATTATTCAGTTTGATAGCCACAGTCGGTTGGCTTGATTTCTCAGCTATGGCTCCAATAAGTAATGTATCAATATAAATTTCTTGTTCTTGATTTCCATCTGTTCCTTCCATATCAATAGTATCTACTGGTTTGCTACGGCAGACACGAGCAAAATGATTTGTCTTTCCGCACTTGGAGCAAGACTTCCCTTTTGCTGGACATTTGTGATTTGGGTCATATGCCCCACCACAGAAGTAACACTTCTTACTTGTTGTGGGTTGGTCATACTTCTTTTGTCTTTTTACATAGTCTAATTCTTGTTTTACATTTGGCTCCTTTACTGTTGTAGGTGACAAGGACATGGCTGACATGGATATGAGCTGCTCTTGTGTTGCCTCAAAAGCTCTTGCAATTGTCACTGTAGTCTCAAGAGTAAGGGTTCCACCTTGAGATAATAGTTTTTCTCGAATTCTATGTTGTTTCAGTCCACATATTAATCTGTCTCTCACCATCTCCTTCTCAAAATTGTCTGTAAACTCACAGTCTTTGACAAGCACCTTGAGGGCTGTAATGTAATGTTCAATTGATTCATGCTCCAACTGATCCCGCTTATGGAATTTATAGCGAGCAAATATAGGATTGTTCATAGGAGCAATGTACTCTTTAAATTTCTTAAGATAAACATCAAGTTTGTCTTTTTCTTCTGATGCTAATGTCCAGGTACTAAAGACATCTCGTCCTTTTTCTCCTAGCCACAGAAGAAGGTATGAACATTGTTGTTTGGCATTCTTTCCACTCAGCGGCCCGTTGAATATGAGATTTACATGCTGTTCAAATTTTGTCCATGCTTGTAGACTGGCTGATTCCCAGTTGAATGATGGGCATGGAAAAAGATTGTCCATTTCTGACACTTCTGACACCATGTATTGTTACCAGTTGAATAATTTATTAAGCCAACCGACCTGCAACAAAACTACATAAGCAAACAGCAATCATAAGATAATAAGCAGCAAGCATAAGCATAAAAGCACTAAACACAACAGGTATAGTTCATGTTCTATCATTTTATTATTCACATAGGGGTATACATGTATAAACTTCATTGTTTTAGGGCTTTGTTTGTTATATATCCTAGTGCTTTATCTGGGATCACCAAGGAGGAGGTAGGTTGTAGTGTTAGAAAAATAATTGTAATATTAGGAAAAGATCATAAAATAAAGATTTTAATGATACTTGTATTTTATTATCATGTTTTCTTTAGATGTTGGTAGACTGTTGTTCTTTGTTTTGTATTGTGGGATCTGCAATACAGGAATGAGGGTGTGATGCAAGTAGCATTGGGGGTTTAATAAGAGGAAGCCTACAACTTAGGTTGCTTGAACCTGTATATATTCAGATTTTAGAGTGAAATTTGATGGGAAGTAGAGATGTATTTGGTTTATTATTTGTCACATGAGCCTCTAATAATCTCCATTGAAAGAACTCATTGGGGAATTGATCTCCTACTTAGGTAGTCAGTATTTAAGAAATATATACTGGAGATATATCTTTGTACCCTTTGTAAATGTTAGATAACAAATAGTATTTATGTCTTCCTTACATTGTTAGGCCAAATGGAGGAACTCATGACTTGACATTGAATCTGAATAAACTATAATATTTTCCAAGGTAGGGCTAGGTAGAAAATTATTTAGAACATTTACTGGTGTCATATTTATGGCCTTTGTTACAGCTAGTATAATACATAAACCATTAAAAACTATTGTGTGGTTGCAATATTAAGGGAGGGGAGATATGGTCTACATTACACATTATTACTGGATTTTGACTCATTAACAAAAATGAGGAATGTTCTGTATACACAATCTTACCAAACTCAGCAATTTTTTTCAAGGCATACAGGAGGACATATCAAATGCAAGAAAATGGTATTTATTATTGAGAGTATTCAGTTCCAGAAGGGGTGGTCTGGGATTGTGGGGCAATGGATCCAGCAGGAACTGTGAGTTTCATTCCAACCTCTACAAGTCATTAGCTAGGCCTCTAAACATCTGCTGTCTTGAATTGCTTCTGTGTTAGATAAAAATGCTTCCAGGAATGGACCATTGGAAACAATTTTAGATGAGAGGCATTTGCAGTAAATTGTGGTTTACTCTATGAATTTGTTAGCTAAAAGATGAGCTCAGTAATTATTTTAACACTGATTCAAAATATGCTAATTGCCACCCTAAAAATGTACTCTAGCTCCCCTAGTGATGCCAGTTTTTGGCCTAGCTTTAGGATATAGGCTATACAGAACTTTGCTGATTTTATGGATTTACATTAGTTTCTTTTTTGCCTATTTCTCACCAACACCTGATTCATAAAGCCAGTTTAAATAAAATAGAATTGTCTAAGTTTTTAACAAATCCAGGGTACATTAGAAAGTATAGCAATTAGGCTTAACAAATTTGGAGTCAGCATTAAAAGGCACACTCAGTGGTATGCTTATCCTTTAGCTAGCTTTTAAAACTCAATATTTACTGGTTGTTTTATCTTGGTAATTAGCTGAGTTAGGTGAATAACATTTTCAGAAGCAGATTCAGAGTACTGATGGTGAACCAGAAAGGTCATCTGGAATATCTGCCACTACCACTTCCCCCTCCAGAAGGTACTAACTATTTATGACCTTACACAATGGGCCACTTGTATTGCTAAAGTGAAAACTTTCAGAAATAGATATAGAGTGCAAATTAGGCACAAGGGAAGCATTTCAAGGCTAAAATACATGTTTAATCTTACTACTACGACTAACAACTTACCACAGCACTTAGCTGCCTGAGGCCTGATTTGTAAAATTTCATTGATTTTAAACTTATTTCTTAAGTTCAGAAAAAAAAAATCTCGTTTTGACCTATAATCCTTCTATAATCATAGTAATTGTGTTTTCAGAACATAGAGCCAAAGAAAAAGAGACTAAAACCCAGAATTAAGGTTAAACAATTTTTTGTCAAAGTCTAGATGAGTCTAGATTGTCTTCTATGCAATCTTCTAAGCTGTAGAAATAAAGGAAAGGTAGAGATAGTACCTTTACAGCACCTTCCCAGGGTATGTTTTTTGTCCTAGATTCATTCCTGAAAGTTTCATTTCCCCAACTAAAGTACTTTCCAAGACAGCAAAAAGTTCCTCATCTAGAACTTCACCTATTGCTTTGACTTAAAATCCTGGTTAGATCAATTCCTATGATGTAAGCTGCATTGTAGATATATGATGGTTTCTATCAACTGACATTAATTGCAAGTGGAAGTTCATTTCATGGATTGATTAAAATATTTTTCTTATTGACAATCTTCCACATAACATATAACACCCAAACTTGTATTTAATTTTGACACTTCTCATAGTATGTCAATAAAGACGTCTATATGTTTCATGGAAATTGGAGGGTAGGGCTCTCTGACATGTATTGTTTACTAAGCTTTGTGTGCTTATATCCCAGCTTGTCCAGTACAACAACAAAAAAGAAATAAATGATTTTCAAGTGAGTTGAAAAACAAGAAGTACATTGCCAACTGATTTTGCATGATGAAGGTATATCTTTTTTGCATCCGAGTAATAGCAGGAGATGGATAAATTCTAATTAAACTAATAACTGGCTCATGCTGATTTTATTAAATCTGAGTTTGCAACTTTCTTTTTACTAAAATGGTATTATGTCTATTTTTCATTATAGCATCTATGCTTCTTGTCCCGTGAGTACCCTCAGTAAAATGTGAAAGTAAGAAATTTAGAAAGTACCAGTTTTGGCACCATCATTTGAATAGACTTAAGCAATTTATTGATAAAAAGAATTATTCTGCTGAGTAATTTGATCCAACCACAAATTTCAGATAAACAATCTTGAGAAACTGATATGTATCATTCAAAGCTTAGAGTACATGGTTGTCTCCACCAAACACTCACATGGGGAGGGAAGATTAGATCCATGCCCTCTTTCAAGATCTAAAGAGTTTTCTAATTTCTTTTATTTTTATTTAACTTTCTTTGTTTTAGTCTATATTTTGTATTCTTGTCTTTTTCAAAACTTCACTGCCTCCCCAAAAATAAGTTATTACATTTTTTTTCTTTGCAGGGCCTTCGCGTATGAGGGCCCCCGTCCCTCCATTGTTTTTGGGTACTCGGTAAAAAATGAGTTGTTCCACCACTCTGCCAATTTTTTTTTTTTTTTTTTTTAATAAAGACTGTGAAAATACTGACATATCATCTACAGATATCTCAAACTTGGTCAGAAAATGCAGCAGTTTTACCAACTTCCGCCATGATTATACAGATGGTTGCTATAATTTTAATTTTCCATTTGATTAAATAAAGAGATGGAAATAGTGACATGAGATTTACCAGAACCTTGGTCAATAAATGCAGTGGTTTTACTGACTCGTGTAGTGATTTTACATATCACATTCAAAACGAACATTATGCTAGTTATTGATAAAAAGAAAGTCAGTAAAAATGACCAACCAGTTGGTAAACCCTCCTCCTAAACATTTTGGCTAGTAACAACTCTGTCTCCTTGTTCTTCTTTTTAAGTAACCTTGTACTATTAATATCATGAAAAATTGTTACAAAGAGACACATATCATGGAGAAACAAGAGATGTGGATGTCTCAAGCCTATACCTGTTTTTGTGATAAAAGCATCTCCAAACACAGTGTAACTATATCACCCCCTCTCTGGGTTTGAGTTTCTTCAGTGCATGACAAATCTGGAATACCTGGAATAATTAATAAATTAGGTTGCTTGAGAGAACCACAGAAAATAGCAACTGGCAGTGACAGTATCAAGTTTCTTAGGAACAATCTTATATAAATTTTTGTCTGAAAGATAAAATCTTACCAGTTCTGGATTGAAAGAGCTTGTTGCCATTATTCTTATATACAGCCCTTATCACTTAATTTCTTCTAGGTCTTACTCTTTCAATGATTTCCACTTTGGAATATATTTTGGACCCCTCAAAATTATCCTGTGATCTTGTTTATATATCTCCAGGTAATGCTTCTGTATTCATTTGCTCTCAAAATCTACTAATTAAGTGACTTTTTTTATGTATTACTGTGCCACCTAAGCATGCTCAGTTAACTTATGATGTCTTTTTTTTTTACAACAGATAGCCTTATGGAAATATTTGCATTCTTCCTAAAAACTTGTAGCTTGTAAGTTTCTTTTTTTTTTCTGGAGTAACAATTTTTTTTCAGTTCTCCCAGGAAACATAAATTAGTATGAAACATAAAGACTCTGGAAAGAAACCAGGAAACTTTGCCGTACTTCTGTTTTCTCCTTAAGTTGTTAAATATATTCTGTATTTATTATTTACAATAAAGTCATTGATTAATTGATTGAAAAAATGCTTAGCTGGTGGAATAGAAGAAAAAGCACATGAATTTATTTAAAAGTTCACGTTGTTGCTTGTTATTTGGGGAATTAATAAGTCTATGATAAGACCTGATAAATTTAATTTTACAATATTAAACCGCTCATAGATCAAGATCAGAGTGTTAAAAAATTAGTATATTTATAAATATGATTGATTGATTGAATGAATGCTTAGCTGGTGGAGTAGAAGAAAAAGCACATGAATCTATTTAAAGGTTCATGTTGTTGCTTGTTTTTTTGGAAACTAATAAGTCTAAAGTTATTTATTTTTTATTGTAAAATTAATAGTTTTTTTGTAATATTAAATGTAAAATTAATAATTTTACAATATTAAACTGCTCATAGATCAAAATCAAGGTTTTAAAAAACTAGTATATTTATAAATACCAGCAGTGTACTGACTGATAAAACTGTTCATTTTTCAGTTTCTTATGAATAAAATATAATTGGCTGGCATAATCTTAATCCAGTTCTGTCAAATTTAACATTTACCTGTAAAATCGTTTCATCAGTTTTGCTCCTTTTTTCAGAGGATGCTTGCGAAGTCATGCTTTTATTCCTTCAGAGTGCTCAAACCTATAGAGACATGAATGATCCTATGAGTCTGATAACCATCAGAGATCGACTTCTTCCCAAGAAAAGTGTTTCGCTCCGTTTACTTGCTCTGAAAGTAGCAGCTTTCTTCAAGTGGAATATACTTTCTGAAAATTTTCGAGAACGGTAATTTTTCTTCTTCCTTATTTTTCTTCCGTGCACTTACTTTTAGGTAAATCATATCCAAAAATGATCTTGGTGCACACACCATGTATAGAAATAAACTATTTTATCTGTACTAAGGATTGTTCAATCCCCCTTGCTTCTGGGAAATTCTCTGAAAACTCATCATTTTATATTTATAAGCATTTGGACCTATAAATTTCCCTTATCCTAAGTAGAAGCCATCCCCCAATACAAAGAACTTGGTGCTTATTTTAAAGCTGTGGGTTTTCTACACAAGTAGAATTTGTGGATTTTTTTAGCAATTGTACCTTTTCTGTTTTCATCAGAAAACATCCAAAAAAGCATGGGGTTTCCTGAGATAGTATCATGGGAGATAAAATTTTTGTGATGCATATCAATGCAATGATACAGGGTACAAGCTTACGAATACTCTGCATCATTTAGTTGTAAATACCACAATCTATTCATTTGCCTGGAAAAATGAAGATCTATTCGATGCACCACTTTTCCAATAAACGTGTTTTTTTTTAAAGACAAAGAAGCCATCAGTCACTCAGTCGAAAGTCTTTCGTTAACATCAAGGATCATTAGGATCAATAGAATATCATGCTCGGAAAATTTGTTTCCAAACTTATTGCTCTGTACTTGACCCAGCAGTGTTTTTATCTATATGCAACTATGATTGATTGTAGTGAAAATTTGATAAAATAAAAGAATTCATAAAAATATTTCCAAAGTAAATATATTTGCTTGCCTCTCATAGGACATGAACTAAGTTGAAATACTTATTTCTTTGAAACTTACGCACAAAATCAAAATAGTCAATCCAGTAATGGTTTTATAATTAGTCAGAATAGGTCGTGATGCCATAGTTATTGAAATAAAATGATTCGGTTTATAGATATACCCGACCTTTATCTTGTCTGTTCTGCTAATAGGTAATCTCAACCTGCAAGTAAATTTATTAAGTTTTGTATTGAGTATGGATGGGTAGTCTATAGACTGTCCAAAATTTATTGGAATGTACTTCTCGTGGATCTAACACTTTCAAATAATGCGTGTACGCAATATTTTAGAAGTAAAGGAAGGAGGATTCCACTACCTTAAAGATGAACAGATTAGTTAGAGGAAAGGGAGAAGTAAGACAAAAGTTGATTAGAGGAAGATGTGGATCTTAGAAGCATAGTATGATTAGAAAGCAGTGGTCACATAGTCTTCTTACAGAAGAGGTCCATGAGCTTTTGTAGCCTTCCACTCAAAATGTGGTATAAAAATCCCTTAAGAGAATGTGGGGGTCATCATCCGCTGGAGCAAATGGAATCTCGGCAATAATACAGAATTTAGACGCGAATGTCGGTGCTACCGATTATAGTGACCATTTTTTCAAACATGGTTTAGATTCCCAAGTAATTGGAACATTGGACGGTGTTGCCAATTGTACTTCTTTTTAAGAAAGAAACCCAGTGAATCATGGGCGTTATAGGATAATATTGTTCGGGAATGGAATAGGTAAACTATCTTCTAAGATTGTACGTAGTAGGTTGGTTCGGGATTAGAAGGAGAAAAAGATTGGTGGAGGTTCAAGAAGATTGTGAAAGAAAATTATTCTTGGGTAAACCAAAAATGGAAAACATACGGAAAAGAGGAGTGGAGCATATTTTTTTCTAAACCTTACAGGGGTGTTTAATGGAATAGATTGAATTTACTGATGAAAAGTCCCTTAGGTATACGGCTGCATAGAGTTCTTGTAACGACTACAATTAAGATGTTTATGGTGGTGAGGGTTGTTAGATGTATATCAAGGGTAGTACAAAGCAGGATAAGAGAGAAACGGGGAAACATTTTGTCTCCTTTGCTTTTGTTCCTATATACAGTACAATCTTATTGATGGTATTGAGGAATATTTGAAGCCGATAAAGGCATCTAGTATCAGGCTGCTTACAACAAACCTAGTTTCATTACTGTTTGCACATGGCAAATGTCTACTAGTTGGCAGTAAGGAAAACTTTCAGAAGCACCTAGACATAGCATATATATGAAAAATAACGGAATAGATTCAGTGGAATGTCCCTTTGAAGCAGTACCACAGAGCCTAACGGATATTGTGCTATCCCAGGAGATGTTTTTCTTCTATAATAGGTTTTTATTCATTTTAGATGGGGGTACTTGGTCAGATCAATGGGAATCTTTCATAAAAGTAATACGAAAGAGCTATACCTAACGAATATTATGTTGCATAAAAGAATTCTGAGCGACGGCTGATTTGAGTATTATATTACGGTCCAGAACATTGGGGGAGTGAGGAAGAACTAGATCTAAACGCTTTAGGGCATAAGAGACCAATGAGAATAGCTAAGTTTAGGAGAAGAAAGCATCATTGTCTGAGGATAGATTAGTTAATGTAGCATTTAAAGTATTAACATTCAATAATACGATATATATATATATATATATATATATATATATATATATATATATATATATATATATATATATATATATATATATATATATATATATATATGTATATATTGCCGTGAATGTCTCAACTTGGTGAATGCCCGAAAATACCATTTTTTTCCTTAAATTTAGTCAGCGTTGCCAGTCAACTTTTACAGTTTAATGCAAGGTTTGATGATTACAGGTTAGGTTAGATTAGGTTTTGTTTTTAACCCATGTCTGATATTTATAACCAAATTTAATCTAAACAAAACTAACATAATCTATCCTAACCTAACTTTAATTTTTACCTTCATAACTTGCATAAGCCTGAAAAAGCTGATTTGCAAAGCTAATTGAATCCAAGCAGAGAAAAAGGAATTTTGGACATTGACTGGTGAATGTTTATATTATATATATATATATATATATATATATATATATATATATATATATATATATATATATATAATATATATATATATATATATATATATATATATATATATATATGTATATATATATATATATATATATATATATGTATATATATATATGTATATATATATATATATATATATATATATATATATATATATATATATATATATATATATATATATATATATATATATGATATTCAAGGGAGAGAGGATGCCTACCCCTTTATTTGCAGGTATGTTAAAATAGACCTTGGTATTTTAGGATTCCAAATTATCTTCAGAGAATTTTGGTACTTGATCTACTGGAGCTGGTTCGAGGAGAAGTCTCCAATCCTAACGAACATGTATCAATCCCTCTTGAAACATTACCACCGGAAACAGTGCTAGCCGTCAGTCTCTACCATCGCTGGATCCTGAATAATACCACACAGCAAGATGTCATACCAAAACCAAGGAATACTGCTCTTATTACTGGGTAAGATAACATGGTAATTAAGGGCTCCTTTCCAGCGACGAAAGATAGCCTATTGGGAATAATTCTTAGTTGGTTCTCCTATAAGTATTAAACAATATTTTGTCTTAATTAATAGGAATCGATTATTTTCTCAAAGATTAATTCAAATCAATAGGAATAACCGTTGGGATAGGTTATCCGGCTTCATATTACATCTCTTCTTACTTTTTTAATTACGTTGTCCCAGTGGTCTAGTACGGGGATTCTTAAGCATCTTTTATGTTTGTACCGCTTTGAATCTAATGACATAATGTTGCTCCCCATTTATAATGTTCCACGAGGTTTTTGCGGTAAATCCTGAACATCTACCTTGTAAGTTTAATGTATTGGAGACGCTTCCAAAATGCGCTTCTAAATTTCTTTTTCTATTCCATTCGTAAGGATCCATCCGCCCTTCCCTTCTGTTAGGAATCCTGTATTTTGTGTTTTTTTTTCTGTTTTTGCTCATCCCAGTGTGTCTTTATTCAATTTGTATATATTGAAGTGAGTAACTTTCATCAAATTCTGCCTCAGAAAAAATCATTATATTTTAAATGACAAAAAATACTTCTATAAATATCTGAAAATTGTTCAACCTTGTGCCCACCAACTCTTTATTTTCTGTTCCAGCTGGAGTATCTTCTTGGGGCAATGGAGGGCTTGATTTTCTAGAATTTTAGAGTGGACTCAGAAAAATTGGTTTATAAGACAATTTTCTAGCAATCAGTAGTTACAAATTTTGTCATCGTTTTCCTTATTTTTTTCGAAATAAGGTAAACGATATTTCTGTTAAAACGTCTGGAAATGTAAAAATTGCCTATGTAAAATGTGACTAATGAGGCGCATATATTTAAAATTCTGACAGGTGTTTTATTACTTATTTTTATTGCTTATTAGGGGGCCAAAATTAATCTTAATGATATAACTTTGGATATTTTAATAATGATGGACTTGAATATTTCTGAACTTTCACATTTAAGTTTTTAAATGATTGTGAAATGATACTTTCCCCAGAGATGTTTTTCATTTATTATAGGTTTTTTTTTATTTACGATAGAGGTACGTGGTAAAATAAAGAACATATTTGAAACATCCCCCCTCCCCTTGCACGTATGCCTGCTTCATGATTCTATGTAGAAATATTACAAAGATAACTGAAAGTATGATAGAAGTCATGAATATACTGGATTTATAACTGACTTTATATGATTTAGTCCGTATTCTATTTCAGTGTGATCCAAGTTAGGCAAAATATCTCCATGATGCAATGCAAAAATGATTTTACAATTGAGCTACAAATGAAATTGTAAAGTTGGATAAGAATAAAAAGAAAGCGTTATACGAGAAAATGAAAACGTTATTCGTATTTTGAAGAAATTCATTATCTTCCCACCTAAAATCTAAGCTGAATATCACATTTTTTCTGAAGACGAGTTATTGTGCCCAAAGCTCTCTTCGATTCTTTAGGTTATTAGTGAAGTATTTGTTTTGTAAAAAGCAGGGCTAACCGACTATAATTTGGAGATTAACGGTGTAACGCCTCTAACTTGAAGACTTCCTAACCTAATTTTATGCACTATATACCAAAATGTAGCTACATTTCTACTTTTTTGTGTTATGTATTATTTTATGGGTTAGGGATTTTCTGCTGTTTGGATTTTGAAAATGAAATTATTCTCATGAGAAGCCCCAAAACTCAGTTTTTGCTCTCCTTTGTAATTATGAAAATGTGAGGTATGCCCATGGTTTTAAGTTCAACGACATTTTAGCTGGCAAAGCCCTAACTCATCTTTGTAGAGATTTTTGTTCGTTTCAAGTTGGATTTGCATATTGAATTTAAATATCACTCGTTTTAAGATTTATTTAATCATTTATATTAGTAACTACTGTTTGTTTGTTTGCTATGACTGTTTATTTAATTTCTATTCGTTTTGGGTTTCATTTATGCCTCAATAGCAAAGTATTTGTGTTCGTTTCAAGCTTGATTTGCATATTCAACTTAAGCTTTACTCGTTTTGAGATATATTCATTCAAATTATATTACTACCTGTTATATCTTCAGGGCACTCGGTATCTAACAACTGACATAGAGCGATCGCAAATTCTGTCAGTCGGTCGGTCTGTTGGTCTGTGTGTCTGTCTGTCTGTCCTGGTTTTGCTAGTTTAGGCACTTCCAGGTAAGCTAGGACGATGAAATTTGGCAGGCATGTGAGGAACCAGACCAGATTAAGTTAGAAATTGTCGTTTCCCGGATTCGATCATCTGGGGGGGGGGAGTGGGGGTGGACGGTTAACTCTGAAAAATTAGAAAAAATAAGGTATTTTTAACTTACGAAGGAATGATCGGACCTTAATGAAATTTGATGTTTGGAAGGATATCGTGTCTCAGAGCTCTTATTTTAAATCCCGACTGGATCTGGTGACATTGGGGGAGTTAAGGGGGGAACCTAAAATCTTGGAAAACGCTTAGAATGGAGGGATCGGGATGAAACGTGGTGGGAAAAATAAGCACAAGTCCAAGATAAGTGATTGACATAACCGGAACGGATCCACTCTCTTTGGGGGAGTTGGGAGGGGTTAATTCTAAAAAATTAGAAAAAATGAGATATTTTTAACTTACGAAGGAGTAATTGGATCTTATTGAAATTTTATATTTAGAAGGACCTCGTAACTCAGATCGCTTATGTTAAATTCCGACCGGATCCAGTGTTATAATGGAGGGGGGACTGGAAATCTTGGAAAACGCTTAAAGCGGAGAAATCAGGATGAAAATTGGTGGGAAGAATAAGCACAAGTCCAAGATACGTGGCTGACATAACCTGACCGGATCCGCTTTCTTTAGTGGAGTTGGGGGGGGGGGGAGTAATTCATAAAAATAGAAAAAAATGAGGTATTTGTAACTTACGAACGGGTGACCAGATCTTAATGAAATTTGATGTTTAGAAGGATCTTGTTCTTTAGAGCTCTAATTTTAAATTCTGACCAGATCCGGTGTCATTGGGGGAAGTTGGAGGCGGAAACCGGAATTCTTGGAAAACGTAAAAATTGAGTCGTCTTACGAATAGGTGATCGGATCTTAATGAAACTTGATATATAGAAGATTCCATTTTCAATTCGAATCGGATACGGGGACATAGGGGGTTGGAGGGGGAAAAAGAAATCTTGGAAACTGAAAATCTTGGAAAACGCTTAGAGTGGAAAATCGGGATAAAACTTGATGGGAAGAATAAGCACAAGTTATAGATACGAGATTGACATAATTAGAATGGACCTGCTCTCTTTGGGGGTGCTGGGGGTTGTTAATTTGGGAAAATTAGAAAAATTGAGGTATTTTTAACTTAAGAACGGGTGACCGGGTCTTAATGAAATTTGATATTTAGAAGGAACTCATGCCTTAGAGCTTTTATTTGAAATCCCGACCATATCTGTTGAGATTGGGGGGGGGGGGTGGAGTTGGAGGGGGAAACTAGAAATCTTGGAAAACGCTTATGAATGTCGTAGATACGTTATTGACGTAACCAGGATCCGCTCTCTTTAGGGGAGTTACGAGGTGGGGTTCAGTGCTTTGGTGAGTTTGGTGCTTCTGGACGTGCTAGGACGATGAAAATTGGTAGGCGTGTCAGGGAGCTGCACAAATTGAATTGATAAAGTTGTTTTCCCCGATTGAACCATCTGGGGGGCTAAAGGGAGAGGAAAAATTAGAAAAATTGAAGTATTTTAACTTACGAGTGGGTGATTGGATCTTAATGAATTCTGATATTTAGAAGGACCTCATGGCTCAGAGCTCTTATTTTAAATCCCGACCGGCAGTAAGCCTCTGATTTTCCTTTTAAAGGAATCTATTGATTCTTAGAATTTTGCTAGAGCTCATACCATATGATCTCTTGGCTCTTCCGACCTCGTCACAAGTTCCATATGAGCTCTTAGCTCTTGTTTGATTGAAAAAAGTTTCAAGTTTTTAAAAAACTCTTCAAAATAAGATTCATATTTTTTTTTAATTTTTTTTTTTTTAACATCAAATTTTCATCAAAGTATCAAAACTAGTATCAAAGTAACAATATCAAAGTATCAAAGTAAAGAAAGGATCAAAGTTAAGAAGGTATCAGAGTAAACAAAGTATCAAAGTAATAATAAGCAACTTGCACAACTTGCAGCCATTGCACCGTAAGTCGAAGTTACCACGTAAATCACTAAGTCCAAATATCAAAGTAACAATAATTAAGTTCCGTAACTCAGAGCCATTTCCCGATGCTGGGGGCGTGGAAGCATAGCTATTCGGCCTTTGAACTATTCTAAACAAAATGGCTGTGTCCAAATTTTGATCGGATGCCCTTTGGGAGAGTGGGGCATGGGCCAGTTGTTCATTGATCACTTTTGACTCTTAAAGAAGAGCTAGAAGTGTCGATTTCCAATCGAATGAGCCCCCTCCAAAGTTAATTTGACCGCCCCTTCCACAGAACCTTATATTCTAATGGGCAACTTACATAAGTTGCCCCGGGGGCTAGGGAAGATTTCTCAGCCCCTAAGTTGTAGTAATTTGAATTTCCGACTATTTTGAACAAAATGGCTATTTCAAAATTTTAATAAGATGCGTTTGGAAAAAAAAGCAACAGGGGGGGGGGGGGTGCTTGTTACTTTTTGATCACTTTCGATTCTTAAGAACTTAAATAAGTTACAATTCTTGTCTTGGGTGCTCTGGCGGATTTCTCAATCCTTAATTTATAGTACTTTGAATTTTGGATTATGTTGAAGAAAAAGGCTTTTGTTCTCAAATTTTTAATCAGATGTATTTGGGGGAAAAGGTGTGGGTATGGGGTGGGTAGATACCCTCTGATCACTTTTAATGACTTTTAAAAAGGTAACTAGAACTTTCAATTTCCTTTCAAACGAGCTATCTCTGAAGTTCTTACGACCAACCCTTATATATAACCTTATATGCCCTTGGGCCATAGGTTACAACACTTCCCCACTCTCTGAGGGGATGGGTTGACCCTAAAGTTTTTGTTATTTGAACTTTAAACTATTTTGATTGGATGCATTTGGGGAAAATGGGCCTTGGGGGAGGGGCTTGTTGCCCTCCGGTTACTTTTTGACTCTTGAGAAGGGCACTAGAAATTGGGGTTTACAATTGAATAAGCCCCCTCCGAAGTTTATACGATCATCTCTTCCATAGAAACCTTATATGCCCCCAGGGCACATTGTACAACACTTACCCCCGGACTCTGGGGAGGGGGCTGCTTTACCCCTGGAGTTTTTGTTATATTATCTTTTTCTATTTTGAAACTAAACGGCTATATGAAAAACTGGATTGGACGCATTTATATCGGATGGATTTGGGGTAAAAAGGCTAGGGGGGCTAGTTGTTCTCGGATCTCTTTTGACTCTTATAAAGTGAACTAGAACTTTCAATTTCTGGTAAAATGAGCCCTTAATGAAGTTTATACGGGCATCCCTTCCATAAGAACCATATGTGCCCCCAGGGCATAGCCCTGAACACCGGGCTCTAGGGGGTTGTATCGACACCGGAGTTTTTCTTGTCTGACCTTTGAACTATTTTTATCAAAATGGCTATTTCAAAATTTTTATCGAATGGGTTTGGGGATAAAAGCGTGGGGTGGGGTTAGTTGCCCTAGGATCTCTTTTGACTCTTAAAAAGTGAACTAGAACTTTCAATTTCCAATCAAATGACCCCTCTCTGAAGGTTGTACGAGTATCCCTTTCATAAGAACCATATATGCCCCATGGCATAACTTACAACGCCTGCATCCGGGCCCTTGGGGGGTTGTGTCGACACCTGAATTTTTATTATCTGACCTTTGAACTATTTTTAACAAAATGGCTATCTTAAAATTTCATCGAATGCATTTGGAGAAAAGGGGGTGTGATGGGCTATGTGCCCTACAATCTCTTTTGACTTTCAAAAACTGAACTAGAACTTTCAATTTTCAATCAAACGAGCCCTCTCTGAAGTCTATACGAGCATCCTTTCCATAAGAACCATATATGCCCCCAGGACATAACTTGCAACGCCTGCTCCCGGGTTCTTTTTTATATGATCTTTGAACTATTTTTAATAAAAATGGCTATCTTAAAGTTCTTATTGGATGTGTTCAACGAAAAGGGCGTGGATGGGGGGGGGCTAGTTGAACTGCGATTTCTTTTGACTCTTAAAAGCGAACTATAACTTTCAATTCCCAATCAAATGAGCACTCTCTGAAGCTGATACGAGCATCTCTTCCATAAGAGCCATATATGTCCCCATGGAATAACTTACAACACCTGCCCCCGGGCCCTGGGGGGTTTTGTTGTCACTGGAATTTTTTTTATATGTTCTTTGAACTATTTCTAACAAAATGGCTATCTCAAAATTTTTATCGGATGAATTTGGAAAAAAAGGGCGTGGGAGGCTAGTTGCCCTCCGATCACTTTCGACTCTTAAAAAGGGCACTAGAACCTCCGATTTCCAATCGAATGAGTCCCCTTCCAAAGTTTATGTGACAACCCCTTTCATATGAAGTGTCTCTGGGAAAAAAAGTAAATAGATAATAAAACATTGGAGCTGTGGCCTTTACTATACAACAACGCTGTAGTTTTGTCTCTGATTATCAAGCTTTTTTAATTAATGCTAAGGCAGAATGGGGTTTATTTTAAGTAGCAATGTTAAATTGGATGAATAATATTGGATCGTGTAAGTATACTTTACTTTCAGTAGTGATTTTAAATGATCATACGCATACACAATTTGGGGGGTGTTAGATTGTCTTGCAACTTGGCTCAATTGCAACGTTAGAAAGATTAATTAGGCCATGTCCTACAAATTTGTTTGTTTTTAATTTTTTAAGGTATTTAGAGCAGGAAAATTATTAAGCTTTGACTGAATTTTTTTTATTCATCTGTGGAAAGAGATGTAATATCTGTAGACTTCGAGTTTCTGAAAATAAGAAATCTTCTAGATTTTTGTAGATTGAAGCTTTGGTTTATAATATTAATTAAAGTTAATTAATAAGTTAGTTATTCTTTTATAATAAATTATTTTATTTAATTTGCAAAATAGTATTTTTGTCCAGCCGGAGACTCTGAAAATTCTGGTTCAAAAAAAGGAGAACTTAGGGATGCAGAGGTCTTATTTGTTGGTGCAAGCAAGAAATTTGACAAATTAAGAGTATAAAAGATTTTTTTGGAAATGAATGCCATCTTTATCTACGGATGCCCTCTGTGAAATTGATACTGAGTTTTTAATAGACGAGGAAATTGTGTACTGCTTTAAATCGAGGTTAAGTTATGTGATAGTAATCGAAAAGGTAAAACAACATGGAATAGTTACTGACTGCTGCGTAAAAGAAAGGTTTGTGTAATGTACTTCCATATTACAAGAGTTGGCTTGATTCGATATGAATTGTTTGGGCTCCGCGCTCTTTCTAGGTAACTTGACACCTACTTTCTAGAATGTAAATATGTAAGTTCCAGGTCAAGTGAAAGGGGAAAATGTTGATTCGTAAAAACGTTATTTGACACAATTTCAAATGTTGAACTTGGTTGTAAACTTTGTATTTGTTTTGCCATTGTATGGTTGCTCGTCTCATTTCTTATTTTGGAGCATGTAGTGTCTGGTATATTGTCTATCGGTTTTTAGTAAAACCTTCGTTTTTTTTTAGCCCTGCAACCGGCAGCAATGTTGTTAATTTGGGCGCATTTACGCAAATGATGGATTTAACGCAAAAACAATTGTCTCAAAAAGTAGACGAATCATTTACCGTTTTGGAGAAGCTTCTTAAATGTCAAACTGCGTCAATGCCCTCAGTGGATGCTTTTGTACCCCCAGACCCCAGTGGAAGAGACTTCATATTTTACTTTGATAAATCAGAAATGATTCATTTAGCTGAGTATCGCATTCAGGTCAGCGTTGCCTCCAGTTAATTTTCTCTTCTTTTTTAAGTGATACTTAATAAGACTGAATATTTTTTTTTAAAATTAATTTTGAGAAATGTTTTCTACGAAGAAAAAGGATTTAAAGGAAAGTAAAGATTCATGTCAAAATACAAATAGCAAAAACAGTGACACAAAAAGTCAGTGCTACGAATGGAAAAATGAAAGTTAAATCAAATAAAAATTTGGATGGGTCATAAAATTCTGTAGTAGTCAATCTGGACTCGTCCCAGTTAAAGACAGGGACGGAGCCACAATTAGTGATAAGGAAAGAGTTAAAGAGAGATGAACTGAACGTTTTGAGAATGTGCTAAACCGAGATAGAGTTGCAGGAAAAGATATAGAGGAAAATAAAAAAGTTTGTGATACCTTGGATGTGAAGGAAGATTGGTTTTGTGAGGAAGAATTAGCGACAATACTAAAAGAATAAAAAAAAATAAGACTCCAGGTGCTGATAATGTGGTAAATGAGTTTCTTAAATATGGCGGCTCTGAGGCTAGGAATAAGCTACTGAAGATTTTAAATGTGATTTTTGAAAAAGGGGAAGTACCTAACGATTTTAGGAAAATGTTAACTAAACCACTGTATAAGAAAGGTGATAAGAATAAGTGTGGTAATTATCGAGGCATTAGTCTGGTCTCTCTAGGTAGTAAATTACGTCTTAATATGATACTTTTTGTACTTAGAGATGCTGTAGACAAAGTTGTAAGAGAAGAAAAATGTGGTTTTAGAAAAAGTAGAGGATGTGTCGACCAAATTTTTACTTTAGGTTAATAATTTGAGAGGTGTCTGAGTTAAATACCTTTGGTCCTCAGTTTTATATACTATGAGCAAGCGTTCGGTTATGTTGGTACAACAGCATTAGCGAAGGTTTTATCCTTGTATGGTATACCAGAATAATACATTAAAGTGATTAATACTATGAGTAATATTGAGCGACCCGACTCAATAGTAACCGAAACTCTAAAAAACGGAATTTTTATATAAAGAGATATATTACATATATACAAATAATAATACATTTAAACTCTCTTTACATACATAAAATGCACTTAGAGGAGTATAAAAATACGGCAAAATAAAATAAAATGGAAACAATAAACAAGAAAAAGCTAAAAAAAAACATTTCGGCTACTTTCGCACTACAATTAAGCTTAACAATTAAGTGGAAAGTCGACAATATTTTCTTGAAGCTTGTGGAACCTATCCACAAGCTGGTCCATTTTTGAGGAAATATCGAAAACGCCATATCTACTCGAAATGTACCGGTTGCTAGTCCAGAGCGACAATTGCAGAAGATATTTGCGAAAACGGAAGAAAAAAGATCTAATTTCTTCCACTCAGATATTTAAAAAAAAACTCCACAAAAGGACCAAGAAAAAGATATGCGGTGCAAAAAAGCGTTGTAAAGTCTGTCCAGGGTTATTTTGTGAAACTAGCCTTTAACTCGAGCAAGCTTTCCATACGATTTTCTAAGCTTTTCTTTCAACGTCGAGAGAACTTGTGTTTGAGTATTTTTAACATTTGATCCAAACGGGAGACCTAAATAATTCAGTGAGGACGATGCAGAAATAGTTTATGACCAACATTGATAGTAACGGAATGTTGTTGAGACGAACCGTAGACGAGAAGCTCAGTTTAGAGGGGGCGACTTGAAGCCCAATCTCATTAAGACGAGAGCAAACTGTATGAATTGTATTTTGGAGAACCTGGAGATCATCTGATAATAGAAGGATATCATCTGCGTTACAGGGATGGCTGACATCAATATAGGGTTCAAAAAGAAATGGAAGAATATTCTTTGTAACGGTTCTGAGGGCATTATTGAAATGAGCTGGACTAAGCCCAGAGCCTTGTTTCAAACCTTTTCGAACAGTGACAGATTTGTTCAGCTGGCTACCTAGCCGCACCCGTATGGACGCATTACCATACCAATTCCATAAGAGACGGCTGAGAAAAGGGTTTATTCCACTTCTCAGTAGAGAAAAAATAGCTTGTGAATGGATAATGGAATCGAATGCCTTTGAAATGTCGATTGCACACGCATACAGGTTCTTTTTCAGCATCATATAGCGGTCTAAAATAGCCAAAAAAGTTATGTGTGTTTTTTTTGCACACCCAAGCCTTCGCGAAATCCAAATTGGCTGTCCCCATGGTTGCACTTGGTATTTATTTCTTGGAAATAAACACAAAAAGCATACCAATTGTGGAGCAAATATTAATTGGTCTTACGATTCACAAACCTTTGGATTTTTGCCCTCCTTTAAGTTACAGGTAATACAAGCCACACACAGGTAATAAGACACAGGTAGGTAATATGAGAAATACAAGCCTGAAATAATAGTGGCAAATACTGCATAAGAAGTGGGGTAGCGTATAGGAGGTGCTCAGTTTGTACTCCATCGTATCCTGTGGCTTTACCAGGTTTCATTAGACGAATTTGGGACTGGACAGCCGAAGGTGTAACAATGACTAAGTTCCTCAGGTGATCAAGTTTTGACATATGGTGAGAAGGGCATTTTTATAGGTAGCTTCAACCGGAGGAGGAACATTGAAGAAAAACGAAGAAAAATGTCTTTCCCACGAAGCGACATCGATAGGAATAAAAAAAAGGCCAAAAGTGCTTCACAGTGGCATGAAATAAAAGATTGGTCAAATGCCGACTTCCCGCTTTATTGGACAGTGCTTGATACGACGCTTCAGAAGATCAGTGTGGCATTTACTCTACTACAAGCCAATGAATGCGCTCTGTGCTCAAATCACCCACGCACCACTAACCGCAGTAAAGGCTGTTATTTCCGTTAGCAAAATTCGTAAAGGTAATGAAATCCCAGGGTTCTCAAAGAATCAAGAGCTAGTGAAAGCATGTCATGATGCCAAGTTCTGGTTCTTAGTGTGGAGGGAAAGTGGTCGCCCTAAATCCCGCGTGTTGAATTTTCTCCATGTACACACAAAACGTAAATTTTAGAAAGCCGTCAAGCAGCATCGCACGGATGTGAAAAATGACTATGCAGAGAGAAGTCGTTTATGGACAGATTGCCCAAACACGCCTAAGTTCATGCCTAGTGATCCAAATCACTGGCGAGCTTACTTTCCGAGTGAATTTAGTGCCCCGAATCTCTGTGTAGCTGTACCATATACCGACCAACTTGAATCTGTGCTATCAAAGTCAAGAATTCCGGACTGTTCCGTATCTGTTTTGGATGTAACTGCAAATTCCTTTAGGCTGAAAAAGAAAAAATCTCGCGGAGTTGACTATTTGTTTGCACGTCACCTTGTGAATAGTATATGAATTATTAACACTATTGTACCAGATCCTATTCGTAGTCGATTTTGTACCCGATGTTTTCTCTACGGGGCAACTTACGCCCATCCTGAAAAAGGGAAGCCAGCTAACATATTCTCCTCGTATCGCCCAATTACTGTGTCGCCAGTTTTTGTGCAAGCTTCTGGAAATGCTTATATTGTCAAATGTTCGACACTGTTGCCAAATGCCAAACCACCAGTTTGATTTTACGTTAATCTTAGACAGGTTTTTATTCTTCCTATCCAGCTTCATCCTGATCTCACCGCTTTAAGTATTTTCTAAGATTTCCAGTCCCCCCAACTGCCCCCCAATTACACTGGATCCGGTTGAGATTTAAAATAAGGCTCAGTTGCGCTGATGCTCTGTTCGCCCTTGCTGCTATTTTGTCTAATTCTGAGGCAACGGGTGTCTTGTGTTTCAAAGGGGACTGATGTTTCGTTGATGACGTATGCTAACGACTTGCTTAATTTGAACAGTTCCACTGATCGACTATCGAAGAATTTTGATGTGTTGAACAGGGAATACAAAAACTTTGGTTTGTCGTTGAATGTGTCAAAATCTGCCGTCTTTATTCAATGCGGAGCACTGCGAAGAAAGAAATCCCTTTGAGCGATTCAGTTGCGAAACTATATGAGAGTATTACCTACCTTGGTTTATCAATCAGTCGAAGCCTCCACTCCACCGGGACGCTGCTTGTGCGCCACGTAGAAGTGAAAATCCGAATTATGTACGGGTCAATTATCGGTAACAGACCTCGGTTCTACCGTAAATATCTTGCGTCGTTGTATAATGCCATTGCCCTTCCACATGTACTGTATAGAGCACCTTTTTGGAAATACCTGTCGTCTGCTCAGTGTGCAAAACTAAGTTCTATTTTTTCAATTCGTGTAATTCCTTTTGAAACTTCCACTATGGACGGGTAGCTCTTATATCTTGCGTAATTATGGTGCATCCAATACAACAGTCTGTGTTAACCGTGTCACCAAGGATTTTCTGAAGAACTCTAAGGGAAGAGCGAACCCGTGGCTAGCCATCCTGTACCAGTAGTTTTGCTAATGTACATATTGTGTAAATACGTTTGGTGATGTTCCTTAGTGTGACTTCTTTTTCAATTGTTATGCTCCGTTTTAATTCCTGTGAATTTTCGGGCAATAACCTTACTTACTTAATTAGTTACTTACATCAAAAGAATCTGATTTTGTGCTGATTTTAAATATATCAGTTTCGTCAAGTTTAGTCCTACGCATCAGTAGTTACGAGCCTAAGAAAATTTGCCTTATTTTTGAAAAAAGGAAAAAAACGCCTCTTGAAAATTATAGAATCTTAATGAAAATTACACTATCAGATTAAGCGTATCAGAGAACCCTACTGTAGAGGTTTCAACCTCCTATCTGCAAAATGTGTGATTTTATATTTTTTGCCAGAAGAAAGATCACGGATGCGTGTTTATTTGTTTTTTTGCTCCTCCCCACCCCCAGGGGCGATCGTATCGACCCAGTAGTCCTAGAATGTTGCGAGAGGGTTCATTCGAACGGCAATTAAAAGTACTAGTGCCTTTTTTAGCCGACCAAAAAAATTGGAGGGCAGCTAGGCCCCCTCCCACGCTCATTTTGTCCCAAAGTCACCGGACAAAAATTTTGAGATAGCCATTTTATTCAACATAGTCGACAAATCTAATAACTGTGTCTTTGAGGATGACTTAATCTCCCACTGTCCTAGGGAAGGGCTGCCAGTTATAAACTTTGCCCATTGTTTACATATAGTATTGGTTATTGGGAAGTATACACGCATTTTCAGAGAGGATTTCTTCTGGTGGGGGGTTAGGGGAGAGGGTTACGGGGGAGGATCTTCCCATGGGGGAAGAGAATTTTCATG